>NC_139623.1:102752074-102879574 GCF_964638095.1 Poromitra crassiceps
TTTCAGTCTGGAATATGGAATCTTTCAATAATCTTTATGACTAAAAGGCTACATTGAAGTAGAAATTTAAATAACTCAAATAACTCATTGGTTTTGGATTTATTTAGCTTCAAGACTGCATTTTTGGCCCCTCTCTAGGTCAGTGGTTGAAAAATCTAACATCTAGTCTAGCTCTGGAGAAACTTACTTATATGATTAGGAAGAAAATGACAGAATTTTATGGCATTTGGGAAATGTTTCTGGAATTTGTTAAAAATGGTGACATTGAAGAGGCATTGGAAGGGTGACTTGAATGTGAAATAGGCTATTGTAAATGATATGTGCGGGGTGTATATATAATTGTGATGGTACCTACAGTTGATTCAACTTATTTATTTGTGTTACTTTTATTTAATTCTTGCATTGTCCTTTTTACTTTTTCTTTTTATACTGCCACAGGGTTGGGGGGGGGTTATAAAAGATGTATGTAAGATGTATGATGAGAATACATGTACAGTAATTACATGCAAAACCAATAAATATATGGTTATAAAAAAAAAAAAGACTGCATTTTTGTTCGTGTGACCCTCAACACAGGCTTTGATCATCCCGGGACCCACTCATATTCTGATTTATTTCAAGAAAAACATTTCAGCTAGTGGAAATTCTAATTGGCTGGTAACTTTAAAATCTAGCAGCCATATTGGCAGGTGGTCAAAAAAGTTAATTTCAAGCCCTGAGAGCAGGTGGTGACATAGGAGTGAGTGAGAAAAGGATCAAATATTGGTGGTTAAGACTGAATAATGACATCACAACTGTTAATTTAAAATTAGTTATTCCTCTAAACCTGGCTTCAAATGCACCAAATTGTTTGCGCTGGCGCCGTTCGGCCCTCAGCAAAACCTGGTAGCGAGGACATTTTTTGTGGCCCTCTCTATCATCAAAGTTACCCATCCATGAGTTACGGCATGACAATATTTGTTTGGCCCCCGACAACAATCTGGGTTTCTCATGTGGCCCCCCATGAAAAATAATTGCCCACCCCTGCTCTAGTCAGTCACAGCTAGCGACTAAGTAGTACTTGCACATGCGCGTTACTGCAGGAACTCAATTCATTATTTTATAGCGCTAAAGTATTAATTGTGTCCTGGAAGCTTTTTGCTGGCAGCACATACTGTGTAGCCTATAAAGTCCCATATTTATGATATTTCATGTGACATAAAATGCGTTGAAATGTAGTGTTTGTGTAGAGAGCATGCCAACTCTCAGTTACACAATAAATCGGACAAATTCACACACTATCAATATTGTCTCTATTTCAAGCTACAACGAACGTTTTAACAATATGATAACCAAATTGTGTTTTTTGACACGTTGACGTTGTAACCGCATTTTAGCCGGTTGAAAAGAGGGTGAAATTAGGTCTTAGACGTTCAAACCCAATATCACCCAGATTTAAAATCAACGTTGAAAAAATGTTTTGTGCTCGCTGGGCTTAATCAAACGTTTTAATGAAGGAAGACAGCGGGTGGGGATAACAGGCGACTCACATCCAGAATTGACATTCACTTAGAGTAACCTCTCAGTGGATTATATAGCCTATATGCCGAATTGAAGAGTGGCGCCTGGTAATCTATTTCATGTACCTCTGTATAATCAAGAAACGTTAAATAGTGTAGATGTTTTTCATAGCGAGACAACGGCATGCACACATGGGTGGTGGTGTACTGTAGCAGATCAGCAGAGGCATAGCTTACAGCTTTTAACATCATGTTTTCCTCCTGGATCTTTTCTCTTTAGACTACCTCACATTTATTTGGAGAACGGGATTAATTCCCTCGTTTTAGGGTTTGACTGGTACCTGGCGATGTTATAATCACATCAATCAATGCACCTCCTCTTCACTAGTCTCGCTGGCCAGCCTCCCCTCTCTAACTCTTCACCAACTCCATTACGTGCATAACGTAATGACTGGAAACTCGCATAATTCAGCATTTTCTTTTGCCGACTTTCTGAATACCATGATGATTTTATGATACCTTTTGGATCATGGAAGCCAAATGAGGGAGAAGACTCGCTGTCACCACGATTGCATCCAAAACAGTAGCATTGTGGATGTGAGTGGATCTACGTTTACTAGTTTAATATTATCACTTGCCTGGCCTCCCAGGATACCTCGTAATGTTGCATTTACCGCCATGCACATCGTTTGAATTTTTTTTTCAATTTATAACTGGATAAAACACCATAAAACCAGAGAACAATCCCAGGCCCGATTTCTTCTGCTTCTCTATGGAGCCCTAGGCTCAGGTTTTCCAAGTGTATGGTCTGCACGCGCTGTGATTTGCTAGTCTGCATTCGGGGCGGGACTTAGCGATAGGTCAATTGTAGGCGTGTCCCAGGCGTGAACGTGCTAAATACTGGCCTTTGCGTGCCTCTTATCTTATTGTCTGCCTCCCGCAAGTGTCATTTTGCACATTTTGCAAGATACCATTGCCAGGTTCCGAGCGTAAAAACAGGTTTGGGCGTCGCCCATGCCAAACCAGACGTTTCGGCGCAAAATGTTAGGAAAAATGTCCTTGGGTACGCGCAATTTTAAGACCACCTAATAGCAGGTCTTAGCGCTAAAAACCCCACTGCGCCTGAGGGCATGCAGTATTCTCCGTGCAGTGAGGAAATCCTCACTTGGATACATTACGCACGGCATGCATGTCCCTCTCTCACCAAAACCTTGCGCGCGCACTAGGGGTGTCGCCGTACGTGTATTCGTCCCGTGAAGTCACGGTATGGGCGTCACGGTTCGGTTCGTGAAGCGACACGACGAATACGTAAAATCCAGAAGGTGGTGGTAAAGCACCTAAACGCTGTTTGAACGCCATAAACGCCACAGAAGAAGACACACCAAAACAACAAAGAAGGGACATAGAAATCCGCGTTCACTAAATTGAACATTTTGTGGAGAGGGAACATTACCGGGGGTCGCTCCAGCGTGTTTACAAGCCATAGCTTCCATGCTACTTCACAAAACCACAATATTGAAGCGTCCAGCTGCCCCCCCTTTACCGTCGTCAAATTCTTTTGCAAATTCTGTCAACATCAAGCCAATGAGGTCAGCTTGCTAATGTAACGTTACGTAGCCGCGACGCACAACTAATGGACTTTCCTTTAGTCTTTTATAGTTGCACGTCGCGGCTAAACGTTACATCACACTGACAAAGCTGTTAACTTGTAAACAAGCAACTTACATCGTGTGAGATGACAAGCAAGATGCGGTGAGGAAGAGGGGATGAGTCCTTGTCATATGTTCCAATAATCCATTATGATGACCGAACGTAATCATTATGGTAAACAAAGCTCGCATCCAATAACGTTAGTACTTACTTGGGAAAGTGAAACCCACCCCGCTGTCTGTCAGACAGTGGGGGAGGGGTGGGTGGGAGTATTAGGCCAGTGGTTCTCAAATGGGGGTCCGGGGACCCCCAGGGGTCCTTGAGGGGGTTCCAGGGCGTCCCCAGCCAAAAGGGGGGTAATTTATTTTAGCTATAATTCCATTCATAAGTAACACAATGACTATTTTGGTCATGGGTTTTATACACTTTCTGTAATAAAACATCTAAAAGCATCAATCTTATTGGGGGACCGTGGGACAAAATCCTATCAAATGGGCGTCCGTGGTCTAATCTTTGTCAGTTTAGGGGTCCTTCATTTGAAAAAATTTGAGAACCACTGTTAGGCTACTCCACATGCACTCTGTTTACAAACTTGTGTACAATAAAGATTTAAAGTGGGGGGAAATGCCTTTACCCTGTCAAACAGTTGGAATACAGACTTCTGAGAGGGAGGCGCACCCCACACTTTGAAAATCGCTGCTCTAGAGTAAAATCTTTTTGTGTGGATTGCCTAGATCTTATTAAATTGTGGACATTTATTCATTTCCACTTATTAGACACTATTTATGATGGTAAAATGATAGTAAAAAGCAAAACACAGAATTCAGAAAAATGCCAAGGGATTAAAACTGAATTTGGGATTTGTTGCTTTTTCTCTCGTTGTACCGTATTCGTACCGAACCGTGACCCCGAAACTGAGGTACGTACCGAACCGTGACTTTTGTGTACCGTGACACCCCTAGTGCGCACACACCCTCTTCCCTCTTCAGAATGCCACGTTGATTTTCAACTACATTGCAGAAAAAACACACACCTTGATTTAAAAATGAGAATGAGTTTGTCATGGTTTTATTGGCTACATAATTCCCGACCATACAGGTCTGTGGTGTTAGGTGTATAACAGTAATTACTTTTGAGAAAGTTGTGCCGGCCAGTATACAGTAACATCTTTCCCTGCAATTGCACGCATGCAAGACCAGCTTCTCCACAGCGCGGTTGGTGTGACCGCAGTCAATAGCTTAACCAGAGTGGACAATTCTGATATAGGCTATTGAAATAGGCTAGAATTAAATTCTCACACAACCCTTCCCTAGAAACGAATATTTGTGTATGTAGACTATATGAACGAAATGTCTAATTACAGTAAGCGCACGCTTTGGGACATAATAACACCATGGGGATATTCACTGCCAACTGCACGGCAGCCCTTTGATGTGTTTCAAATGGAATATTGTTTATCTACTGTATATTGAATCCGAACTAGTTCATCCTTGTTTGTTTTTTTCACTTGCCCAGAATTGCCTTCCCCCAGATGGATTGTTTTCACTGTCATAGCATTGTGCTTGAGGAAACTATTAGCCTGCAATTGTCATGTATCAACATGTATTTGATGAAATTCCGTCAAGGCATTCCTGAGATATCGCGTTAACGAGCGGCCGTGAGCTCAGAGTAAACTTGAACTTTGACCACCAAAATCTAATCAGTTCAAACTTGAGTCCAAGTGGACGTTTGAGGCAAATTCAAAGAAATTCCATCAAGGCGTTCCTGAGATATCGCGTTAACGAGCTTGAAAATGCCGTTCGAGAGGTCACAGTGACGTTGACCTTTCACCTTTGATCACCAAAATCTAATCAGTTCATCCTTGCATGCAAGTCGACATTTGAGCCAAATTGGAAGAAATACCGTCAAGGCATTCCTGAGATATCACGTTAATGAACATGGGACGGACGGACAGACGGACAGACAGACAGACAACCCAAATCCATAATGCCTCCGGACTGGCTATCGCCGGCAGAGGCATAATCACCAGAAATAGCCCATTACTACAATTTAAAAACAAACGTCACTGCTAACATATATTTATCAAAACCTTTAGACCACTTGCCATGCAGAAGACATGCAACATCGAAATCCATCTATCATTGGAAGACACAACAGGAAACCAGGGAACTTAAGATTGAGTGAGATGCATCCCTTTATGTTTTGACTGTTTCATAACTATGTTTTTGAGAAAAGCGGCCTCACAGTATGACAAAGTAAGCCTTTACTACGTGTCACCCTATCTTTATGAACTTCAAAACCATATTTAGCATTCGAATTTCACAATAGTCTTTACACAGAATTTAAGCCAATGGTTTGTTTCACTAAAATCTGGTGAAAGCTCAAAAACAGCCAAAATCAATATTTTCTCATAAAATCACGTTTCTACACAAACGGGCCAGTGCGACATCAGAGTGGTTTTGTGAGAGCAGGTCACATTTACAAGCTTGCCCTACTGGCAAGCTTAATGTAATGACAAGTATGTCATTAAGCCACAGCAGCAGGCAGGGAAGGACACCTTGCCAAGAGACAAAATAACATTTCCCAGATAAAAGGCTGACTGCACACTGCCTCCAGAAGTGACACAACATGTTGCACCTAATGCTGATCTATGTGTCCTGAACAGAAACATTAGTCTTCATTCCTGCACCACCTCAAACCACCACAAATTGATAGAGCCCCAGCTGTTCTATGGACGTCTAACCATCCCACAATTGCTATGTGTGGATGCTAACTCATCCAACACCATTTCTCTCCAAAACACAATGGCATGCCAAGTACGAAGTTCTCAGACAAGCTCATACAAGATGTGACTGCACTGAAGGTAATGACACATGGATTAGACCTCACACAAGGAAGGCACAAGTTATTCATTCTTAGAAATATCCAAAGACAAACAGTTGGTTATGATAAGTGTTATGAGTACTCACAGTCCATGTGACCTGCACAGAAGTGGAGCTCAGCACCACAGGGTTATGCATGCTGACCAGCACATCTCCAAGCTCCTTCTGCACGCGGCGATGGTCCACACCCTGGGCTGTAGGACTAATGTCTGGGAGAGAGAGAAGGGCAGGGATGTAGAGAGACATAGTGATGCAAATAACCAAGAAGCCTAAGGAGTTTGAAATCCATTGATGTATATGTATGTACTGTATATGTATATGTATTATGTATATACCTTGTGTGCGGACAGGTTCAGACATGGGACTGGGGTCCCCGAGCCCTTGAGCATTGACTGCCCTGATGATGAACAGGTAGACAGTGTTGGGTCGCAGGTCTTGGACTGTAAATTGGGTGGACTTCACATGGTCTGCCACCGTCTGCCAGCTATTACTCACCGACTGACTGCGGGAAGAACATGAACCGAATCAGTGAGGTCAAATCGTTTACGTACTTTGGAGAAATTTAGCGCAGTGAAGGCTGATATACGAGGCAATTTATTTGGGGCATTGTTAGTGGCCAACGCTCCCAGAAACAGAAAACAGGAAAAATAATAAGACACAGGTCACACTCATTAGTGAAATGCACTGAAATATTTCCTGTCAAATAGAAAAGCAATCAGTGCAACAATGCTGAGGCAACTCCTTGGGCAATCAACATTGTCCAGAAAAGTTGCCCAAGATATCACTGCTTTCAGACATTGTTTTAGTCTTGCAAGATTTTGTAGACATTTATTACATTAGACTTTTTGGTCTAGCAAAGAAAAAGAAAAATCTCTCATGTAGCTACCACTCATTTTTGGCTTGATATTGTGAATTAGAATTCCAACAATGGAAGTTGGCGTCCATGTCACTCACACAGCTAAAGGACATCGAACAACTTACCCATATTTGCTCAAATTCAAGAGGGGGTGGTTAAACCACAACAAAATTACCAACTCATAGATGACGCAGTCTGGCTGGAGCCAGCTAGGGCAAAACTCTTGGATATATCAACAGTGTGTATATTAACCCTGTCTTTACCTATAGGCATTATTTCATGATTAGCATACTGTACTTGTTTCACAGTTGCAATAAGTAATAAGTAGATCCACATATTTGAAAGTTTCTGATTATATGAACAATGTCATATTAGGTTACTGAAATGTGGATAGTAAGATATCACAAATGTGTTGGTGATGTAAAACAACAACAACAACAACAACAACAACAACAACAACAACAACAACAACAACACCAACAAATTAAGTCAATTTCCCCTCGGACTCAATTTCCCCTCAGGGATCAATAAAGTTTTCTGATTCTGATTCTGAAAACAATGTAGCTTCATGACATTGACTGTATTGACATGTTTTTGTTGATTTAAAAAGGCACTTTGGGGGAAATGTAATGGTAAATCAAACTTCCTGTAGTTAAATTTAAGTTTGAACATGCAGAATGTAAATTGTTCAGCCTGCCACAAGTGCTGGCTTGCTTGAACAGCCATACTGTACAAGCACCCACATGCCATGAAAGTTCGGGGTCACTAAATGTAGCTTGAGGCAGTAGGTCACAGACATACCCAAAGGCCTCAATGACATAGGAGGACACTGGGGAGCCCGCCTCTGGCCCCTGTTCCCATGACAATGAGATACTGCTCTTGGTTACATCAGTGACCTCTGGCTTGGAGGGCGGCCCTGGGAGCGCAGTTGCATTGTGGGACATGAAGTCTACGAGGTCAGTCGAGTCTGAAAAAGTGGGAATGATAGAGAGACAAAATGAACACCTATGAACATCAAATTGTGAATTTTGTGTTCATATATTTCATCTGAATCATTTCCAATGAAACAGACCTCTGACATCCAAGTAAGCGCTCCATGAAGTTTCGCCACTGGAGCTGGTAGCAACACAGGTGAACAGCCCCGAGTCAGAAAGCTGAGGAATACAGATGATGACAAAGCATATCATTAACCCACCATCAGAAAGTTCAACCAAGCCCTATTTAGTCTAAAGGAGGGATGGGAAAGCATGTGCCATGGAGGGGGAGAATTTGCATTCCATCCAAAGACAGCAGATGATCTCACTCTGGTTAAAGCTGTGCTAACCAGTGAAATCACATGGTGTAGTCTTTGGTGAGGATGAAACTTCATGCTTTCTCTCTCCTGCATGACACATGGCTGCCCACTGGTCTACAGTAGAGCTCTTCACGGGTCCAAAATGACGGACGCGAATGGACCCGGGAAATTTGTTCCCAGACCCGAATTGACCCGTCTATTATTAGAAATCTGAGACCCGGACCCGGACAGACCCGATAAATGACCTGAAGGACCTGAAGTCACTTCTTTTGAATGAACCCGAGACACTGCCGGGTCTGGGTCGGGTCCTTGGGTATCCAGGGGTCCAGGCATACCCGACGACCTGTAGTAGGTTCAAGTGCAAATTTTTCTGATAAGTTTGTTTTTAATGAGTTATTCGACTATATAAAAAGGGGTATTTGACAGCTGTGACATCCACTAACCGGGTCCACTCAGGTCCGGGTCGGGTCCTCGGGTATTCGGGCATACAGTACCCGAAGACCTCGGGCCCTATCTTGCCACTGGCCTTAGGCGCTAAACTGGCGTTAAACGCAAAAAAACACGATTTGCGCCTGACTCGGGAAGATAGCATCATGTTTTTAGGCCCGCAATGCGCTTTACGCCGAAGAGGTGTGGCGCAGTGCCAGAATAGGCCAGAATGGGCGTTTCGGCTTTAAATACCGGCCTAACGCTATCTTCCCCCCTGGCAATAATTTAGCGCATAGCGCTTTTCAAAACCAGGCCTTATTCAGTGCGCCAGGGATATTACTGTGCGTAATTGCAGCTCTCCTCTGCCATTTCACTCTCTCTCCCCCTCTCTCACTCGTCAGCCAGGCACAATGAGCGATGACATTTTTTTTGTTATACCGTAGTTTTGAGCCCCTGTCATTCAGAGGCTGTTGCATCATCCTACCTGTGCAGTGGGGGAGAAGAAAAGGTAGCGAGAGAAAACGATATCATTCTGCCCAAACTTTCACCAATCTAATCTCATCATGACATCCAGGGATAGGCTATATTTTTCTAGCCGATGCGTTTAGAACATTCTTTCACTTTGATCTTGATAGTGTAGCGTATTTACATGCTTGCTGTATTTAAACTGCAGTGAGATTGGTTTGAGAAGCATAATAATATGGAATAATATATATGGAGACAGACGGGGATGAAAGAGGGAGGGGGGAGCTCAGAGCGCTTTGGTCGGGCTTTTCTGACCGGATTGGATCGCTCCGTGGAATGGAACATGAAAGGGACATTGTGATTCGTTTACTGCACTTCTCCAATGAGCACGTTGTGAATAATTATATGCTTAAAAGGCGTGGTTATAATGCTTAAGGCCGCGTCCACGGCCACTAATATAGGCTGCGCCTGGTGCTAAGCGCTAATATAAGACCAGATAGAGCCCCTCTAGTCTACAGTATATGACCACTTTAACAACAATTATAAGGCTGGTTTCACATACTAACTTCAGCCTATTGTAGACTAGAAAGGTTTACCCAGTGGAAACTGCTACTGAAAAACAGAGTTTAGTCAAGGACTAGGCTTAAACCATGTATTGGAAACTTGCCCATAAAGCTTTTCTCTGCTCATACAAATCACAAAAAATACAGCTTTCAAACCATGCTCTGTTGTTGTATTCTTCTGAATCCAATAACCTTTCTAACTCTGATCCCAGATGGCTTCTACTTGTACAAGCTGTTACGTCAACCTGGGCTTTTGAAGGAGGCGTGCAGCTCGTAGTACAGTAAAAATGCATTAACCTCCGTTGGCCTGCTCTTGGCTCGAGAAAAGCACCAGAGTGGGTGAGAGGAACCTTTAGCACCGGCCAATGGAAAAAGAGCCCAGTAAGAGCTTACATTAATTTTCTTAATTGATTTCCTCCAATAATAGTCACCCCCCCCACCCATTCTCAGGACCATCAGCATTATCATCATCAATGCTGACACAGGGAATACGAGACACGACAATCTATTTCCCACTGGCCCATGCCTAAGGAGGCGGTGACAACTAGCCTATCTCTCAAGAGACAGAAAGAGAGCGCAAGTCACACACAGAAAGCACTTTGACACGGTGATAGGGGTGCTGTAAATTGCAGTTCCTCCATTAGACTCCCCTCTTAGACTCCCCTCCCTGGTCTCTGTCCTTGAGTTTCCAACCACTGCTGGGAGATTTGCACTAAATAGCAGCATTTAACGACTTCTAAAAATCAATACTCTCTATTCATCGTTTAAAAGCAACCTGACTGCACTTGTCCATTTGAATTACAGCTGACATCAGTTGGCAGATGAGAGGATTTCTCTTACCGCTTTCACATGCAATAGAAGTATGAATTGTACAAACACAACTCGCACACACATGCGGCCCTTATTAGTGAAAAGAAGGCAATCAGAATAGTGAAACACAGCGAGAGAGAGAGAGAGAGAGAGAGAGAGAGAGAGAGAGAGAGCCAGACTTCTACCAAACTATTGAAATTAAGGCTATCTTTTAGCAGCTGCAACTACATCACCTGTCCATCAAATGTCTCCAAACAGCTTGTGTATTATAATCCATGCATTTGTAGCCAAAGATTGCACTGTGGGTCCAAAAGTTCAATATTTACCTAATTATATGCTATATTTACACCCCTTCTAGTGGATGCCTTTGCTTGTTACTGTAGGATGCCGTTCACATAACAAAGCAATGTCAGTGTGGAAAGTATAGCAGATAACAAGGTAAACATTGGACTTTTTCAAATCTTGCTCAAGGATACCTCAGCAGTGTGGAGGATGCTACATGTATTACGCTCCATGAGAAACCTCCCTATCAGCCTATAGTCTACGGAGACCCACCCTGGTGCTCTGGATCTGAAGGCTGCCATGTTCCAGCAGGGACAGTCGAGGGTCCTTGCCCAGCAGACTGGCCCCATTCTTTCTCCAGGTGACCGTAGGCTCTGGGTCCCCTGATGCCTGACACCTGAGTATGGCCACGCCTCCCAGTGCCTGCGTCTGATTGGATGGGCCCTGCCGGATGATGGGTGGGGGGCGGTCCTTCAGGGCTGAGGGCAATAATCATGGAGCAGGCATTATTATTATTATTATTATTATTTGGTATCCAGCATTGACATGTCCCAATACATTTCCAGTGCTGTAATGTTGATGTCATACTGACATACTGTATCCTCTGTGATTTTCATGTTCTAACTTCAGTTGAAACATTCTCAATCCTCCAATTAGATGAACTGAAAAAGACATGTTGTCAAGCAAAGAAATCCAAGCTGTTTTTCATACTTCCTGAAAAGTTGACATTTTGGGACGACACAATGAACAATCGGTCTCTCACTGCTTAGAATGTCCCTGTATTTTGAAAACACAAAATGCATGACCTTATCACAAGGTATTGGTGGTAATACATGATTGCAGTATTTGCATTAGTGATTGCAGGCCAAGGATGTTAGGGTTCAATCTGTGATCTGCTGTGATAGGAGGTGACTGTTTTGTGAGCCATTTCCACAGTATGGCAGTGTGCTCATGGCACTGTGTCACACCTTTGAGCTCTAATTAGTAGGTGTGGATTAACGAGGCCTCACCCGTGGTGCTAATTACCGTAGCTTCTTTGTAACACCTCTCAACACGTTCCTCCCCTCTCTTTCTCCTCTGACTCCTAGCTGCACCTCCTCCTTGACATCTCTCCCCCACACTAAACTAAAGTCGGAATTAGCATGCCAAGCAGAACAATAATACATCTCTTTAAAGGTCTTTAAAGCAACTTATATCATCCAGTGAACAGCCTCTGCACTCAGCGACAGTCATTTCTGGAGTGTGAAGGCCTTGTAACGACCCTCGCAATTTCCTCAGCGCTGCTCTCCATTGTTATCAGGCCTGTCTCCGTCTACACAAGAGTTTACAGCAGGTTCCCCTATTCTTGTCTTTTATCATAGCACCTTCAGAACAAGGAGCAACATGGAAACACTATCAGAATAGCTAATCCAATAGGTACAGCCAGGTGTAGAACTACATATGATACACCGGACACTATCGAGACTAACAGAGGCTATAGAGGCTAGAGGCTAACTGTAGATTCAAGACAAAAAATCTGTCTGCACAAAGTTGAAAACATGGCTGCACAGTCTCTTCTTCAGATTGATAAAACCCTGCATATGCGGTGTTCATACACGGCGCCATTTATAAATGTCAATAATAATACACACAGCCCCAGTTCAACCTAGTTTGGACGTAAACGGCAATCAGGCAATGTCCTCTAACAGCAGACGTTCCATCATAGCAACAATAATGCCTCGCAATGTAGGACACAGGGGAAGCTTGTCACGATGTCATCACAGCAACCTTCATATCAGGAAGGCGGGACATAGCTACACATGGTCTCTGCTAATTGCTCAAATCAAAAAGTAAAATGATTTTTTCTTGAGGTTGTGGTAAGATTTGAATTACACTCAATTATATTATATTGAAGATCAACTCATCCTCCATCTTTCAGAGCTCTTTGTACGTCACACAAAGCTGTAATCTGACTGGACATACTTTGAAAGGTCAGTGACAAATGGGAGTTGAATTAATTTGAGCTTTGAGCGCAGCAGCAGCAGCAGCAGCAGCAAGTGGAAAATCCAAGCGGTTCACAACGGCCAAGTTAGTGCTGCCTCTAGGTTTGGCATCAGCACTCTCTCCATATAGTATCAGAAGAATGGCTCAGCCAGCGCAAAGCGGTTTTTACCAGTGATCATGTTTGACCAAATTAAATGTTCCCACATTCCTTCTCATTGCCATACTGCGATATCACTCTCAGTTCAGCTGACTCGTTCATGCTCTCTTTTATAAACACTAATTTATCTGTGGAAAGTTGTGCATGCATTCATTTTGTGTGTATGCATTATGGATCTGGTCCCTGGTGTGGTCTTTGGTTAGTGTGATGCCTATTCTGCCCGGCAACACGGGGAGACAAACTGGACGCAACTCAATTTGTTTTCGTAGTTTTACTGAACAAATAGGTTGTATAACCTAAGAACAAAGAAAGACATACATCAACATTACTATTAATTCAACTACACATGGACAACTAATAATTTCATACAAAATCAAAATCAAATTACACATACCGTGGCATCCAGTATTGTCCGTCCATATCACATACACTAAACCACACGTGGACGGTACCTTTTCCGTTTATACCTTTAGACCTAATCACACCCCAGGTAACCTTACACTACACCCATCAAATAAACCCAACAAAAACCCACTCAGATTACAGAATCAGCTCAAAAATAAATCTAATTCCAAAAATATTATCCCTCATGTTTAACTATATACAAGAAACTTATCCCAATCCCGAACTGGACAGCACACCTCCCACCTGGTCCGCCCTAGCTAATAGCCTAGGGAGACGCAATCCAACCTAAATTGTCTAGCCCAAACTTTCTTTGCCCGGGTAGGGACGTCCAGCTCCCCCGGACTTCCACAGTGGGCCGCGCCACTGCCTCCCACCATTCATCCTCCATGGCCCCGAGATCCAAGTTGGCCCTGCGCAGCTCTTCTTTGGGCAGGCTCACTCTGCTCTGGGCTTCGGTCAGTTCTTGTTCCTTCCGCCAGCTTCGCCATCTCCTTGCATGGCCATGGGAAGGAGAACTACTAATATCATCCCGTTAGGAGCAGGACAACTCCAGGCGGCTTGCGAGGGCCCCTCCTCCATCTCGCTGTGACGCTTTCGGGAGAGGCAGGGCGGTTCTCGCCCTCGCAGTCAGAAGGTCCTGAGTTCGATTCTCGCCTGGGACACTGCGGGCACTGTGGTTGTGTTCCCCCCATATCTTCAGTGCCTACTGCCCAGGTGGGGTATCTCGTCGTAAGGGCCTTTCTGTCTGTGTGGAGTTTGCATGTTCTCCCCGTGCTCCCCCAGGGGGGTTCCTCCGTATATAACCCCCCCCCCCCCCCCCCCATTAAAAAAACATGCAGAAGATCAGATCGTCATCGTCATCCGACCAGTGACGACAACATCCGAAGTCGGTCCCCGGGCGCTGTACGAGAAAGCGACCACTGCTCCTGGCCTGCCCCCCGGAGGAAAGGACAAAGCCAGGATGGGTTAAATGCAGAGGACAAATTTCACCGGCCACCGTCAGCATGTGTGTGTTTGTGGCCCTCCGTGCATGTGTTGATGTGTAACCGTGTGACAATAAAGACGGGCTTGTCCGTCTGAAATCGTGTTAGGAACCACCCGGACCTGGATGTCCCTGACCACCCCGGCTGGATCTGATGATGCCTGAACGACTTGACCCAGCCTGAACTGGCCTCTCAGGGCATTTTGATCAGCCAGCCAGACCAGGTCGCCCACGGCGACATTCCTCTCCTGGGTGTGCCACTTCGGAACAGGTTTGGTCCCGCCAGCTGGGACCACCTCCTCCAAAACTCATCCACAGCCCCTGGACAGCCCGGAAACGCTTGAGGGGGTAGTCCCATGTGAACCCCCCCGAGTCTCCCCTCGGCCCGGACCGTCCCAATAGGAGGGAGTTGGGGCTCAGGTACTCAACTGTGTCCTCTTGGGCCTGGATCCTGGCCTGGATGGGCCTCTCATTTGCTAGGTTGGCCGCCAGGTACAGAAGGGTATGGAACTCCACCAGAGTGAAGGGCCCCTTCTTATCGATAGTCCTCTGGGCCCTCTTCACTACCCTGATGGCAGCCTCCGCAGCCCCATTTCTGTGGGGGGAGTCAGCAGGGTGGAACTAACCACTCCGTCCCGTTCCTGGCGGCCTCTTCCTACAATCCTGTCTTGTCCACCCTGCCCAGGAAGCCATACAGGTCTTCTAGGGCAGGCTTCGCCCCGACGAAATTGGTTCCGGGGTCGGACCAGAGCCGGCTTGCGTGCCGTGAACCGCATGTACGTCGTCAGGAGCACTTCCGTTGAGTGGTCTTCCACTACATCGGCGTGCACGGCCCTCGATGCCATACAGCAGAACACGACCCCTCACACCTTCAGTGTCACTCTCCTCGTCTTCCCGTCCCTGACCCCGAAAGGACCAAAAAGGTCCAGAGACGTGTACGCGAAAGGGGCGGCTGGAGCGGTCCTCTCTGGGGGAAGGTCGCTCATGACCTGTCTGCATCTCCTCGCCCTCTCCTTCCTGCAGGGGATGCAGCCTTCCACGACCTTCTTCACCACCCGCCTTCCCTTGATCACTCAGGCCTTCTTCCTCATACGGAGCAGCGTCCCGGCCACGCCCTCGTGGGATTCACGAGCGAGAAGGGTGCTCAACCAGGTTCCGTGGGGCAGGATCAGGACCGCTGCTTCTTCACCGTGCCCAGATCCACACTCTCCCTCTGCACATCAGGAGTCCAGAGCCCTTGTCTCGGTACACAACCAACCTGTTCATCATTGTTGTAGGGAATATCACACCCAGGAAGAGGTCCCAGAGAGCATCCTCGGGCTCCTTTGAGGACAGCACACCCCCATCAGATTGGCTGCCCAGGCGCTCCCCACGCTTCTTTGCCTGGGTGGAGGTTTGGCCTCTCTTCTCTAGCCACTTCCGGGCCAAACCCAAGCAATGACCCGGCACAGTCATGACAGGCAACTGAACCTCTCTGAGTCCACGAGGTCCGTAACGGGTGCACTACTGGGTCCTCTCCCAGGTCTGTCCTCTGGCAGAGCTGGATCTTGCGTTCCTTTAGGAGGCTTGGGGTTCAATGTAGGCCCTTTCTGACCCTCTCTGACTTCTCCGGACCCCCTGTCGGCACCATTCTGACTCCCGTCTGGAGCCTTTCTTGCTTGGGCCCTGATGAGCACCGCTGAGAAAGCTTTTCTCTGGAGCTTACTTACGCGCTCCCTGGCGTCAGCTGTCACTAGACTTTACAGGCCACTCTTCAAAAGGCTTCTCTAAGAACCATGGCCCTTTCTGCCATGGAGAGCTCTCATCCAGGTCTTCAGGAGCCGCTCCTCTCGTTATGATGTCGGCCACGTTGTACTCTCCCGGGACCCACCACCACTCGGTTACTGGCCCCGCCTTCTGGATCTCTCCAATCCTGTTTGCGAAGAAGGATTGGTAGCCGTAGCTCTCCCGCTGGATGGCTCCCAGCACTGTCCGGTAGGGCTGCTCGATAAATCGATTCATGAGCTCTCTCTCATGTACACCTGCTGCTACTCGTCCCTTCTCCCCGCTGTAAAGTCTCTCTGGAGGCTGTGACTACTGCTGGCTACTAAAGACAGCAGCAATTAACTTATTTCAACAACTCCAAAAAGCACAGTGTGTGAGCACTGAGCAGCGTGTTGCACTGCGGGCTGTGCAAGATAACGATTACCACAACACACGAACAAAGACGTTATCACCGGACGCTGAAATGTTGCCTTTATAGTTCACATAACAACACGTGAGGCCACCGAGTAACGTAACCAGGACTCACCTCCAAAACAGCAAATCCACCAGTGTCAAGTGACTGCAGGTTAGTAAGCAACAGCCAGGAAGTTAGGCATAGCAAGTTAGGCTAAAACAGGAAGTTGGGTTGTTCTGCCTTCAGAGTAAAGCGTAATTTGTCACTTATGAAAAAAAGAGAAAAAAGAGCTCTGCAAGGCAACAAATGTTTAGTGAAGTATAATAGTATAAAAAAAATCAAAATCGAAATCGAAAATCGAGTTTTGAGAGAGAAAATCGTCAATTAAATTTTTAGGCAAAATCGAACAGCCCTACTGTCCGGCTGTCTACTAGGTGAAACCAGCGCTTGACCTGAAGCCGGCCATTCTTCTCCACGTACTTCCTCAACCGGGTAGAAAAGACCGCGCCGCACACTTCGGCCCTTAGTGCGTGTCCTTTCTGGTCCAGTGGCGCCAGCTTAGCCTTAGACTCCACCAGCCTGATTTCAATTCCTTGTTGAGTCTCCCACCTCAGGTATAACACGGCAGGCGTTGTCACTCCCGTCCGAGAAAGTAACTCCCCATGGCTTACCTTTCCAACCAGATGGCGTGAGGCTCCTGTGAAATACCATAGAAATACATACAATTATAAAAACCTCACTTTGTATGTATGTATGTATTTCTATGGTCAGATTTTGTATGTTCTTTAAGTCTCATATTATGTACACATAACATGTATTTTGTAACAGTATTTTCACGTCCTTCTCCAATCTGTGGGCTTACACATGTACGCATTTCCTGTATAGACCTTCATTGAATTATTGATTGTATTTCCGATCTGTATGTATTTAGTAGTCATTTCCGCCTTACACAGCACAACGCTGATGAAGGCTTGACGCTGAAACGTTTGTTGTGCTTCTGTCCCAGGTGACTTTTTTTTGGAAAGGACATTTTGGAGTGCTGGCGTGCTTCTTCTTTGCTCTTGTGACTTGTGTTGGCCCTGCACCCAAGTGGAACTCTTGTTGTGACTGTGCTCACATTCGGTGAGTTTGGATGAATATGAAATAGAACTGAGGTAACAAAGACACAAGCTTCCAAAATTATGATAATTTGGGTGATCAAGTGCAGCTAACAAGGGATTACTCTCCTTTGCATCATTTTCCCACGGCGACCTTCTGTCCATCTGTCTTTGCAGCCATCAGTCAGTGACATTCCTCCTGTCCAACTGCTCAATACAGAACACTTTGATATTGATCCATGTCGTGTGAGTGACAGGACAGGAATCATTCCCTCTCCAAAAAACAACGTGAACAGATGTTAATTTAATAATGTGTGGGAGAAAAAGCCAAGAAACAAATGGCGAGAAGGGCATAAACAGCTCTCAGCTGGCAGCGGCTCAAGTCTTAATGCTGACATGAATGCTTTGTCAGAGAGAAGTGTAAAGTGACTCTCCATCAAGTAGAGAGTTTTTCTTTCAAACTGTTTCGGTATTTTCAGACCATTCAACTTTACCACAGCCAGGTTATAATAAAAAGGATGATTGCACATCTCTGACATGTGTGGGCAGATAAATAGCCTCTAATGTATTTAATCTTTTAGTAGGTGCAAGCATGTGTACTGTATGTGTGTTCTTGTATAATGTTAAAGCCCATTATCCTGTGTTCTGGTGAATTGATCACAAGACTACACTAGTCTCGTGGTGCCCGACAATTGGAGAGCTCCACTTAGCAATAGTCTGGGACTTCTTAATGCAAGGCAGTTGATTGAACGGCAGTGACTTTGTCACATTGATGCTCTCCCCATTATCATCCATAGTGAACCAAACTGGAGATACAGCGATACACTTTGTAACAGAGAGTGAGCTTTTTAAAACATTGAAATGGGAGATTATTTGATTCCGTTTCATCTGTTTACAAGCACATGACCTCTGCATGTCACCCTAAAGATTTTGGATTGGTTCTGCAATGCATTTTGTTTTTTACTCTCTAATTGTTTCCACACAATAAAAACATTTCCATAGTCATGAAAGCTGGGAGACTGTCCTCGGTCTGTAGTTGAAAGCTGGGAGACTGTCCTCGGTCTGTAGTTGAAAGCTGGGAGACTGTCCTCAGTCTGTAGTTGAAAGCTGGGAGACTGTCCTCGGTCTGTAGTTGAAAGCTGGGAGACTGTCCTCGGTCTCTAGTTGAAAGCTGGAAGACTGTCCTCGGTCTCTAGTTGAAAGCTGGGAGACTGTCCTCGGTCTGTAGTTGAAAGCTGGGAGACTGTCCTCGGTCTGTAGTTGAAAGCTGGGAGACTGTCCTCGGTCTCTAGTTGAAAGCTAGGAGACTGTCCTCGGTCTCTAGTTGAAAGCTGGGAGACTGTCCTCGGTCTCTAGTTGAAAGCTGGGAGACTGTCCTCGGTCTGCAGTTGAAAGCTGGGAGACTGTCCTCAGTCTGTAGTTGAAAGCTGGGAGACTGTCCTCGGTCTCTAGTTGAAAGCTGGGAGACTGTCCTCGGTCTCTAGTTGAAAGCTGGGAGACTGTCCTCGGTCTGTAGTTGAAAGCTGGGAGACTGTCCTCGTTCTGCAGTTGAAAGCTGGGAGCCTGTCCTCATTCTGTAGTTGAAAGCTGGGAGACTGTCCTCGTTCTGCAGTTGAAAGCTGGGAGACTGTCCTCAGTCTGTAGTTGAAAGCTGGGAGATTGTTCTCGGTCTGTAGTTGAGTGGAGCCTTTAGAGACTGAGAACTGAGTCTACACGTTCCTTGATGTTATGTAATGATCTCTTGATGAGGCCTATTCAGCCATCCTGCAACTGTTTATTTATTTTTAATCACTAAGCAAATGAGCAATGTATTTTGGAAACACAAACTGTATTTTCTACAGTTCAAATATTCTTTCATGAGATCTATCTTGTGACAAAATATATTTTGCGCATAGCAGCTGAATTTGATCACCATAGTGAAAATACCAGTTGTTGTAGTCGTGTACTGAGCAATGTAGTTTTTTGTTGTTGCAATCTACCAGTTATTACTAGCAATCGTTTCAAACTGATGAAATTATTTGAGTAAAATAAAAATAAACGTTTCTTTATAATGGGCTCATTCCAGTGAATGTTCATGTGCACTGAGTCATATACAAGTTTTGCAAGTACATAGTAATACTGTGCAAATATTATTAAAATCTCCCTAATGCATAATGTACCTACCTACAAGAGTGTAACAGCACAATGTACGGTAAGTAAAAAGTGTTAAAAGATAATTACAGTTTGGAGTCAAGTGAAAAGTACTCAAGATCTCATGCCTCAAGAAGGTTCAATAGGTTTTCCCATCGCCAGTATAGTGTTCTATCTGTGTGTGTGTGTGTGTGTGTGTGTGTGTGTGCGCGTGTGCGTGTGCGTGTGTGTGTGTGTGTGTGTGTGTGTGTTTGTTTGCTTGCGTCCAGCCTCACCGTCTGCTACCTCGAGCTGGGCCTTGGCCATGATGCTGCCTGCTACAGTGAGGGCCTGGCAGGTGTAGTATCCTGCGTCAGCGCGCTGCACAGACGCGATGCTCAGCTCTCCACTCACAGACACAGACATGCGGCTGTCACTCTGGCTTGGCTGGTTAGGGAACAGAAGATCCTGCAGACAGAGAATGTGTGAAGAGGAGTATGATATGGGATGGCCAACTGGTGTGGCAGCGCAAGCTATTGGTTGGAGTCTCTTCAGCTTTGTAACTTTTAGATTAAAGTAATTTTTTCCACACACGTTATTTTTTGAAAATTTTAAAGAGATAATTGGGACCAAAGGCCTTTTTTTCTAGCCTGGCTCCAGACCTTCGAGCCATTGGCTCTTCTTGCTCTGGCATCGCCATGTGCAAATGCTTTTTCTCCGGTTGAAAATCCAATCATGGGCGCTGACTGGCTAACGCTGTTGTCAGTCATGCACAAAAATAATGGTTTGTGAAGCTATTTTTGAGCGTTATAAGTATGAATGAATTTTCTGATGCCGTTTAACTTTTTTTCTGTGTTGTAAATTACTTTTCTGTTGCTGTTTTTCTTTCATTTTGGAGGAGAGCTTAATTGATTAGAAATTAGGTCAGGCATAATATAAGCATTTTGCTTCTGCCTGAGCCTGTTCAGTCTCTGGTTGTTGACTTTGTTTATACTGTGATTTTGTTATGTATAATGACTGAATAAAATGACAAATGACAAATTATAATTACAATTACACAACAGAAACAGACACAGCTGTGGCCAAAGCAGAGATTGCCTGAAGTAGATAGCAGTTTACCACACGGCTACTAACGTTAAGTACAAGTACAGAGTCGGCCCACTTTGGCTGCTTAACGTTAGTAGCTAGCTATGGTGGGGAAGCTGGCTAGCATTAGCTAGCTACATTAGCTTGTGCTTGTGAGTGGCCAGAGTTGTATGAAACACGTCTCTTTGCAAAGGCTATATGGACCAAACAAAAATGAAGACTTGGAGAAGTCAGCAAGTAAGTTGGACTAACGTTACAAGTTCTGAAAATGTGTGCCTTCGTTACTTATTCCAGCTAAACGGTATCGGTTGTTTTTATTGTCTATGAAAGGCAGCTGTGCCCGGCTGACGTTAGCATTAGCGAGTGCTAACATTAGCACTTTACAACCGCAGTACAACCGATGCTGGAATGAGACACATATTTTCAGAACTTACCACTTCAGTCCTACATCCTCGCTCACTTCCAAGTCATCTCATCTTGTATTGCAGTCCATTATTCCATGAGACTGCTGTGTTAGCCAGGTGTTATTCCATGAGACTGGTGAGTTAGCCAGGTGTTAGACTAGTGTGTTAGCCAGGGGGTACGGTGGCGCAGTCGGTAGCGCTGTCGCCTCACAGTTAGAAGGTCCTGAGTTCGATTCTCGCCTGGGACACTGTGAGCGCTGTGGTTGTGTTCCCCCCCATATCTTCAGTGCCTACTGCCCAGGTGGGTTATCTCATCGTAAGGGCCTTTCTCTCTGTGTGGAGTTTGCATGTTCTCCCCGTACTCCCCAGGGGGTTCCTCCGTATATAACCCCCCACTAAAAACATGCAGAAGATCAGATCGTCATCGTCATCCGACCAGTGACGACAACATCCAAAGTTGGTCCCCAGGCGCTGTACGAGAAAGCGACCACTGCTCCTGGCCTGCCCCTCGGAGGAAAGGACATGCCTGGATGGGTTAAATGCAGAGGACACTTTTCACCGGCCACCGTCAGCATGAGTGTGTTGTGGCCGCATGCATGTATTGTGGTGTTCGTGTGACAATAAAAGACGGGCTTGTCCGTTACGAGAGAGAGCCTAGAGAGATGCAGCTCTAGCAGGCAGAGCAAGACTGCTGCGGCTGCCCTGCCGTGCCGGCCGGTTGCCGTGGACACCTTGGTCTCTAGTGATTGGTTAGAGAAGATCGAAGCCCGCCCCCTCATAGAAATGCTCTGAAGTGAGCGCAATCTCAGACAAAGAGGAAATGAGTTTATGAATTGACGATGCAGTCTGAATATCAGGCTACTTTTTTCCTTCATCTGAGGCATTTGGGAGCAAATTGCCAATTCAATTAAATGTAAGCACTACAGTATTAGCAAAGCATTGTTTTTCTATCTTTTCACTGTTCTTTCACTTTTAGTTTTACCGTAATAAACATGTATCAGGTAAGCTTTTGCTGGCACATGGCACAAACGTCGGAAAAATATTGATTCTTGAGTATTGATTTTCACTGTATAAAAATACCATGCCCCAAATTGTTACATGTCATAAACTGTACAGTACATGTCAAATATACTGTACAAGGATTCCTGGTGGTTCAAACTTGATGTGTAATTTATGGAGTAAGTAAATTACATAATACTGTTGTATCAACCAACAAAACCAAAATACTATTGACTAGAAAGGCCTAAAAAAGACAGTCCATTTAATTTAACTACATATTCCAACATTTCTGGGCAATTCAGTTGGGAAAGCGGGAGGTCAATGTTTTGCTGCAGCCTACTAGGGCTGTGAGAAGTGAGAGGCTTATTGTGATAACCTCCTGTTGGGGTCATGAAATTGAGGCATCACCAGTGTCTGTTTGGCCACTCCAAACCGACAGGCTGATGGGCAGCAAAGGACATTAGCATGGCTCCCATTAGGTCTAATGACTCTAATGCGGCACATGAACATTGTTTCTTGTGAAGTGAATTGGCTGGTCACAGCCGTGTAGATTGATGATTGATGACCACTTCATTATCTGGACGTGCCACAGCACCGTTGTGTTGCCCCCTGGCTCAACCCGTTCAGACAGATCCTTGGCCATCCTTCATAATTCAATTACATCAGTGGAAGGAAGGTTACTTTGGCTGGTCCTGCTGAAGTTATGTCCGTATGACAACCACCAAAGAGACATAACTCGCCCCGTCACGCACACATGCAGACAGACACGCACATAATAAACAGACTAATGTCCTTACCTGGCTGCCCTCTTGCTGCCAGAAGACAGTGGGCTGAGGTTTGCCCTTGGTCTCACAGGGGAAGGTAGCTGTCCGTCCCTGAGCCACAATCTGGTCGCGGGGTCTCACCACAAACTGGGGCGCCTCTGAGGTCAAAGGTCAAATGAAACCACAAAACAGAAGCAACACATGTACATAGAGTTCTGTAAGTGTGTATTACAAGACTACAGTAACTACTGTGAAATAGAAATAGCTCAGCTGAACTTCCAGCTACAAGTGAAAAGGTGCATGCATCATGTCTATTCTATTCTTTGAAGACCCATCACTGACTAAGCCAACCACACAAGCCATTCATCCAGGTGCCAACACATCTGAATGAATGATATCAACTCATTAGCAGGGTGCTGCAACACACATTCTCTATCCAGGACTTTGAACTATGGTATAGGCTTGGGCGATCTCTCTCTCTCTCTCTCTCTCTCTCTCTCTCTCTCTCTCTCTCTCTCTCTCTCTCTCTCTCTCTCTCTCTCTCTTTTTTAAATAATTGTTATTTGTATTTTATGTGGTTTCAAGTATACATGACATAATGGTTAGTAGTATAAATAGTATGAATAAAGGACAGAGGTTGATATGCTGTTCACCTTTTTTCTTTACCTCTCCCTTTGCAGCACCACATACAACACTCTTAACAGTACCAATAATACAGTAAGCTGTGAAATGAGGGTCGGCAGCATGGGCAGACTGTGCACAATTTTGAAAATTACCAATAAATGAATACATAAATAAATAAAAATGTGATATTCAATATTGTGAAACATATTGCATAATATGGCAGGGGGGGGAAATCACAATATTTGGCTAGTAATGGCTACTGTATATTATTGAAAACCGGCCCAAGCCTAAACTACAGTAAGGCATATCAACCAAATCTGGACCCCTGTGTTGAAGGAAGTGAGCTGCTACATCCACTCTTCCAACACAAGAGTGCAAAGAAGGGCAGGAGTTGATCGATACTAAGGATGTAGATGAATGTGCATGTTCAACATAAGCTCCATGAACGTGTATGTGGAATGCTACAGCAGTGATGTGTGTGTGTGTGTGTGCGCACACACACATGCGTGCGTGTGATCAAAAACAGAGAGAGAGGGCATGCACAATGGGATCAGCTCTTACTTACCGACAGGGCGAGCTGGTGACAGAACAATGGTGTGGGTGAGACACAACACAGAGAGGAGGAGAGCAGAGGAGTAGAACAGAGGGACAGAAAAATAGAAATGAAAATCAGAAATGGATGAGGTGGAGTGTTGGGTTGTGGGGCCCAGTCACCAAAACAGGTGATGGCATGGGCCTCAAGGAGAGGGCATCACCTTAGCAACAGCAGGAGAAGAGGGTAACCAGTGCCAATAGACTTATCTGTAACACTTGGATGGTGTGGATAAAAAATAGTGAGGCATATAATGACATAACCACTGCACAATGTCTGAAAAACATTTTAGTTTTTCTGTGTTTTAGTTTTTTGTTTTTTTGATAATGCCAATTCCCCGGACGACATTTATTTTTGAACTTTTTGGAATACAGTTCCATGACACAATTCATGAATGACAAAAAATTATACAAATAATAACATGACACTAAAAAAATAACATTTAACACCAAGGTATACAATAAAGTATGGATCAGCATTCATGAATATGCCATGTAACTCTTCTTCAGGTGTGATGAATGTGTTGCTGAAGTGTTACTAACTCCAAAGTTGTAAGAACAACAACATTTTTGACACAATCCAAAAAGGTTCATGACGTCTGACTTAGTTTACAGTATTAGATATTTCATATGAAAATACGTTATTTTGTTTTTGTCATACCTGACAGTTTTGACTGCTTTGCTTCCTGCAGTCTTCTTCAGAGACGTCACGTGATGTTGCTGTGACGTACAGTATATATGGATGGTTTATGTGGGTTTGGCCTGGGATGTAGTCCTCCATAAAATACCGGCCAGCGGGGGACATGGTCATCCCACCTATGTAGGTGGGATGACCAAACCCACATAAACCATCCATATATACATCACAGCAACATCACGTGACGTCTCTGAAGAAGACTGCAGGAAGCAAAGCAGTCGAAACTGTCAGGTATGACAAAAACAAAATAACGTCTTTTCATATGAAATATCTAATAACGTTTTTGACACACTCCAGAGATATAAGAAATGTTACAGAACAGATTTCTTTTTTAACATTATTAACCTTTACTATGAAATTGTTTCCTCATTTTTTCTACTTTCGATAAGACCGCTCCCTCCCACAACCCCAGGGGAGAGAGTTGTGGTTCAGATATGGAGTGAGTGGGCTGGATGAAGAATGAGATTCCCAGGAGAGGTCATAACATTGCACTTAGGCTTTGGTTAGGTTGTTCATATCTGCAGCCTAGCTGGAGATCTGGAGCAATCAACCACATTGGGCCCTATGTGAAAGAAGAGCTGAGCCCAGCTGCAGGCTTGCAACAGGGGGGCAATAACACTCACAAAGCGGTTAATAGAGGACTGAGTGTCCTGGGGCTTGTTTTGGCACTAAAAACAAATGGCTCTGGAGCTTTTGCACCAGCTAGTCAATAGGTTACCCACCTCTGATAGTCAGGTAGGCAGAGGCTTCCACTTTGCCCACACGGTTCTCTGCCAGGCAGGTGAAGGTGCCCTGGTCGCTGGCTGATGCTTTCTTTATCTTAAGCAGGAAATCCTCTTTTTCATATCTGATGTCATACCTGGCAGCAGAGAGGAACACTGGGGTCAAGCTCACTGTAGTCAGCATTAATGATAAGTCAACCGACTTCTAAGGCTGATTTTATATATATTTTTAAATCTGAAATTGTAATTGAACGGATGTTGAGTAAACACGGGTGATGTCTTAGAGGATTGCTTTCATCTAAATTGTGTCTTTTTTGATAGAATAAAGACAGACTTTCTGAGGCAATTAAGACTCCCTGCTGCACACACTTTGCTGCCACAGAGGCAGAAAAAGGGGAGCAATTATGCTGAGATGAAGGCATGGCAAAATGAAAGGTGCTTTCAGCTGGAACCCTGACGGTTCCACTATTTCAATATTTATAAAGGCAAACCACCCACTGTGGTGTGTGGCTTGTGCAGTATGCAATATGTGCCTCTCTGTGTGGTTTGTGTGTGTTTGTGTGTGTGTGTGTGTGTGTGTGTGTGTGTGTGTGTGTGTGTCTGTGAGTGCCTGCGTGCATGTGCGTGCCTGCGTGTGTGTGTGAGGGACAGTCAATGAGAGAGCAAGTGAATGAGAGAGAGAGGAGGAGAGAGTAAAGAGAGGTGGAGAGAGAGGGGGAGCGAGAGGGAGAAAGAGTGAGGGATGAAAACAGATAAACAGTCTGAGAGTAAGGGAGTGGTTGAATCTGACAAACTGAATATGATGAATGAGCTGAGCAGTAAGAAATGACTAATTCATAGAGATGGACCACGCACCAGTGTGTATCCAGCAGTGCAGCATGCTGTAAGACAGGAGTGGTGCAATACGAGTGAAAGAAGCATCTCAGCCTCCAGATGTGGAGCTAAGAGCCTCAGAGGGGCTGCAGATTGAAACGGCTCGAGCAGCCAAGAGTTGGGTTTCTCGCTCTCTGGGGTGTGTTTTGGCGTGAGAGACGCAGGGCTCCTGTCTAGTCCAAATTGTCTAGCCAGCCAGACCGATTCAGAGATGAGAAATCGCACAAGTGGGTGAGAAAAAGTCACCAACGAAACGGATGTTGCGAAAGGTGCGGGGAGAATATCGATGGGGCTTTGTGGGGTCCGTCTGTCTGGTGAGGACTCCAGTTAACGGCACATCTCTGACCCAGATACAGACTTCCCAGGAGGCTGACCGGTTCAGGAGAAGAATGAAAGAGAGGAAGGAGGGAAGTGAAAGTAGGACATGTTGCTGGAGTCAAGGGGTACTGAGGGAGAGGGCAAAACACGCAGGGAGACCGACAGGCGGCTAGACGGAGACACACGCACGTATTGTGTTCTACCTCACTCACTCAATCACCATGACACCTGACCTCGGAAAAGGCCCCACATTGTTTCTTTACAGTTGGCGGAGAGTGAGTGATCATCTGTAACAGGTGTTGGTAAAACCTTCTCCCAGATGTGATTTCTGCATAACCTAATTTAACAGGGCTGACTAATTAGGTTGACTAACAGGCATTCACAAATATATTTCACAAATTTGTCCTCGTTACACACAAGCACACATAAATACTGTAAAGTGTGTGTGTGTGTGTGTGTGTGTGTGTGTGTGTGTGTGTGTGATTCAATCAAACGTCTAGAGATTATTTGATGCACTTCTAATTATATTAAATTAATACACATCCAAAAGTATAGATGCAAGTCAGTGTTATCATTGCACAATTCCCATAAATCAAAAGGCAGACGAGTATGTTGAGAACCATAAATAAACCAATTAACAGAACATTCCTGTCCACCTGTGGTGTCCCAGTGGTGCCTGTGTGAAAAGATGTGGCTGCGACCGACTGAGCATCAGTAGGTTACTTCTAATACAGGTGGAATAAATAATGACTTTTACAGTAATAGCAAGTACTGATTGCCACCATATTTTTGTTCATATCAAAATGTACCCACATCCAGTGATGGGCAAGCTACTTGGAAAATGTAGTAAGCTAAGCTATCAGTTACTCTCGATTAAATATAGCTAAACTACATTGAAGCTATCTCCAGAGAAATGTAGCAAGCTAAGCTACGAGTAACATGGCAAAAGCAGCTTGCTACATCAAAGCTACTTTTTTTCTCACATTGAATCAACTTCATGTCAAAGAACAACTTTCCACCAAACAAATAGGCAGGCAAAAAAAAATCAAATTTTGATTGTTTATTATATTATAAAATACATTGAAACTCTCACTGGCACAATATTCAAAAACAATAAAACCTGAACGTCTTCTTCATCACTGCCAGTGGCTCCCTCTGGCTCTGCCATCTTTCAAAGTTCGTTGCTGATGTGACTTCGCCAGCACATGACATATTTTGCCGTACCCTTAACCAATCGTCAGTCTTCATTGCCTAAACCCAACCCAATCAGAGGCAGAGTAGTGCAAGAGAGCCAAGGATGCTAAAAAGCACAACAACATTTGTTGTCCGTCATAATGGAACTGGAAGTGCTTTATTGGCTACACAGGCACACTTGACATAATGCAATGTCTCCTCCTGTTTAATCCAAACCGCAGCAGAAATCTCCACTGCGTGCTTTGCTCATGGATTTTCTCTGGTGAGTAGCTTGTAGCTTTTGCGGGAAGCTACAAGCTACTTGGGTCTATAAATAGCTTAGCTACTGAAAAAGCTACTTGGTTCAAAAGTAGTGAAGCTACCACCAAGCTACTGAGAAATGTAGTTAAGCTATGTAGCTTCGCTACTTGTAGCAAGCTACTGCCCAACACTGCCCACATCCCTGTGCAAGTCCGCGTTTGCACAGCTGGTAAAAAACAAAAGTGAAAAGAGTCAAGATATTTTTATATGCCAGAGTAACGTGTTTAATCTGGGTGTAAGCCAGGCATCTTAACTGGGCTTCTCATGATTGGAGTGTGGGTGTCGTGGTCACATCCGTGAACTGTCATTGGTCAGAGAAAATGAGAGTCTTGAGCAGTCATTGGTTAGTTTAACAACAATCATAGCATCCCTTTGGGGATAGACTGGGAATGAGCTCTCATGGTTTAGTTTAGCTGTCAATCACCAGCCATGTTTCAATTGATGTGGGGAAATGTTATTGGCTGCTGGCTATGATGGGCGGGTCGAACCACAAATCAAGAGCGGTAGTTTTCATGTGCTCTCGAGCAGATTGAGACCCAAGCAGAGAGCCATGTGGAGCTGCAGGGAGAGGCAGCATGGATTTAGACGAAAATGAATGTTTTTGGAAGAAGTTTGGATATCCGGATCGGTAGAGGAAGACTGTGTTGGTAAAAGCAGGAAGTTATTTGCAACCAGGACACTTTCTGTATTGAGAGAGGAACTTTAATGCTTAAACCAAGGAAAGAGACTCTTTATGACCATGAGACTGAACACCCCCCCTCCTCAGTGACTCTTTGTGTGTGTTTGTGTTTGTCATCTCTTTGTCATGATCCCATAGTCATGGGGCTCTGTACGCTGGAGTCAAAGCTTAAGTGCAACACAGCGCAAGCTGTCCCTGTGACCGGACATCTACCAGGCACAGGACCGCTGGGACAAGCGGGCGGGCAGAGAGCTGGAGGGGGAAGTGTCGGCTACAGGGCCAAGGCGCAGATGAGGCCTCCCCCTGTGTGTGTTAATAACCTATGCCGTTAAAGCCTTATTCTATCCATTTCATTCATTCAAAATGTGCATGGCTGGTTAGTTTTGATGTTAAAGGGATACGTCAACATTTTGGGAGTTTGGGAGGAGGTAGTGAGTTTGTGTGTGTGTGTGTGTGGGGGGGGGGGGTTGTTGGTGAGGTCCTTGGCAGAAGGGGTTTCCGGGCCTTGTTGGTGAGGCTGATGGCGGTTGGGAAGAAGCTGGTCTTGTGGCGGGTGGTTCTGGTCTTGGCAGACCTCAGTCTCTTGCCGTGGGGGAGTGTCTTAAAGAGTTTGTGGCCAGGGTGGGAGGGGTCAGCCATGATCTTGCGAGACCGCTTCAGTGTCCTGGCTGCATGCAGGTCCTGGAGGGATGGCATACTAGGCATCTCGCGCTCGATCATGCAGCTAGCTGAACTGTGCGGCCTCGCCTGCTCTATGACATCACTGATGACATTATCACGGATGACATCACTGATGACAATTAGGGCAATCACCTAATTAAAAAATCCAGCTCCGTCAGTTCACCCGCACAGCCCAGGGGCAGAAGCCATCGTCTCCTTCTGGTTCTTCCCCGATTCTACCTACTTCTTCTTTTTGGTGTTTTATGGCAATTGGCATCCTCAATGTTGCATTACCAGCATCTTCTGGATCCATCATCCACTGTTTCCCTCCCATCACTTATAGCCTCAGACTGATGACATTACTGATGACATCATCACTGAACTATAGCTTCAGCCTTAGGGCAATCAGCCTTAGGGCAATTAATCTACGCTACTTAAAAAATCTGGCTCCGTTAAGTCCCCCGCACGGGTGCTCTTTACACCCCCTGAAAGTTTCAGCCTGATCGCACATAAAACAGCATAGCTGTGGCCGGCACAAAAATTGAAACCGAGGACAGACAGACTGACATTGCCCACATTTTACCAAATGTATAGATATAGATAGATTTTCTCTATCAAAAACTAGAATGTACATGGTTTTATTTTCAATCTGCATGCCCTACAAAGAGCGGTACAGCCATCGCTGCTACTTAGCTAGCACTACAATAGTAGAGACCGGTACAGCCGTTCAGTCACCCAAAACACATTGCATACACATGCAATGTGTATGCAACAGCGCCACAAACACTCACATGTACATGTTGTGACTCGTGTACTCACCACAAGATTAATTAATAATCCATAGTTACGTGAAACGTCATTTTTGTAGTAAATCCACACACCGAGAACTAAACTAGAATGATCGCACTGCGGACATATGCCTCAGCCAACAAGTGAGCAGTCGATAGATACCATGTCTGTCCAGACTTTGACATTTGAGCCAAATGTGAAGAAATTTTGTCAAGATGTCAGTGAGATATGGCGTTACTGAGCTTGAAAATGGCGTTCATGAGGTCACAGTAACCTTGACCTTTGAGCACCAAAATGTAATCAGTTCATCCTTGAGTCCAAGTGGACGTTTGAGACAAATTAGATGAAATTCCGTCAAGGCGTTCCTGAGATATCATGTTAACGAGCATGAAACGAGCGGTCGTGATGTCACAGTGACCTTGAACTTTGACCACCAAAATCTAATCAGTTCATCCTTGAGTCCAAGTGGATGCTTGAGGCAAATTCGAAAGAAATTTCGTCAAGGCGTTGCTGAGATATCGCGTTAACGAGCTTGAAAATGGCGTTCGTGAGGTCACAGTGACCTTAACCTTTGTCCTTTGACCACCAAAATCTAATCGGTTCATCGTTGAGTAGAAGTCGACGTTTGAGCCAAATTGGAAGAAATTCTTTCAAGGCATTCCTGAGATATTGCGTTAAATAGCTTGGAAATGGGGTTCATGAGGTCACAGTGGCCTTGAACTTTGACTTTTAACCACCAAAATCTAATCAGTTCATCCTTGAGTCCAAGTGGACGTTTGAGGAAAATTAGAAGAAATTCCAGCAAGGCGTTCCTGAGATATAACGTTAACGAGCTTGAAAATGGCATTCGAGAGGTTGATCACCAAAATCTAATCAGTTCATCCTTGTGTCCAAGTCGACGTTTGAGCCAAATTCGAAGAAATTCCATCAAGGCGTTCCTGAGATAACACGTTAACGAGCCTGAAAATGGCGTTTGTGAGGTCAGAGTGACCTTGAAATTTGACCTTTGACCACTAAAATCCAATCAGTTCATCCTTGAGTCCAAGTCAACGTTTGAGGCAAATTTGATTAAATTCCGTGAAGGCGTTCCTCAAATATCGCGGAATGGCTATCGCCGGTGGAGGCATAACAAAGAGTATAACCGAAGTTACTTCCTCGGTTGCTGTGAGGCGCATGCGCTGTGTGCAGTGCGCATGTGCTGTATTGATGACTGCACACAGCCAGCGCATGCGCCACATGGCAAACGAGGGAGTAACTTCGGTTTTACTATTGGTAGTTCGGTTACTCTTTGTTTAGTTCTCGGTGTGTGGATTTACTACGAAAATGACGTTTCACATAACTATGGATTATTATTTCATTGTGTAGTGAGTACATGAGTCACAACAACAGCGTTATTGCAATGTGTATTTTGGGTGACTGAACGACTGTACCGGTCACTAGCATTGTAGCACTAGCTAAGTAGCAGCGATGGCTGCACCACTCTTTGTAGGGCATGCAGATTGAAAATAAAACCATGTACATTCTAGTTATATAGACAATATTACAAATGGCCTAAACTCCCAAAATGTTAGTGCACGGATACTCAACTTGCTTTGCCTGGGGGCCACTTTTGCAAAATGACAGGAGGCAAGGGGCCAGTCAATAAACATGAATATTAATTTTTCTGTAGATTGTAGGATTTTGGGGTGTCAGCCGGAGTTTAGTCTCACATTTCTTTGCATACAGTAGTTAATATACATATACTGTAAGTGCCTGGGTGGCGAGCAGACAGCCATATTTGACAATTTAGCTGGAGCTCAGTCAAATTTTATTTAACCTTAGTTTTCATTGTGAATTAGGAAATTGTCGGGGGGCCACTCTGCACCCTATCGCGGGCCGCATCTGGCCCCCAGGCTGCAAGTTGAGTATCACTGTGTTAGTGTATCCCTTTAAAGGAGCTATACAATATGGGATCTTGGAGAGAGATTGAAAACCATAGACAAAAACGAGTGAGTCAGAATAGTTATGGTACCAGACCCCAAAAGTACATCAAACTAATGGTGCTGCAGTCTATCCAGGTTATTCTGAGTTATAACATTTACATGCATTGACCCAAAACCAGCAAATGTCTTAACAGAAAAATCTGTGCATATTAATATAGCAACTGATTTTCTATATTTTTTGTTTTACAGTTTTGTGCAAGTGTCTAGGACAAACATAGATTTACTCAACAAGTACTAAAAGAGACAATTCTTTGGTTGGGTCTTGTATGTAAAGGGCTATTTTGTTTGGTGGATCTGAACAGTTGCTCTTGATACTTGTGACAGCATTTACAAAGGGTGAGCGGGTTTACCCTCCACTATATCCCTGAATGTCACACAGTATGAGATGTCATTCAGACAAGGCCTGCTTCAAATCCAACAAAGATGATGCATGACAAGAATGTGTTGACTCATGGCCATATATAAATGATATGTAGGCTATAAGTAAAACTAGAATGACCGCACCGCGGATATATGCCTCCGCCAACAAGTGAGCAGTCGACATGCATGTCTGTCCAGACTTTTGAGCCAAAATGTGAAGAAATTTCGTCAAGGTGTTTCTGACATATGGCATTACCGAGCATGAAAATGGCGTTTGTGAAGTCACAGTGACCTTGACCTTTGACCACCAAAATGTAATCAGTTCATCCTTGAGTCCAAGTGGACCTTTGAGGCAAATTAGATGAAATTCCATCAAGGCGTTCTTGAGATATCGTGTTAAAAAGCTTGAAAATGGCGTTCGTGAGGTCACAGTGACCTTAACCTTTGTCCTTTGACCACCAAAATCGAATTAGTTCATCCTTGAGTGTAAGTTGACATTTGAGCCAAATTGGAAGAAATTCCGTCAAGGTGTTCCTGAGATAACACGTTAAAGAGCTTGGAAATGGGGTTTGTGAGGTCACAGTGACCTTGAACTTTGACCTTTAACCACCAAAATCTAATCAGTTCATCCTTGAGTCCAAGTGGACATTTGAGGAAAGTTGGATGAAATACCGTCAAGGCGTGCCTGAGATATCACGTTAACGAGCTTGAAAATGGCGTTGGAGAGGTCACAGTGACCTTGACCTTTGACCACCAAAATCTAATCAGTTCATCCTTGCATCCAAGTCAACGTTTGAGCCAAATTGTAAGAAATTCCGTTAAGCCGTTGACATATCGCGTTAAAGAGCTTGGAAATGGGGTTTGTGTGGTCACAGTGACCTTGACCACCAAACGAACATCGGACGGACAGATTGACGGACGTATGGACAACCCGAATCCATGATGCCTCCGGCTTGGCTATCGCCGGCGGATGCATAATAAGTATAAAGGCCTAACCCATAGCTATGCTGTACATAGCAACCCCATAACACATACTGATAACCGTGATCATGTTGGTCACTATAATCATCATATGACATTTTCATACCATTCATCTCTAGAAGCAACATGCTGTTGCAGACAGGGACTCATTAACCCTGCCTCAGTATCCATCCATCACCACTTTTACAGTATTAGTTATGCACGCGCACACACACACGCACGCACGCACGCACGCACGCACACACACACACACACACACACACACACACACACTCGTTCCTCACCTGCCGCGGGGCACATCCATGTCCTCTTTTTTCCAGCGCAGTGTAGGTGGCGGGTCACCGTGGACCTGACATCTGAACTCTACGCTCTCCTCAATGAGGACCACCTGGTTCACGGGCCGCTGCACAAACACCGGCCTCTCTGGATGTGGGCAGCACACAGAACATGGATACTACTGTAAGTATACTTCAGCCACACTGGCAATTCTGTGCTTGTGAGCGGTAATTATCTGAGGAGAAAAAGCGGTGTTCAATTCTTTTCTTTTCTTTTTAACACATTCACTGCCAGCCTTTTTTTTTTACTGTAGGTAGGTTCTGCCAGAGGGTTTTTTTGAGGATTCTGGCTTATCTTTCAAGACCCGAGGATTCTTTTCTGCTAAGATTTTGTGAACACACAATATCTCAAAAGAACTAATAGAATGTGTGCTTTCTCTGTCTAAAAGAGTTAGTTTGTAGAGTTAGTAGTTATGTAAGCATTAGCAGTTGAATACAGCATGGTTTCAGCGTCTGGAAATTTATTCTGAGATAAATGGCTTTTTGTGAAATTCGATAGAACAGTCACTTTAACCATTCATTTTTGGCATCAGTAAGACGTCAGACATCTAAACAATAGTTTTGAACAGTAATTTCCTCCATAACAGCAGGAAACCCCCCTCTGCTTCCAACTCCTCCCTCCGTGGGCGTTCTCCTCCGCAGCATTTGTCACAAGCGAGTGTTCTGCTGCTGCTGCTGCTGCTGCTGCGAGTTTGAGCAGCCTCCCTCCCTGGCAGCGAGTGTGGATAGGGCTCACTTGTTTCTTGGGTTTGAGAGCTTTGATGAAGCTTTGTGCGATTCTAGGCTTTATGCTGCGTGTTTCAAAGTGTTTTCCACCCAGTCTATTTTTGGAATCCCCCACCGCCAGCTCCCAGCGCGATAATGCGCGAAGTGAAAGCGTTTTCGCCAATCCATTTTACAGTAGAGAATGGTTTCCTCGCGCGTTACCCTACAGTTTTGGCTCTGCATTTCCTAGTGTGGAGAGCACTGTCGCCACTTAGTGGGTCCGTGGAATGGGTTGTACACGTTCGCTGACTCCAATATTTTTATAGGAGACGTGGGGAGCGTTGATCCACGTCCCACCGTCAAATTTTTTTTTTTTTTTTTAAGCCGAGATAACTCGTCTTTGGCAGTGAACCGTCGGATTCTGTAAGCCGAGATAACTCGTCAATGGCAGTGAACGTGTTAACTAGACTAAGAGCATACACCAGGCTCCTTACCAAACACAGAGAGCTGAGCGGTCTCACTTTCTCTCTCCCCCACCATGTTGGTCGCCACACACACATACATCCCTGCATCACTCTTCTTGGTGTTAGATATGGTCAGCTTCCCTCCCCGAACCTGACAAAGAAGATGTGTGATTGCAGATATTATATATAAGCTTATTCAAACTGCTTCCATTTGCAGCTATTTCACACTGGATATATCAGGTGCAAGTGAAGGCAGAAGAGTGCATCCTGGGGAGTAACGCACCGTGATCCTGTCGTCTTTCAGGTCCAGTCGGGCCTTGTTCTTCCTCCAGAAGGTGTTGGGCTCCGGATGGCCACGTGGAGCCTGACACTCCAGGCTGACAGGCTCTCCAACCGCGACCACCGCGTCCTGCGGGTTCTGTCTGAAGTCATCACGTAACACTGAAGGACAAACAGGGGGAGAGAGCGATGGTGGGGGGTTACTCCAAATGTAACAATGACTCAGCTGATTGAGTTTAATTTCGGTTCAGTGGATACATTCTGAAAGAGGGCTTGCTGTAAAATGGTGCTGGATTGGTAGGCTGACCTGTGGCCTCTACCGCCTCTTCTACGTTAGACAAAATAAATTACAGTCTATCTCAATGGTGATATAGACTGGACCAAACTATATTAGGTTTCTGAGGCTATACCTCAGGATATGGATCTATTGTACCTCTAAAGACATGCAGGTCAAGTGAATTGGAGACTCAAAATCGCACATACATACTGTAGGCATGAGTGTGTCTGATGTGTATGTATTATACTATTGTAGTATGGCATGCAGCAGGTGTATGGTAATGTACTGTATGTAAGACCTTTGAGACATGCTTGTGTATTGTGATAAAGGGCTATATAAATACACTTGACTGCTGGTGAGAAACTGAGGTGGAGAACAATTGCTAAACTAGAACGTTATACGCCTCCGCCAAGTGAGCAGTCGACATCCATGTCTGTCCAGACGTGAGCTAAATGTGAAGAAATTCCGTCAAGGTGTTACTGAGATATGGTGTTACCAAGCTTGAAAATGGCGTTTGTGAGGTCACAGTGACCTTGACCTTTGACCACCAAAATGTAATCAGTTCATCCTTGAGTCCAAATGGACGTTTGAGGCAAATTCGAAGAAATTCTGTCAAGGCATTCCTGAGATATGTTAACGAGCTTGCAAAATTGGCGTTCGTGAGGTCACAGTGGCCTTAGTCTCGACGCCAGACCCATGAGAGTTCTTACGCTGATACACTACGTTACTGCATGCTGCAGATCTCTCTCTGGGTCTGGGACACTTTCCCTCAGAGGGCTGGTTATGGGAGGGAACCGTTCACTTGGCCAGTGATGGCTTCAGTCCTCTCCAATCAGTAACGACTTTGCGATCAGACAACACGGGAGGCACAGCCCATTTTCTCTCATTGGTGCTACGACCTGTCACTCATTCAATTTCAACCCGCCTTCAAAACCAGCAGTGGCTGTTAACTGGCACAGACTCACTTATGTAGTATGCGGAGTGCAGCGATTCAACGTAATATTTGAGTCTGGGGAGAGAGTACAGTGACCTTAACCTTTGTTCTTTGACCACCAAAATCTAATCAGTTCATCCTTGCGTCCAAGTCGACATTTGAGCCAAATTGGAAGAAATTCCGTCAAGGCGTTCGTGAGATATCGCGTTAAAGAGCTTGGAAATGGGGTTCATGAGGTCACAGTGACCTTGAACTTTGACCTTTAACCACCAAAATGTAATCAGTTCATCCTTGAGTCCAAGTCGACATTTGAGGCACAGACGGACGGACGTACGGACAACCCAAATCCATAATGCCTCCAACCTGGGACCCTATCTTGGTACAGGCGATATCCCCTATTTGCGCTTGCTTGCGCACCTGTTTGCGTGCCTTAACGATAGCAGACGGCCTTGCGCAAGTTTCCAGGTGTTATGCAGAGTTTTGCACCCTCGCCCGGCAGCAGCTAAGCGCATCACCACCTCAGCATATTGTAATGATTTATACAGAAATGTAACTGTTTAAAAGTGATATAATTGTCTGGGTAGACGTGACCTCGCTGTTTTCTAAGTTAAAACAGCCCCGAAATATGGTGGGGATGCAATTCTCGGCGGGGATGCGGAAACCTTCATGGCACGTGCCGCAGGCATAAATTAGAGCCGTGCCAAATCACCTGTGCCCCCAAAATGCCAGCGCAAATGCGATTTGGGCAGTCTTAAGCACCAGAATTATTCACAGGTGTGGTCAGGCAATGCCTGGGCGTTACATCAAACAAACCAATCAGATTCCCGTCTCTCAATCGCTGTGTGTGCGCGAGGCATACAATATGCTGTAATTCTCTCCATGCGTAATAGAGTGGACTCACTCGTGCCGAGGACAGAGAAAGATGGAGAGAGCTTATTGACAGATCGTCTGTGGTGCCAATGACCCTCCGGGTTATGGGATAGGTGAAGGTGAATAGCCTATGTCCATTGTCCAACACGTTTTCTCAATTCATTTCCCTCTTTGCGATGTGATAAACGTTTCTCAGTGAGTTATAGTTGATTGCCTCAGTGAATTATCTGCTAATACCCAATTTTAGCAGCAGAATTTGATGTCCTGGCGCGGCAAGGCTGTGCGTAATGACATATCCAAAAGGAATTTTACTCTGCACTGGGCTGCGCAGCACGGAGATTATGGTGCACTCAAGCGCAGCAGGGTATTTAGCGCATAAGAGGTGCTTTTAAAAGCTCTTAGCACAAAGTAATTGCGTGCTGCTGACGATAGCATAATGCCATCTATCCCCACATTTTTGCGCTGAAACGTCTGGTTTGGCATGTGGCACGCGGCATACCTATGTCCAGTACAATTACTGTATAACAGGCATGCGCTTGTTGCATGCGCTTGCGCCCCAAATTTCCATTGGCGTTAAACGAGCCCAATGCTAAATGACTGCTTTTGCGAAGATAGGGCCCCTGGTCTTTCGTAAGTATCCTAAGCTGCTGCATTTTGTACACACTGGGAACACGAGGAGAAAAAGGGATTTCAGTAGTTGCAGTCTAAAAGAGAAGAGTGAAAAACATGGATGATTGTTTTTCAGATCACAAATAAAAAGTGGCATGATTTTCCAATGAAATAAATACTATATTAATAACCTGTGCTTCAAAGCTAACATTTAATGGATGGTGAATCAACTTAATGGAGTTGGGTTGGTAGTCCAAGAAGCACTATCTCTGATTTGGTTTCAGTGACTGGAAGAAAACTCTGTGACATTCAGAACTTTATGTTTGCAAGGTAATTTAATATAGTGGCTCGACTATCAGTATCAATAGGTTTTATGGACAGATGGAACTGTGTGTTGTTCGCCTAATGGGAAGTAACTCTATGGTACAGGTGGAGGGCCTTGTCGGGGATGAGGGGTGAAATGGCTTCAAAACAGCAGAAAATCAACAGTAAACATATAGGGCCCTATCGTCGCACTGGCCTTAAATTAGCGCTTAGCGCCAGGCGCAGCCCATATTAGTAGGCGTGGACCGGTGCAGTCCCGATTTTCGTGTCGGCGCTACATGCGGCCTTAAGCATTATAACCACGTCTTTTAAGCATAGAATTATTCACAACGTGCTCATTGGAGAAGTGCAGTAAACGAATCACAATGTCCCTTTCATGTTCCATTCCACGGAGCGATCCAATCCGGTCAGAAAAGCCCGACCAAAGCGCTCTGAGCTCCCCCCCCCTCCCTCTTTCAGCCCCGTCTGTCTCCATATATATTATTCCATATTATTATGCTTCTCAAACCAATCTCACTGCAGTTTAAATACAGCAAGCATGTAAATACGCTACACTATAGCAAGATCAAAGTGAAAAGAATGTTCTAAACGCATCGGCTAGAAAAATATAGTCTATCCCTGGATGTCAGATGAGATTAGATTGGTGACAGTTTGGGCAGAATTATATCGTTTTCTCTCGCTACCTTTTCTTCTCCCCCACAGGTAGGATGATGCAACAGCCTCTGAATGACCGGGGCTCAAAACTATGGTATAACAACTTCTTTTTTCATCAGTCATTGTGCCTGTCTGACGCGAGAGAGAGAGAGGGGAAGAGAGAGTGACGCCGAAACGCCCATTCTGGTCTATTCTCGCACTGTGCCACGCCTCTTCGGCGTAAAACGCATTTGGGGCCTAAAAACATGATGCTATCTTCCCGAGGCAGGCGTAAAGCACGTTTTTTTGCGTTTAACGCCAGTTTAGTGCCTAAGGCCAGTGGGAAGATAGAGCCCATAGTCCCTGTGAGAGGGAGAGATCTGCTACTTGTGAGTCTCATATTCTCAACTTTTGTGTGTGAAGTACATGTACTCTAAAAACAATCATGTACACTTGTCATTAAAGGCTTCAATGAAATGGCTAGAAGAGGGGCTGGTAACTGAGTCTATAATAGTAAAAAGGACCTTCAAGTTCTGAAAGCTCTTTGAAATGAAGCCAGATAAATATTCTGCTATTGCATTCTTTACCACTGTCTAATACTTGCATATTAAGTCCCTCATTATATTGTTGTTCGTGCATATTGTATTGACAGTTTGTATTGTAGTTTATTATTATTCCATGTATGTGCAGCTTTTCTGCATTCTCTCGTTGTGGCCAAAAGTTATTTTTAACTTATCCATGGCAGAGTTGTTTGTCCTTGATTTTGTGTTAAAAGGAGCAACTGTGTCAAGAATACTCAATCAAACTCCTGTATATTAAAATAAATAAATCTCCTGAGTCCTGACTATTGAAAAGAAGTGCTGTTCAAGTTCAAGTTGTAGAAACAGAATAGGAGAGGGGATGAACAACAATGGCCTTACAGTCAGATATACACATTTATTTGAGTACACTGTGGACAGCGCTTTAAGTTTATGTGTTTATGTAGACAAGTGTCTGACTTCCTTGGATTTAGCCCTTTTGCTTACTTGATGTCAACCATTTCACTCTTGGGAGAGAAAACCCCCCCAGCAGACTCAGTGTTGTGCAAATTTGTACATGTCTTCCTGTGGTGTTTTTGATTCTTTCATTCGGACTCTTCTCCAGCCAATTATTGATCTTAAAGTATGCTCTTTCCTTGTACGGTCTAAGTGGAATGCCTGGAAGTGTTGTTTTCCTTATTGTTTTTTCCAATCCAAATCCACTTTCTGCATTTGCATTTGTATTTGTTGCTCAGGATGTTTGAGCAATGTATACCAGTGATGTTTCTCAGATGATTGTTTGGAGACTATTGATGTCCTACACCATTGGTTCCCAAACGGGGCTCCGCCTGGTGGTAAAAAATGACAGACAACAGTTTTTACATACTCATTAACCCTGAGCAGTTGCCGGATTGGGCCGGTTTTTGGAAATATCGCGATATTTGGGAAACATCACAATTTTGAACATTTAATTTCAGAGGCTGCAGCAGGCTCAGTTTTAAAGCCAGAGTGAAGTTTCTTGTATCATATGAAACTAGAAGACTTAAGGAATGGATTTGTCCCAACCAGCTCATGCTAGCTTGTCAGGAAGGTAGCTAAATAACACTCCAAATTTAGGCAAATTTTTGGTGAGGGAAAAAAACGCTTTCAAAGGGGTCCTCTTTTTCACAGCCTAATGTTGGCAGGTAGGTGTGTGTGTGTGTGTGTGTGTGTGTGTGTGTGTGTGTGTGTGTGTGTGTGTGTGTGTGTGTGTGTGTGTGTGTGTGTGTGTGTGTGTGTGTGTGTGTGTGAGTGTCTGTCCATTTTGAACCAGCTAGGAGCCTTATATTGTTATTTAGTTAATCTGCTGCTATTGCATGGTTAAATCAGCTAATTTTATATTTATGGGGGGGGGGGGGGTATACGCAGTGGAAGTGGTCCCTGGGAAATTTGGTTTGGTACGTAGTGGTACTTGGTCAGAAAAGTTTGGGAACCCCTGTCCTACACTATATGTTAGTGATACCAAATAAATCAGATTTGAAAATATGTACGGATATAACTAACACCAGATTTATTTGACAATTTAAATCTTCACATATAATGCATTTCTCCTTCCTGTCTTTATGAAGCTGTCAGCCAGTGTGAACTACTCTCCAGAACAGCTTGAAATACAATGTTGATGATAATAATGTCAAATCTTATTTCCTCCATCAAGGTTGTCTTTCTGGAAAGGCGGGCACATATTGAGTGTCTTGATCATTAGTTAAATCAGAATTTAAATGGACTCTTTCTTAATTTGTGTTTATTGAAGAAATCCCTTACAGTTTTCCAGTCACGCCTCAGGACCGGGGCCGTAACCAGGGTTCTGAAATAGGGGAGGTCCAGCAAGGGGAGGTGCCGAAAAAAATTTGAGGGTTTTTTCCCCCCTTTTTTAGCCATATTTAGAGTAATATATCATTTTAAATCAACATTAGGATTATACTGTTGTGATGTCATTATTCAGTATATTCTCTTTCATGTCATCACCTGCTCAGCTCTCCTGTCAACATAATTGTAACTAACAAACACAAACTGTTTTAGCCAAATTCATATCAAAATGACACCTACAAACACAGGTACACAACCCAAGCCATACACAACACACAAAGTCATCATCGATAATAAAAAAAACATACAGAGGGACATTTATTTATTCCTGATAGGAACGATTGAAAAATAAAATAAAATATATTATGTTGTTTTTAACTTTACACCACCTCTTTTTGTTACTTATTGGGTCATGAAACTGAAACCATGCATATAGCCACCTGCATACCTGACTTCGGGAGCTTGGCAATTGGCATCATGCATGATTAGCCAGTAGCATCCCAACGTGTCACACAGGTAACATTACTTAAGAGACAGACTAGACACTTACTTTCTTGGTTGTTGCTAAAAAATCTGTCAGTGTCACTCACTGTCTGTCGTTCACTCGCTCACTGTCTCGCAGCTCGCTCACCTTCAATTATCTCGCCAAGCAGACAGACAGTCATCACTCACCACCATGCTGCTGCTCTCTCGGAATCAAGTTACCGCGGACGCGGCGTCAGATGACTTCCTGCCTGACCTGCCTTTCGTTTCAAAATAAAAGCGATCCCGTGTTTTTCATGCTTTTCCATGCAGATTGTTTTATATAAAAAAAAAAAAAAAAAAAAAATTCCTCTGAAATATTAGGGGAGGTCCGGACCTCCCCGTCCTCATAGCTAGTTACCATCTCAAGACCCGCCTATTCTAACGGTGGATTGATGCAGAAGGGAGTGGGGCTTTATTTAGAAATCCCATGTATAAATTGGATTGTAAAATAGATCATTCCCATTTTAAAAGGGGAAATAATAGCAATGATAATATATAAGCCCCTTTTCTCATTCCAATTACACCACTGCTGTATACCATCTAACAATTAAAATATGTTTGTCAATGCAATGTTCTCACTGATTTGGCAAATGCATGGGGATAATTAAGTAAAGTTTGTAAAAGTCTGAGTGACATTGAATGAAGCGCCTTTGTTATTCTGCCTACTTTTTATCCTCATTACAACCCTTAGCAGTCCTGCTGATATACCAGAATTCCAGCTCCCAGAAGACACCTCCAGTGAAAAGGGAAATCAGGAAGGAGCCAAAGGCCCCACGGCCCAGCTGTCAATCACATCCGCTGGGTGGTCGCGTAAATGAGACTCAGTCACAGAGACAACATTGGGACAGACACCTGCCTGCCTGGCTGGCTGTCACATGGTGCTGCATGCTGGGTGAGCCATACCGTCCCCATGAAGGCCATGTTCCACCTTTTCAGTGACACAGGCACCTTACCTAAAGATATGTCTAAAACAGCAAAGCTTGTCTCCAGAGACTTTGAATCTCACCAATGTATTCAATGGGGGAAATATGCATACTGGATAACTCAGGAAATAATTTTTGTTTGTTTGTTTGTTTGTTTGTTTGTTTGTTTTTGATTCTCCCATTTTCTCCCCAATTGTACTTAGCCAATTCCCCCTGCTGTCCTGGTCGTTGCTCCATCCCCTCTGCTGATCTGGGGAGTTGTAGCCTAGCACATGCTTCCTCCGATTCTTTTCATCCAACAGTGAGGAGTAGTTCAGCGGCAGTACGTAGCACGTGGGAGGATCATGCTATTCCCCCTCACCCCCCCCCCCCCCCCCCCCTAAACAGGCGGCCCCCGACTGACCAGAGGAGGCACTAGTGCAGCGACCAGGAGACATACCTCACCAGCTTCCTACGTGCAGACACGGCCAATTGTGTCTGTAGGAATGTCTGACTAAGCCGGAAGTACTGCTGCCAGGGAATTGAACCCGGGTCTCTGTGGTGGTACTGTAGGCTTTTATCTCTACTACACTACCCAGACGCACCTAGGAAATAAAGTTTAAACACAATTGCAGAGGAGTGTTGGAATGGTAAAGTGGACAAAAGAGGTGCTGTGTACTATTAATGCAGTCGGTGACAAGGACTTCATTTCATTGAGCGAATTAAAACAAAACAACAAAGTCCGTGGCCAACAACTGCGACACCTATAGTGAGCTGTGTCGGAATTATGCACAATAATGCACACTGTCGGAAAGCATCTGTAAATACACGGGTATTGAATAGCTCAACTAATAAAGTCTCTTGGAAATACAAGGATCCATCCGTGTCCTATTAAATGCTGTCGGTGATGGGGACCTAATTTGTTCAAGTGAATCCCAATGGAATGTATTACACCTCTGCAGTGACAGCTATCCCACACAGTGAGCTTCCCCCACACTGCTGTGCTCCCCCCTTCCTGTCCTCATCGGGAGGCTGTTTCTGCAGGTGGTGTGGGTGCATGGGGATATGCAAGTGGGGGAGGAGGGCTTTCTGATCCGCTGGTCTGAACTGCGGAGCCCCTGTGGAGGCAGCGCCCATGTGTAGTCTGTTGTCTGCTGGTAATTATTTCAGATGCTAGGGCCCTTGCCACTGCCGAACACTGTCTGATGGAGTATTGCTCAATTATTCAAAGCCATCCAGAGGGCTCACTCATTCACCACTTTCATTTATCAAATGAGACAGAGAATGATTTGTAAATGGGCTTCATTCCACGGCACAATGGGTGGTAAAAATATGTGACAACGTGGAAGCACCTGAATACAAATAACCATAGAGGGACTCGTTATATGATTAATAACAGGGGGAGGGGCTTGAGTATGGGTGGTGGTTGTACATTTTTATATATACCAGGTTAATCGCATGTGGGATTGTTGAGACCATCTTTAACTAAAGCAGTTCTGTGTAAGAGAAAATAATTTCATTTAATTTCACAACTCTGAGCAATGTCAAGTGCATGCAGTTGCCCTTCGAGATTCTCCCCGAGACCTTCGTACTTACTGCGCAGCTCAGAAGCAGAAGAGATTTTTTTTTAAATCGAGTTGGCAACAACCACATTGATTGTCTGTATCTATGCCAACATTTGATGTTTCAAAATATGCCCCAGGTCTAGACAGCCAATGCATTTATTATTGTCTCTGCTACATTTAATGCCTCCAGTATCCATTAAGCTGGCATGCCTCTCCTGTACTGTCTCTCTTCAAGCATGCAAGTCAGTGTTGCCGAGTATTGCTTCATACAGCTAAAACGGGGAAAGAAAGTAAGACTGTGTTGTGTTGTGGATTTGTTTTGGAAATCAATATGAATTTGATATTGAACCTGATCATTTGAATTTAAGGCAAACAAAATAGGGACATTGATAATCACTACACTAACAGTGATAATCACTAGATTGCAGTGATTATCAATGTCCAACGTAATAAATGATCCACACATCATGCGTAAAGAGAACAAGTCATTGTTACTGCAGCAAATGTTCCATGTCCTCACCACATACAGTAATCAATGTGAATCTAGATTTTCCATGATGAACATTGTAGAAAACAATCAGTAGGAGTTTGACCAATGAACAATTGGGTCAGTGCCCAAGTGCACACGAAGGTTAATGTATTGTTTACAGGCAAACAGTATTGAATGTATCTATAGGCTACTTAAAGTTAAAACATGATATGAGAAGGATGCTAATTAATATTTTCTAATACATTTTGACCTATGAATTTGGCACTAAATGAGCCAGTTCAAAGCATCAGTTGATTGAAAGACATGTGTTCACTTGATAATGCAAGAGAGAAAAAGATAAAACATGTGACAGACAGATGGTGAGAGCTGATTTAATTACAACTCAATTAACTCCGTTTATTTTGTAGTCATTTGCTTGTTTGTTTGCCTCTGTGTGTTTGTGTGTCTGTGCGTGTCCATCTGTCTGTGTCTGTGTCCCTCTAACCCGGATGCGTGTCGATGGGTAGGATGTTTTAGTAGCATAAACAGTAGCAACACCGCAGGCAAAAATGAAAGAGAACTGTATACTGTATGTGTGGAGAGAAAAGACCAAAAAACAAACACCTTGAAAGTTGTATTGTTGTTTAAACAGGTGGCTCTATTTCGGTCGGGGCGCCTGTTTGGGGCGGAAGGGAACTGGTGGGAATAGCGTGATCCTCCCACGTGCTACAGTACGTCCTGCCGGTGAAGCTCCCCGCTGTCAGGTGAAAAGAAGCGGCTGGCAACTGCGCATGTGTCGGAGGAAGCATGGTTCTAGTCTATGGCTCTCCCCAGACTGACAGAGGGGCTGGAGCTGTGACCGGGGCAGCAGGGGGAAATTGGCCAAGTACAATTGGGGAGAAAATTAGGAGGGGTAGGTGATCAGAAAAACAAAAATACAGATCATGGCTCTATTTCCATTTCACAAATGTATTGAAGAATTGTAGCTCTGCATGTAGACACAGCTCAGGGAGAATAGCCGCACAGCACTTTTAGAGGCCGTGTCCACAAATGTTTTTTTTCTTCTTCTTCTTCCCATGGCGGAGCGCTTTGGATATAAAAAATATGAATGCCCAGAGCTCTTCCAAAGCACACAGACAGCGCCTATTGTTTTAACCGCTAATGTTGCTAGTTAACATGACTACAAGGTAAACAGCCAGTTAACATCAACCTACACCTGGAACCAGATAATACAATGAATTATTCTCACCCGGAAGGTCAGTCAAAAATAGTGACATTGACGAGCAGCGCTCTTCTCCAAAAAAGCGCTCAGCCAAAAGACGCTATCCAGAGTGCTGAAACAGCAGGCACGGTGCTGGGAAGAGGAGTGCTCCTACCATGTCCTGCATCTTCACCATAGAAAATGAATTGCAGACAGGCGCTGGCAGCTAAAAAAAATGCCTTCTGTGCACATGGACCACATTAAATAGGAATTAGGTGGCTTTCCTTTATAGAAAATATTTAACACCATCTAAAAAATTTGACTAATTTGAATTCTTCACCGTTACAGCATTAGTAGAGTATATGTGTGGTGTATCTGACAGTGATGTCAGGTATTGCGATGGCAAGTTAAGCCTAATAGCATTGTAAAGGCTTACAGTTAGTGATCCAGTGTCAGAAACTGCACTGCAGCAGTCATATGATTTCCTATGACAGTGGTCTGCTAAATTGTGTTTTGAGAGCTTGCTGAAGATTCTTTTTGAGCAACAGAGCCTGTAGGGAGTCAGGGATGTGTCATTTTCTCACAGTCAGCGATGTCCCATTTCTGTCACATGTAGAAAACACCCGCACGAAAACAACAAAACAGCTGCCTACAGGTTACAGGTTACAGCACAAAAAAACATGTTTTAGTATCACTAACCGAATCGATATAATTGAATCGAATGGAATTGAATCGATATTGAATCAAATCGAATCGTGATAATTGATTCGGAACCTTGTGAATTGGAATTGAATCTATATTGAATCGAATCGAATCGTGATTAATCGATTCGGAACCTTGTGAATCGGAATCGAATCGATTGATGAAATTTGAACTGATACCCAGCCCTTATGCTGACACACAATGGGGGAATGGGGGAAAGGAGAGTGGAGGGGGCTATTTGCATTGGGGAAATTTTTGAATAAATAAACAGCTGAAACAGTCTGTGCCCTAAAAAAGTCATGAGCAATCAGTCAGGAGCAAGGTCCGTGCAGAGATGAGGAGCGTTTACACAGTGTCCCCTGAGGCCACAAGCTCAGCACAGACATGCATTACCTCATTCTACAGCAGGACACAATCATATAGTGTCACCCACGTACAGTATATACAGAAGATCTTTACATTTTTGGCACTAATGTCAAAATTAGGGTCATTTGAAATATTATTATGGGCAACTCATAAGTTATTTTCAGTTAAGACACAGTTTTCTATTGAGATAAAGCAACAAGAATCCCAAATTCCAGTCCAATTTTTAAACTCCAGAACATTTCACATCAAAGTCAGGCTAAGATCAGGTTTATGGTAACCAAAATCGACAGTTTCCAAAATTGAAAGTGGGCAGCTTGAAAAGCTCTCAGCATTGCTTTGGTCCGCTCTTTTGGCATCATTAGTGTCACGTTCAGTAAGCTTCAATGAAGGTTGGAAATAGATGCGCTGTGAAATGTGAGTACGCCTGTGACAACACGTACAATTTAGAGTTTGATGGGTAACTTCTTTGCTTCTAATGTTAATACTTCTCATCCTCAGCAGACATTATTGTGAAGCCATAGGCTTAGCAATGGCCATGGCATTTACTTTGAACCCACGAACCCACATTTCTTTTTAACCAAATTGTGGCCATAGAACCAAAGTCCCCCTTTGATTCAGGGTCTCTGTGTATGCTTGCTGAAACATGTCGGCACAGTCCCAGCTTCTCTCATGAGATTTCTGACTGTGCATGAAATTACACTTTGCGGTTAGCTAAAACACATTCGTTAACCATTCCATGGCCTTTGAGTTAGGCTCCAGGCATCCACCGTGAAGGGTTAAAAATGACGCCCTAACACTGTCATGCTTAATTAGCCCCCATTCTGTTGTCATGTAATGTAAATTGAAGTTGGAGATGGTATGAGAGGAGGCGCTCCCCTCCCCTCCCTCACCCCTCTCCATCCCCTCACCCCTGCAGTTACAGTAACAGCATTCCCACAGACCACACTTCCACATGTATAATTAATGAGTCCTGTCTCCAAGCATTCCTTCATCCCTCCCATCTCTCAGCCCAACCTGGGTAAACCTACTTGTGCCCCTGTTGCCCAGACCATCTTACCTACTTGTATCCGGAATCATGCATATATTATGCATATTTTTCCTTATTATTATGCATTCACGGATGCTGAATTTGTGCTCAGGAATTAAAATGATGTTGACTCCTACAATAAGCATGTATTTGAGAATTTCAAACCTTGTGAGTGAGCTATGTAGCTACGGGCTACAGCTACAGTATGTCTGGATCCTGTGCCGTGGCTCTTATAGTGGAGAGATGTGAAGTATGAAGAGAAAAAGAGTGAAAACAGCAAGAGAGAGAGAGAGAGAGAGAGAGAGAGAGAGAGAGAGAGAGAGGATGATACTATTTTTTCTCAAAGACCACAGATATGAAACCATACAGCAATTGCGGCGATGTACACTCTGAGCTGGAAAATGAGTCAGGGATTGGAATGGAGCTTTTTATCCGCCTGTTTCACTAAAGCAGCGGTCACCCCGGGAGAGAGGGCTTTCAACCATGCACTTGTCTCCCCTAACAGACATGATATATGCCACAGTGTCTCACAGCCATCCACAAAAGCAATCAAGGCAACTTGATCATGAAAAATAATGGCCCTAAATGTGTTCCTTCATAAGCTTAACAAGTTTTAATTACTGTATAGCTTTTTAAACCTTGTCATGTCATTTATAACCCCATTCACCCCACTCGGTGTGCCCTCAGAGGAATGGTGCAGAGGGATATCTCCTATTTCTCTGACTTTATTCTGATGGGATTTAATGGAGAAAAGTGGTGTCGGGGAGAGACAGGAATTGCCTGCGATCATCTGTGCCTCTGAACCATCCAGCATGATCAAACACATCGAGTGCTGGCCACCGGCGCCGCAGGTTCTGAGCTGTGTTTACCTCAACATCCTTATGATTATCTCCATCCCTGCAGATGGCCCACAATATGCGCATGTTTGGATAGCATATAGATGTTGATGCATGCATTTGAATATATGCTTGGAGGTATGAAGGAGGACATTGCTATAACACCACCCCCCATCCCCCGCCAAATGCCGGCATTCAGCACAAAAGAAAACTAATTAATATGGTAATGCGATGCTACCACACCAATTGATAACACACGGAATGCTTTGTTGCTTTGATTGCACCGATTTGACTTTGATCTCTAAATGAGTAAATGAGGTGAAATGGTCAAATGTGAGTGTAACACAGGCAAGGTTCATGCAATCTAAAGGCTCATGAAAGCGCACACAGGATTCATACAAGCTGCGGGCATCCGGGTAGTCCAATGGTAGATTCCCTGCCAACACAAGGGTTGCAGCTTCGGCCATCCATACAGGTGTAACGGCGTTGTGTAGGTGGTACTTGCAGCAACCCATGTGTAGGGCTTGCCGAGGGGTGGATGCGAACCGCCGACCTTCGGCTTGGGAGTCCGACATGTTAACCGCAACGCCAAGAGAACTAGCTCCCTTGGCGGAGCTGATTAACATGCTGATTAACATGCCTTTATACCTGGGGAGTGAGTTTAACCAATCCACTCGCTCCCGCTCGGGACTCATGAGGAATCCGCGCTGATTCAACTCGGTTACACAGGCACAATTAGCCGTGTCTGCCAGTAGGAAGCCAGATTCAGGGTATGTGTCCTGGTCGCTGCACTATTGTCTCCTCTGGTTGGTCAGGGCGACTGTTTGGGGGAGAGGGGAGCTGGGGGAAATAGCGTGATCCTCCCAGCGCTACGTCCTGCCCGTGAAACTCCTTGGTGTCAGGTGAAAAGAAGTGGCTGGCAACTGCACATGTATGTAGGAGGCATGTGTTACAGTAGTCTACAAATCTCCCCAGATCAACTGCACATGTATCGGAGGAGGCATGTGTTACAGTAGTCTACAAATCTCCCCAGATCGGCAGAGGGGGTGGAGCATCGACCGGGACAGGGAATTGGCCAAGTACAGTAGAGAGCCAAAGTGAATGTTACTTCCTGCTTTTCTCCCTGTACCAGCGTGTGAAAAAATACGAATGATGGTGAACGGAGAGATAGGTTACTTTTTGGATCCCATTTGAATTGTGCCACGGGGTACACATGTTAAATTTTGTCAATTTAAAAGATAACTATGCATGTCAAGAAAGTCACAGTTTGTCCTGAAACTGAAACTGAAGGTTTAGTTTTGTCAATCAACTACATCGCATGTTGCATATTATAAAACGGCTCTCTCAAATCAAGCAATCTGATTGGTTCACAGCCATTGTATAATTCCAATAACCCACTCCAATAACCCATGGCCATGGGTTATTGGTTGCCATGGCATCTCTCTTACTAAAAGCCTTTGGTTACCTCAAAAAAAACAAATGGCGGAGACAGCTGTCAGATCCTTGTGAATCGATCTTCGCTTATAACTTTACTAATATGTCGCAGAAAATTATGTTTTGTACAAGAATAGATGCGGGCTAATGTCTTCTTTGCAAAAAAAAGGCTGTTGACCCCGCATTTAACCCCGTAACGTTAGTTGGTGTCGGGCTTTGCAGAAAGCACTCAGCTTCTCAGCAAGCGCTGAGGATGCAGCGCTGCGCTCGAGCTGCCTGTCGGCTTTCCAGAAAGCTCTCAGCTTCTCAGCAAGCGCCAGGATTGGCCAATGTCAACTTCAGTCTCCAGAACGATCCAATCAAATCACCCGCACGTTCTTGCGGTCCCGCCTTACAGTAGTGTTTCAACTGACTCTATCAGAATACCATGCCAGTCGGACTTATAGTATTATTATTATTATATTATTATACTTGGAAACCGTTTTATAAAAGCAATATAGCACTCGAGCTGTGTGGTGTTGTGGAATATATCCCGCTGATAAGCTGTTATCCCACTCGGCCTGCGGCCTCGTGGGATAACAGCTTATCAGCGGGATATATTCGCCACAACACACTTGCTCTCATGCTATATTGCTTAATTATACGTCACACCATCAACAACAATGGACTGGGGGAGAGATGTCACTTACGCGACTGGTTGTGCATAGTCTTTCTGATTTATAACTTATAGTGCCACAGTTTTACCACAGACTGCAACTTTCTCGACTTGCAGAGTTATCTTTTATATTGACAAACATGACGTGTACTCCAGTGGCACAAGTCAAACGGGATCAAAAAGGTAGTATATCGCTCCGGTCACCATGATTCATATTTTTTCACACGCTGGTACAGGGAGAAAAGCAGGGAGTGACGTTCACTTTGGCTCTATATATAGAGAAGAAAACGGGGAGAAAATCAGAAAAACACTTGATAAAAAAGATACAAGCTGATATCAAGGAGGGTCAAGCATTTAGTGGCCAGGGGTCACCTTCCAATCCTAAAGGCATGCGGGTGAGGATGGGGAGCCAGCTAGGTGGATCTCCCTGACACCAACCCCACCCCCCTCCCCCCCCACATGTACCACTGAGCAGTTTAGAAGATTATTCACCCAAATCTCTGTTAATCAGATCTATGCACACCCCCTGGTGAGCCCAAGGCCACCCATCACAGATACTGTATGCAAGAGCAGCAGCTGGTGGCTGCAAGTTAAATACCGTACACTTGGCAGTTTAGATGAGAGTTGAGAGGGAACAGCGAAAACAACTGGGGGAACGGCATTCCTCCTCAGGTTCCCTTAAATTATATATATATATATACCGTATATTTTTAATGTTTTTTTTTAATAGGGGAAAATCGCTTATAGGTGTTTTACACTGTTTCTCTAAACCGTGTTTATAGATTTGACTGCACCTGAATGGACCGCTACAGCCCTACAGCCAATGGGAAGCCGTAACACTGCAGGGTCCCCACGCCCGGTGTTGTATCGAACCCTGATTGGCTAATATTTTACCCTAAACGTAACCAATCGTCACTCCTCATGCCTAAACAACACGGGAAGAACTAAAGTCAGAGTTGACTGCGCCAGCTAACAGGTAACTGTCGATAAATGTATTATCATTATAAAACAATTGTGGTTTGCTTAATTTCCTCAAACATTGGTGCGAGACTGTCGTCTTTGACACATATCTAGTGTTGTTAATGTAACGTTAATCTTGACGATTCATGTGTTTATTGTTGAAAATGTAAGTCTGTGAGGTGGATCAATGTCCACTAGCGTTAGCTAGCTAGTAGCTAACTTCCTCCTAGCATCTTTTTGTCGATGTTGGGCGGAAACCTTGTATCTCCAAAAAAGGCAACTTTTCACAAAAGAAAATCACTGAAGAATTTTTCAAGGAAGAAAAACATTCACATTTGAACATAGTGTAATAATAATCTTACTACTATAATAAGGCGGCCCCGTTCCACAGCAGACACACTATTTCTAATCTTAAAAGGGCAGTGTTTGCTACTGAGCATGCTCAGTTGAGATTGTGGGTCGCCGCGGGTCAATCACATGTGAAAATGTCAAATGAACATGTGCCTTTGTCACACACATTTTATTTCCACATTTATAACTTTCAGCTCACATATGATGTGAGCAGATACAATCACATGTGAAAATGTTGAATTCACATGTGACTTTGACATATTTATATAATTTTCACATGTGGAAAACTTCATTTAACATGTCAATAAAGCATACATGTGACAATAAAGTAAAGTAAAGTAAAGTAAGTATCTTGTATTGCATGTTTCACATCAGTTTTCACATGTGAAATGGAAGTCGTCTGAACTTGCGGGCTGGATGGGACTGACCTGCTCTCTCACACAAAGGAGCCCCACACCTTCCTGGGATCTCTCTCCAGCTCTTGTATTCTGCATAGAGCGTCTGAGCTGATTAAAATGGACTATCAATCAGATGCAAGATGGTGGTGCCACTTCAGAAAATGGCATCCATTTTTTATGTATGACAGTTTCGTAGAAAGATAGGCACAGAAAATCAGTTCAAGCTCCCCTATGATAGCCCATCATGGGGTGATCAGTCTCCACTGTGAGAGGACATTGTTCGCTGTGTGAGCACATGCACATTCATGCGTCTTGCTTGTGTGGGTAGTGGTATACTGGGTACGCGTGCGCGCACACACACACACACACACTGGGAGGAACTAAACACAATTATATATTGTACGTATATATTTGCAGTCGCACACACACACACATACACAAGGCATAACTGCACAACCCATCAATAACTTTACGTGGTAGATAGACATTCACATTTAAAGTTAATCATCACTCCCTTCATCAACTGTCAAGCTTTCTCTTTTTCTTTTTGACCATATTTATCTCTCTCTCTCTCCAGGAGGCCAGGAGAAATGAAGGACTACTTTCTAGTTCCCCTATGTTCTTCTTAGTTCTTCCTACTAACGGTTCATGGTTCGGTTCGATACGACACACTGGTGTTTCGATACAGCAAAAAAGTATAAATGCCAGATAAATGTCCTTGATTTTAATTTGTTTAATCTATTTTCATTAATTTTACGTATTTATTTTATTATTTTCACAGTCTAGTTAACATTTTTATTTCCATTTCAATTGACGACAATGTATATATTTTTTTTTACACCTTTCTTCTTTTTCGTCTCAGTTTTAGTTGTCCATGGTATTCTTGTAGAAGACTTACACTGTTGAGCAGTGAAAGATTTGTTCAGTTAGCAGTGTGTATTGAACCTAAAGCCTCGTACATAAATGGTTCAGTACAAATACGCGTATTGTTACACCCCTACTTCCTACGGCACTCTTCTCACGGTCTTGTTATTCACATACCTCAACATTAGGCTTTTCCCCAACCATCACTCTCCTCCATCATCTTTCTGTCACTACCTTCACAATCGATCCCGCCCATCCCAGCAGGCTAAGTCCTCCTGCATCTCTTTATCCATCTCTCCCTAAAGGAAGAAAAGGAATGACCGCAAAGCGTGCCCAGTAATGCTTTTCACAGTTCATCTTAAGCTTAGGTTCAATTCAAAGAAAACAAAGGAGAAGAATTCAAATATAGCAGTTCATTATTTGGGGAAAGTGTGTGGTTGACAAAATAACTGTAAATACTGACATGGCTAATCCCAGCACAGCTGTTAGTATGTGGGCCTGTAATCTGATGTGCTCAGACTGGCTCAGAGACAGATGAGTGACAGCCTCCAGGCTGCCAAGTGGGCTAAATGCAGCAGACTGGCCTGATCAACGCTCACGTTTAGACACACTAAGCTCTGAATGTGTGGCTCCTGCCTGGCTAACTCAATATACCAGAGATGCTATGTGTCAATCACTGCATGATCGTTTGCATGCCTCACATTTTACAGTCTTTCTTAAAAGAGTCAGATAGGTGTGCTGGGCTAGCAGCAGGGAAGCGATGAGAGTTTCTATCCAAATCAGTAGTGGCCTTTATTCAACATTAAGTCCTATTGCAACTAATTATTTTCTGGTTTATGTGCTTGGAGTTTATACCTTGTTGGCCTAAATAAGAAATCCATGTGGTTCAAGTTTGAGCTTCAACTTCCATAATCAGTCAGTGTGACCCTCCCAGAAACAGTAGACCGTGTCTGAATGTGGCTGGACAAAGCCAGCATCGGGGAAAGAGTCTGACTGGCCCATTGCTGTTCCATAAGCAGACTATTGTTAGGATTAACGGCTGGTTCTCATTCTGTGATTATAATTTTTTTGTAACAGGAACAAAACACTTGTGCACTCCATATCACAACACGTATAGCCACTGTTTATCTATACGCTGTCCTTAAAAGAAAGGATCAGACTCATTTCATTCCATTGTCTTTTGTTTTATAGCACTTGTTCATGGTTTTGTCAGTTGTCAATGTGAGTCCAAAACTGACATGCTGTGATTGATCACAGAAATCTCTGAAGAAGAATAGCAGAGATGGTTCTCTCCCTGGTGGCAGTGTAATAGCCCTTTAAATCATGGTAAAATGACTGCTGCTGTGAGAGGCTGACTCTGCAGTCTGGACCATTGCACTGCTCAGTGGCTGACACACTGGAGCCAGCTTGTACTGACTCTACTCTCTGATGTGCACACAACGCCATGTGCCAAGCCCTGTCTGTGGTCAGATGACTCTGATCTGCACACAACGCCATGTGCCAAGCCCTGTCTGTGGTCAGATGAACAACAGAGAGAGGCAAGCCAGCATCTGTGTGACACATCAGTGGGCAGACAGGTCAAACATCTAAGACGTGCAATAAATGACTGACAGATGCAAGCATGAACATACTGTAGATGCTAGCCCACATTCTCTAGGTACATGACTTAAAGGGCCCATATTTTGCTAATATAATGTATTATTATTTTATTGTTGGCCTCCACTAGAGTAGCTTATTGCATCATTCATAGTTCAAAAAACTCATTGTTTATCTTGTACTGGCCCTTCAGTTCACCCTCTGTCTGAAATGCTCTGAATTAGGTCCTGTCCCTTTAAGAACCCCCACCCTAAAGCCTGGGACATACTCCAGGCGGGCAGCGCGAGGAAGTTTGTGTTCCGCTTAGCAAACCACTGCCCAGAGAGCTAGCGTATTACAAGCTCTGTCATTGGCTCCGACTATGTCAATCAGAGCGGCTTCCGCTCCCGCCTCCCTGTGTGTCGCTGTAAATAGTGCCCTGCCGCCTCAGTGAAAACAACAACGCTAACTAGCTAGCAAGCTAATGGCAGAAACCTACACGCTAGCTCGTTGCTACATGCTGAAAATGGCAAGTTTGATTGTTGGAAACTATTTTCCAAGGGCACTGCCGCCAAGCGCCGCCCATCGCAATCCCACAATGGAGACCTGCGCCACCAGACTCATCTCACGGTAGGGAGGGGAGGCTGGCCAGTGAGACTAGCAGTGTACTGGAGCAATGTCAGAACAGGGAAGGGAGGGGCGGACGGGCAGATCGAGGCTAGGGCGCGTGCGTGCCGCCGGCCGGGGCTTGGCATCAACAGGGTAACAAATACTAGCTGACGTCAGCTAGCCCTGTGGCTCTCGCTCAAATCCCGTGCCATCTCGTGTACGGGGCATGGGGGTAACATTCAAACACTTTCGCCATTTATTTGAAGCTTAGTCCACGTTTAATATGACCATCCAAGATTGTAACAGCATATAGCCTACAAAATAAAGAAATGCATAATAGGGCCGCTTTAAGGAAAACGATTTCACGATTTCAGACGGACCGTCTTTATTGTCACACGGTTAAACATCAACACATGCACGGAGGGCCACAAACACACACATGCTGACGGTGGCCGGTGAAATTTGTCCTCTGCATTTAACCCATTTGTCCTTTCCTCCGGGGGGCAGGCCAGGAGCAGTGGTCGCTTTCTCGTACAGCGCCCGGGGACCGACTTCGGATGTTGTCGTCACTGGTCGGATGACGATGACGATCTGATCTTCTGCATGTTTTTAATGGGGGGGGGGGGGGTTATATACGGAGGAACCCCCCTGGGGGAGCAGGGGGAGAACATGCAAACTCCACACAGACAGAAAGGCCCTTACGACGAGATACCCCACCTGGGCAGTAGGCACTGAAGATATGGGGGGAACACAACCACAGTGCCCGCAGTGTCCCAGGCGAGAATCGAACTCAGGACCTTCTGACTGCGAGGCGACAGCTCTACCACTGAGCCACCGTGCCCCAATCCGTGCGACAATCCTGACTTAAACTGCTAGGTTTGGAAAATCAACCAACACCCCGACATACAAACATAATATAGTACATGCAAAAAACATACACAGTTCACATGTGTATTTATTTTGGATTGACCAAGAGTCGGGTGAAATATCAGTTTGCCAGACAAATTGTTAGAATTCATGGGTATATAAATGTACTCTACCATTAGGAAGCTAGTAACATTTGTGGTCAAAACTGATTCCATTTTCTGAAACTGGAGTTTGCCACCATCAAAGGATGTGTGAGCAGCCGAGCACCACAAACTGCACAGGCTCCGTCTGGAGCCCTGCTGATCCTCATCTCAAACTGCACAGCCACCACTGTCTGGAGCCCTGCTGATCCTCATCTATTACAGTTCCCATGTAATGAAATCACTCATCTCCACAAGGTCAATGAGAGGCAGAGTCTAAACATTGCCATGTCACTCTTCAGAGACTATTACTGCTCGATCAGATGCATCCCTCTGTCCTCATAAACAGATTTTTACATTTTTACTTTACAGCAAAATTCATAATCACATTATGCATTATGTTCTATGGTGTGTTGCTGGAATAATCATGTTTCATTGTCAAGTACAGTAGATACAGATCATGCAGTAGATAGTAAATGAGGTAGTAGAGCCATTATAAATTCCTAAAAACTGTGTAGCTTTGGAATAATCTTTACTCAGATTAAAAAAAAATCAGCTTGCAACCAAAATTATGAGGTATGCTCTATCTGTAACCTTGTTATGTGTTAACATTTTGTTTATATAATTAAATCACAGATTATTTATCCAACTTAAAGCCCCCCTCCAGCCAGTTTTGTCATTTTTAAGCTAGCCAAAGTGAAACGTAACTTCCTGCTTTCTCCCTGTACCAGCGCTGCGAAAAATATGAATGGCGGTGGAGGGAGAATAAGATTACTTTTTTGATCCCATTTTAATTGTGCCACGGGGTGCCAACGCTAATTTTGTCAATTTAAAACATAACTTTGCATGTCAAGAAAGTCACAGTTTGTGGTCAAATTGAAACATAAAGGGTTAGTTTCATATAAAAACTACATAGCTCGTGGAAGCTCGTGGCATGTCGCCGGTCTTCAGCTTTGCCGGTAGGGAAAGTGACGTCACTTAGGCGACAGTGGATGTAGTCTTTCTGATTTATAACTTCTAGTGCAACAGTTTGGCGACAAACTGCGACTTTCTTGGCATGCAAAGTTACGATTTAAATTGGCGGAGCGCGCTGCGCGCTCTGCTGCTTCTGTTCGCCGTCTGTTCTATTTTTTCCGTGAGCCACGAGCGAAATAGATAGGGAGTGGGAAAGAGAGAGAGGTGGGAGTGACGTTGCTATCTGAAGTGGGGTTTCAGGTGGTCATCCGGCACAACTGGGCGAGAGAGGGACAGAGAGTTATCCTTTTTGGACAACAGTTCTCCAGCCATGACGTTGCAGTGGAACATCTTACCAATAGACGAACTTTGGTGCAAAAGATTAGACTGGTGACGTAGTTGATGACGGCGCGTGCAGTTTATCATTTCCACTGTACAGCAGGATTATACACAGGTAGAAAACTGACTGGAGGGGGGCTTTAAGGCTACAAACAAATATCCCAATAAAAAAAGTGGTAGTGTCTTTCAATGTAAAGAAGAACAATGGAGAAGGTGGGAGTCAAGGAAAAATAAGTGTTTGAGGAGGAAGACAGGAGCAGAGGGACGAAGAAAGGCTAAAGCAATAGAGATCGCTTAATAAGGCTGTATTCAGCCTGTGCTCCTGACACTACAAATACTGTGCTTATGATTATAAGTAGCACCAATGTACTGCCTTGGAAGAGGTGTTTGAGAGAAGCAGCATTCTGGTTCTAGACCCCTGTATCCAGAGGAGGAGGTGATTGAGAGAAGAAGCATCCTGGTTCTAGACCCCTGTATCCAGAGGAAGAGGTGATTGAGAGAAGCAGCATCCTGGTTCTAGACCCCTGTATCCAGAGGAGGAGGTGATTGAGAGAAGCAGCATCCTGGTTCTAGACCCCTGTATCCAGAGGAAGAGGTGTTTGAGAGAAGCAGCATTCTGGTTCTAGACCCCTGTATCCAGAGGAGGAGGTGATTGAGAGAAGCAGCATCCTGGTTCTAGACCCCTGTATCCAGAGGAAGAGGTGTTTGAGAGAAGCAGCATTCTGGTTCTAGACCCCTGTATCCAGAGGAGGAGGTGATTGAGAGAAGCAGCATCCTGGTTCTAGACCCCTGTATCCAGAGGAAGAGGTGATTGAGAGAAGCAACATTCTGGTTCTAGACCCCTGTATCCAGAGGAAGAGGTGATTGAGAGAAGCAGCATTCTGGTTCTAGACCCCTGCATCCAGAGGAAGGGGAAACAGCTGGGTGTTCCCTCTCTCCGCGAATATAATTGATGAGAGACCAGGAAGCGCACACCCACTGGAGCAACACAGTCCCATGGCAAATGATTACTTGGCTTATGCGAGTATAGGGTCTACCTGGATGTTGTTGTTTTCATGCTCTTAGGCTGTCAGACAATGTCATACAGTACCATAGCACTGTCATACAATGGTAATCACAGATAATCTGTGATTTAGTCAAGATTGTTCATTTCTAGAAATGATATACAATCTATCCTTAATTTCAGTATCTTTACCATGTCATAGAAATAATGACATTTGTGGAGTGAAGATAAACATGTGAACATGTTTTCCTGGCAGGAGTGGTGGGAGCTGTGGTTGTGTTCAGCCACAGTTGCAGCCAGACTGAATCCACTCAGCAGCAGGGGAAGCATTGAGTCAACCTTCCCCAGATTGTGACTCCTTACCTGCAATCCATTACTAATGTTATTTATAAATTCTCAGAATATAGATTAGCAATTTTATTTGAACCAGCTATTTCTGATTTAAAGTGTTTGCATTTCTGGATTAAAACCATTTATATGCCAATCAAAGCCATGACAGGTGTACTTTGTTAAATTACTAGTCGGGTTTCCATCCACCGGTTTCTATGCGAAATTTCAATTTGCGCATAGAGTGGAAACGCTGTAAAATAAAAAATAAAAAACTCCAAATATCGCAAAAAAGTTTTCACGCTTGAGGGAGGTGGAAAAGTCGGGTCTATCGATAAAAGGAAAATGTTATAAGTGCAGTGGAAACAGATTATGCGATATTCTGTTGTCTCTCCATTCAAAAACCACGTAGTTTTCCTTAATCACTGCAAAACATGACATGTCGGCGTACAATAGGGCTACTACACACTTGTAAGGTAAATAATGGTAAATAAGCAGCACATTTTTAGACTGCCCGCCGTGGTGTTTAAACAGGAGACGACTGGGATATTAACTTGTGTTTAATAGAGCTTGGTCGTTGCCAGGACGGCACATATCGGGTCTAGCAGCTGATCAGCAGAGGCAGACAGCCTCAAACACGAGGTGATTGACAGCTCTATAATTCACATAATAGCAGCAGATGCAAAGGCGCATTATTTTGCATTATCTTTTGCGGACTTTCTGAAAATTGGATTAAGATTTGCGATACCTTGGATGGAAACCCAACTACTGTCTCGTGGTGCAATATTTAATATGGTTTTCTTTACTATCAGCCTTTTTTTCTCCTTTTTGTGGAGGACACTGAACTCACCTATTATACAGTAGTTATAGTAGCTATAGCATTAGTTACCCTGTGTAATGATGAGCTTGTTTGAACATAACTGTGAAAACAATTAAGAATTCACTTGAACTGTGTGCTTTTTATGAATCTGTTGTGTAAATGGATACAGTAACTGTTTCAAGTAAGTAAATGTTAGCTACTACCTTGGTTTGCTTTTATCACCAAAAGGTGTTTTGAGGGACAAGTTTATTTGAAAATGTCAAAATAATTTGACAAACTGCAAATGGATTAATGTTACTCAGGGCCTGACATTGGGCACGGGATTGCGGGAATTACGCATTTTGTTGATCATCATCATCATCATCATCATCATCATCATCATCATCATCATCAGTATATAAATGGGAGCTAGGGCTCTGTCTGTCTGTTTGTTTCTCTGTCCCACTGTGATTGTCCCACTGTGATGTCATAAATCCCACTGTGACATCATCAGTGATGTCATAAATCCCACTGTGACATCATCAGTGATGTCATAACTCCCAGTGATGTCATAAATCCCACTGTGACACCATCAGTGATGTCATAAATCCCACTGTGACATCATCAGTGATGTCATAACTCCCAGTGATGTCATAAATCCCACTGTGACACCATCAGTGATGTCATAAATCCCAGTGATGTCATAAATCCCACTGTGGCATCATCAGTGATGTCACAAATCCCACTGTGACATCATCAGTGATGTCATAAATCTGACATCATCAGTGATGCTGGTCTCATTGGCGACACAGCAGCCGAGCTGCGGGCAAGGCCGCGCAGTGCCCGAGCTGCGAGGCCAGCTTGGCGAGCTGCAGGAATCGAGCGGACGTAGCGCGCAAAATCCCTAGTACATATAGATACCCGCATATTTTGAATTTATAAAGGGGGAATAATCCCGCATTGGTTTGCCTGAACCGATATGTTGGTGCAGAACGTTGCTTAATGTTAAAAAAATAAAAATAAATCTTATTACCGGTATGTTATAATCTGGCTTCAAACAACCAAAAATTTTAGCCGGCCCCCCAAAGTCTATAAATCCCCCCCAAAATCTATAAATCCCCCCTATCTGAAGGACATAAGGGGGGAATTCCCCCTATTTTGCAAAATTAGGTTTTACTTTGTTTCGAACTTCGGATTCTCACACTATGCCAAGCTGCTCCCAGCAGCGACCCAACTGGAAAAAGTCAATTTCTCTAGAACAGTCATTCTCAACCTGTGGTACGTGTACCCCTGGGGGTACTTGGTGGTGGTACTTGGAAGGATCCCTGGAATCTCAATGTTTTTTTATGTGAAATAAACCCAACTTTAAAACAGGTAGCCTACAGTAATACTATCAAAATACTAGGCTACTATTAATGAAAATAAGCTTGAGAATGTAAATGGGGTTTAAAATAACTTCCACAATGTTGTTTTTAGATTTAGGAACAGAATGAAAAATTGTTTCTGACGTTTCTGACGGACACTACTACCTGTTGCGCGTACACTAACGTTACAAGCAAGAAGCTATTGATTACAAGAAAGCAGGCATGTTGCAAAATTGGCTGAAAACGAACTGGAAAGAGACATGTGGAGGAGTCCCGCAGCAATGAAGTTCAACAAGTGAACGAGGAGGACAGGTCAGTGAAACGAGCACAAGCCAGAAACGCAAGAGCGGTTTGCAGCCACAACGCCTTCTAGTGTTAACGCTAATAGTGTTAGCAGCGCTGAACCGAGTGTCACATGTGCTGCTAGTGGCTCCGTCAGCAGCGCAAGTGGGGAATCCACAAACAAACGACGCAATTAGGTTTGGATTCAGCTGCGGTGGGACGGAGGAAGAGCCCAGGCAACAGTGCGGGCTGAGCAGGAGAGTTTAATAGAGTTGTCTTGTGACGAAACACTGAAGCCTGCTTTCAGAAAGTTGTTGGACTTTTGGATAAAACAACACAGAGAATACCCTGCCCTGTCTGACAAAGCTGTGCACTTTCTCCTTCCTTTTGCGACCACATATCTGTGCAAGAAAGGCTTCTGTTCACTTGCTGCCATCAAAACCAAATACAGAAGCAGGCTGGAATCAATCAATCAATCAATCAATCAAAATTCACAGAGACAGGCACAATCTTCACATTAGGCTTATGTGAGTTTTCAATGGACATCAACATGCTCTGTATGTGTGTGTTTGAATGTTTTAAGTACAATTGTTTGCTGTGTGTGTACAGTGTGTGTGTGTGTGTGTGCGTGCGTGTGTGTGTGTGTGTGTGTGTGTGTGTGTGTGTGTGTGTGTGTGTGTGTGTGTGTGTGAGAGAGAGAGAGAGAGTGTTTGAAGTACATTTGCTGAAATAAAGTTCTCAATTTTCTCACTTGCTGTCTGAGAATGATACGGTTATGTTCTCATTTACTGAGGTGCATTGTATGAGAATTGTGTGGAAGAGTTTGCTAGTTCTAGTGCTACCCCTTTGTACATTGTGGCTGTGGCTGACAAAAGTTAACAATAAATCATGTTATTAGGAATAAGTGTGCCTCCAGCGTAAACTGTGCAGCTGAATAGACTGTATTTTAACATCGGTCATGGTGGTACTTGGAGAGCCAACTAATTGCTCAGGTGGTACTTGGTGTAAAAAGGTTGAGAACCACTGCTCTAGAAATTGACCACTATGAAACCAACCATTACGTCCAACAACGTGATGCGTTGGCTATGACGCGGACACCCGCTCCGCCCCCGTGGCTGTAGCCACGTCCGCGCCATAGCCAACCCGCGTTACTCTCTGCTTTTCCAGCGAGCCCTTAACAACTGTCCTTCTCTCAGACCATTGCTAGCATAGTTAGCTCTTAACTAGTTCCTACTCCCGTCTCATCGGTTCCACAAACCAGCACGAGGACAGCGGACTACAGCGGTGGGACCTTCTTCCCAGACCCAGTCCGGTTCGCTACGGAACGGTGGTGGCCAGCAACGAAAGCTAAGAGTATTTTCCTCATGGTTTCTGCTAGCCTTAGCAGTCTGTGAGCTAGTCGGCCGCGCGGCGCGACTAGTTGGCTTGTCACTTAGCTTTAGCTAGCGTGTGTTCGGCCTTCCCGGCTGGGAAGTGTCACTGCTAATTGTTAGCTGCTAGTTCGGCGAGGCTTTGCCTGTTAGTCTAGGTTTCCAACTGTTGCTTAGGCATCGTTGGCTGGCTCACTTCACTGCGTGCCTTGCTCACTTCCCGGCCGGGTTAAGTGAGCTTCCCTCTGTCAAATGGCTGCGTCTAAGTCCCGCCATTTAGACATGGAGGATGATGGGCAGTACAGAAAGTGCGTCCGGTGTGGGGCCGAGCTGGCCATGGACGACTTCCATGACCTCTACCTGTTCTGCCTACGCCGGACCATGCCGAGCGTGCGTTGTCCAACTCGCACTCTTGCAGGAGATTTGCGGCCCTCCTCCCGGCAATGCTGCGCCACCGGGCAGCGCTCGTTCGCAGGCAGCTGCCGCCCAGCCGGCCTTGGCCCAGGACACCCCTCTCATCCGAGACCGTGCGGCCTCCCTCCCACCGGGGTGTGGAGGTTACAAAGCCTCTCAAGGCTCCCTGGAGTCCCGCCCACCGCAGTGGGGCGACTCCTCGATGCCACATAACGTGGACGATGACAGCCTGGAGTACGACCCCGTCTATGAAGAACGGGAGAACCTCATCGTGCAGGTCCAGGTTGGCACTCCCGCCCAGGAGATCGAGGAGGAGACCCGAGTGTCTGCTGGCGAGCCTTACCAGCGGCAGTTTAGAGACGTGCTGGCCAGGGCCGTAGCCAAGCTGGGCAAGCGTAGCCAAGCTGGGCAAGCGTAGCCAAGCGTCCCTGCCTCCCTGCTGCAGGGACGCTTTTTTCAAGCCCCCACAGCCCAGCCCCAACGTCACATGCTACAGTGCCGTGATGTACGGCAGTAGGCGACCGTGGCCCTGTTGTCCGAACGAATCAGGACGTGGTGACCATGTATCTGGTACAGGAAGTTTATACCTAATTCTCATCATATTTTCTGTAATGCATCATTTGCTATTGTAATACATATTGTTTTATTCATTCATTGGTCTCTCTCTCCTGATTGAAGTGGATTTCAGGCCCTGGTTACTCTTTTCTCATGGTTGAAACATGGTAGGTCCATACCTAAAACAAATGTAAAAATATTAAAAAGGTGTGTGGACTGCACATTGCCCTTAAAAATTATAATAGGCAGGTATGTAACCTGTAAGTGCAAGAATCTTCTCTCAGAGCGCCCTTAAGCGCTCAAGGAATCTCATCCACCTCATCAGTCGTTTGGTGTAAGTATAAAGCTAATCTCTGTGCTGGGAGATAGGGTCAAAACAGAATCAGCCCAGGTAATTATATAGGCTACAGAGGAGCACACTTCCAGATATAACATTTCTGCTTTTCTCATTTGAACAAGGACCACATTTTTTTTCATGGGTAAAAATTTCACTTAGCTCATTTCTCTTTGTCCTATACAGGTTGTCAGCATTATTGTCCACCAAACATAGGATTTCCCGCCCCTTATCATTTAATTGATCAGTGGAAAGATCTGTAATGACTTGTTTCAGAGCCAATTCTTAAATTACAGAGTGCACAGCATGTAGTAATAACTTCATTAGGGCTTGGGATTGGGCTTCTGCATTCCAAGTTTTATCGGAATGAAATGGTCATTATAATATTACCATGCTTTCATATTTCTATGTACAGCCAATCAGAATTAGAGTAACTAGTGCAGTGCCCGTTTACTCACTCACTGTGTTGGACTTTCACTCACTGAGTGTGGTTACACAAACTCTACCGGTCCTACTTATAGCCTCTGCAGGGAAGGATTTATGACATCACCGATGATCTCACAATGTCAATGACAAAAGTACCGGAATGCTCTGAGCATGCTCATTTGCTCCGTTCCCCCCCCCCAGATTTTCCTCCCATTTTCCTCCCCAATTGTACTTGGCCAATTTCCCCCTGCTGCCCCGGTCACTGCTTCACCCTCTGCCGACCTGGGGAGAGCCATAGACTAGCACCATGCTTCCTCTGTGACAAGTTGCCAGCCGTTTCTTTCCACCTGACAGCAGCTTCACTGGCAGGACGTAGCATGTGGGAGGATCACGCTATTCCCACCAGTTCCCTTCCCCCCCAACAGGTTTTGACTTTGGCGCAAACCCGTGTTCTCAGCATACTCATTTGTGTCGGTTTTTACTTTTGGCAGGCGATGATCCCACCTGCTGTGACCTTCTGATGTCATAATGTATGCAGGAAATACAGGAAAACTGTGTTCTGATTGGTCGAATGGCAGATACAATAGATATTATTAGAGCCAAAACAAAGCAAAACAACATTATTCATCTTAAGGAGTTACAGCTGGATGAATTCAATCGTATACTGTATGCACTCTTCTTTGTTTGAGGAGTGTGTATGAATTAGTAATAAGCCCAGCGATCCCACTGCTGCTAAATATGTCTCGAGAAAAGAATATATAATCATGTATGAGGGGAGATGGGGGATGTGAGAGACAGTAGTGATGATAGAGAAAATGCAGAATGGCAGACAGCAAGATGTTGAAGGAGCCATGATGTGGAGAGAGAGGAGGTACCTGTGTAGTTAGAAACCTTGGTGGCTGTGCTGTTGGAGCGTAAAGAGAGATAGGAGGTAGCTGTGTAGGTAGAAACCTTGGTGGCTGTGCTGTTGGAGCATAGAGAGAGAGAGAGGAGGTAGCTGTGTAGGTAGAAACCTTGGTGGCTGTGCTGTTGGAGCATAGAGAGAGAGAGAGGAGGTAGCTATGTAGGTAGAAACCTTGGTGGCTGTGCTGTTGGAGCGTAGAGAGAGAGAGAGGAGGTAGCTGTGTAGGTAGAAACCTTTGTGGCTGTGATGTTGGAGTGTAGAGAGAGAGGAGGTAGCTGTGTAGGTAGAAACCTTGGTGGCTGTGCTGTTGGAGCGTAGAGAGAGAGGAGGTAGCTGTGTAGGTAGAAACCTTGGTGGCTGTGCTGTTGGAGCGTAGAGAGAGAGGAGGTAGCTGTGTAGGTAGAAACCTTGGTGGCTGTGCTGTTGGAGCGTAGAGAGAGAGAGAGAGAGGAGGTAGCTGTGTAGGTAGAAACCTTGGTGGCTGTGCTGTTGGAGCGTAGAGAGAGAGAGAGAGAGGAGGTAGCTGTGTAGGTAGAAACCTTGGTGGCTGTGATGTTGGAGTGTAGAGAGAGAGAGGAGGTAGCTGTGTAGGTAGAAACCTTTGTGGCTGTGATGTTGGAGCGTAGAGAGAGGAGGTAGCTGTGTAGTTAGAAACCTTGGTGGCTGTGCTGTTGGAGCGTAGAGAGAGAGAGGAGGTAGCTATGTAGGTAGAAACCTTTGTGGCTGCGATGTTGGAGCGTAGAGAGAGAGGAGGTAGCTGTGTAGTTAGAAACGTTTGTGGCTGTGCTGTTGGGGTCATGCCTATGTTCCCCGGGTTCTATGTTCCCCGGGTTCTATGTTCCCCGCTCCTGCTAAAAAGGGTTCTATGTTCCCCGGGTCATATGTTCCCCGCTCCCGAAAAAGGGTCCTATGTTCCCCGGGTCCTATGTTCCCCGCTCCCGAAAAAGGGTCCTATGTTCCCCGCTCGTATGCGTAAAGTCGGCGAGTGCAAACCACAATATCTCGAGGTTGTGAGACTTTATTGACAGACTGCATGAGGGAAAGCTCGAGTCTATAGGCTCAGATATATGCACACATTCAGCAGCAGGAGCAGCAACATGTAATCCATAATATTACATTTTTCAGAGAGAGAGAGAGAGAGAGAGAAGGAGAGAGAGAGAGAGAGAGATCAATATTTGCAACATTCACGCAGCACAAATCGCCTCTGCCTATATAACCCACAGACATGCACAAGTTCTGTAAAGCCATTCAAATAAATTGTTTAATTTCGCTTTCCTCTGCAACAGGCTACTTCCCACAGGCTACTTCGCAAGCATAATGGACGAAGAAAAAATAAAGCGAAATAATAAGTGTTATATCACTACGTGGCCGACATATGCTTCTCTAGCCTCTGTATAAATGTTACAAATTGCTAGGGAAACTTTCTTATCGTGGCATTGTGCCAGGAGAACATGAGGCATAGCCTACTGCGCCATAGCGCATCGCAGAAACTTTTGCAAGCCGAACCCCATATTTTCAAGATGAGCCAGAGAGAGCCAGAGACCCGAGGCAGTGCACTGTAGTATGGAGTCACGCTGAAAAAGGTGCGCTGTCTCTGGGCAGTGGGTGTTGGGTGCTGGGGGTGAAGTGAAGGATGGTTGTGGAGGCGTCCGGCGGTGCGCTACTCGCCGACTTTACGCATACGAGTGGGGAACATAGGACCCGGGGAACATAGGACCCTTTTTCGGGAGCGGGGAACATAGGACCCGGGGAACATAGGACCCTTTTTAGCAGGAGCAGGGAACATAGAACCCGGGGAACATAGAACCTGGGGAACATACTGTAGGTACGCTCCCGTGCTGTTGGAGCGTATAGAGAGAGAGAGGAGGTAGCTGTGTAGGTAGAAACCTTGGTGGCTGTGCTGTTGGAGTGTAGAGAGAGAGGAGGTACAGTAGCTGTGTAGGTAGAAACCTTGGTGGCTGTGCTGTTGGAGCATAGAGAGAGAGAGAGGAGGTAGCTATGTAGGTAGAAACCTTGGTGGCTGTGCTGTTGGAGTGTAGAGAGAGAGAGGAGGTAGCTGTGTAGGTAGAAACCTTGGTGGCTGTGATGTTGGAGCGTAGAGAGAGAGAAGAGGTAGCTGTGTAGGTAGAAACCTTGGTGGCTGTGATGTTGGAGCGCTGCATGGCTGAGCTGAGCTGCAATGCAACACGCTGTGGCTCACTCTCCAAACCCTCACCCACAGAGTTCCCCGACTGTCACATCCCACTGAACCACGGTAAACACACACACATACAGGCACACGCATGTGCACACACACACACACACACACACACACACACACACACACACACACACACACACACACAGCAGAGCCATTTTCATTAACAGAACCACTGGCATACTCAGCCCAGCTGGTCCCTGAGTCGACACTGGAACTGCACATCTGGTGTCAGCGCTCTATTAGAGGGAGGCCATCTGGACGGACGGCAAGAGGAACAGAGAGAGTGAAATAGAGGGGAGTCAAAAGAGAAGAGAGCGGGGAGAAGGCAAATTGGACTCTTCCCAATTATATCTGTATTCTACCTTTGAGCATACTAGGGCTGAACAATTAAACAGAATTTTATCGAAATTGCAATATGGTCGATACTGCAATTTTCAAATCCCGGGAGGCGCAATATGAATGTGTGTCAAATGATCATTTTAAATTAAATATTGTCGTGTTGCAGAGATGTCCTGGCCTACACATCATATTCTACACATTTAGAAAAAAGATTTGTTAAGTACAGATTCCAGCAAAAAAATAAAATAAAAATAATAATAATAATAATAAACAAATAAAATCACACCAAAGACTCCAAAGATTAGGTTTTTCAGTGAAAATTATGTAAAAATGATGATTCCCTCTAATATTGCCAATCACTGCAATATCTGTCAAAGTAATCACAATTACATATTTTTTCAAAATCGTTCAGCCCTACAGGATACACACACCATGCATGCCCCCCCCCCCCCCCCCCCCCCACACACACACACGTGTCGTGCACACACACAGGCACACACACACACACACAATGTATTGTGTGGAATAATGTATGTACGTGCATAACTCTTCACCCGAGTAAGAGGATTAGATGTCAGTCAGGTTTGGTCTCTGTGTATTCTGAGCAAATGGTGATGAACAGATCACATGTTTAATGTCTCCACCTCTCAGCAAAACATGCGTCCTCCTAACATGAATAATGCTACTAAGTATCAGTCCTCATCCACTGGGAACTTAATACATCAGATGCATTAATACTTTTTAAGTGCTTCCATCCAACATTGTGCTACGTTCTCACTACTGTTTTACTGCACTTCACCGTTCCCTTTGCTGTAACGCCTTGTGTTATTCCATGTTCAAGTGCATAGCAGTCCGTTTGTATTAGAACACTGGCTGATGAAGGCATGCCTACTGCCTAGATAGAATCCAGGCAATGCTCCAATTATCTGTGTTAAGCTGCATGTACATAGTACTCCAGTGGATATGCTGTATGCAACGCTGCACAGAGTTTGGCTGTATATGGTGTTGCAAACAGTCATGTTCCACCCACAACTGCAACAATATAACTAACTGCATCTTTAGTCATCTAGAGATACATAAACCCAGCATTGGAGAATGTAGGCCCTTCGATGCTATTTACCCACAAAGCAGACAGGTACGCAAGCATAAAACTACCCCTCATCTTCTGATCACATTAATGACTCTTAATTTCTCCTGAGCACAGTTTGACGCCAACACATACTGTAGAAAAGCATGAAAAAGGATCTAGATCTCACATCAGTGGAGTAGGAAGTGAAACGGGCCACAGAAACACTTGCATGCCATGCACCATATGTGCAGTGCACAGACACAGACATACACACACCGCTACAGAGTACCCCCTGCCTTCAGCAGTTGACTAATGCATGCTGTTGTTAAACCTTGATCAGAAATCTCTCGAGCTATAGAGCATTATCCACTTACTGTTATTAATGCTGCAGCTCTCTAGAGAGGACAGAGCAGCCAATGAGGGAGGGCGTTACTGTTCATCCACACACACAACACAGAGATGCTGCCATGAAGCTGACTCTAGGTGGGATGGTGTACATGCGCATGGATGATGTTCGTATTGTTTCAATGACAAGAGAAGAGACGCTCCTGTTACTGCAGCTTCGGCATCGGACAACTGCGCATCCACCACAAGAAAAGATAGGACACAGTGGGACGTCATCTTTAAAAAGCCACATAATTAGCAGAACTATCCGGAAAACGGCGAGCAGATAGAAGATAATACCAAAGTAGATAGATGATGAGGCATAACAAAATAGTGTATCCTGAAATGTTAGCCTCTGGGGGGAAACAAATAAACGCAGATTGCCTTACTTTTCCTTAAACCTCAACCCTAGTTAATTAGAAATCCAAAGATGGTCGCTCTTTTGGCAATGTTAATTAAAAATGTGTGCAGTTGTCTATCGGTCCTGTGAAGAGGTAAGCAGAAAGAGACATAAAAGTAAGAGGGAGGGGGGGGGGGGGTGGTGGAGAGTTCCTGTGGGTACTGTACAGTTGATGGCAGAAGTAATTACATAAAGGTGTTAATTGGTTGGCTGATTGAAGGACTCTGTAAGTTAGTGAGAGATTTAAAAAAAATGGTTTCAATACTATAAAGTACAAGATTTATACAAGTGGAGACCGGTGGTTCAGAACAAAGATGAATTTGCAGTGCTAATATGTGAGGCTGGACTACGTCTTGCATTCATATATCAGAGAAATATGCCTATTATGTGAATACATTGTTTGTGTGTGTGTGTGTGTGTGTGTGTGTGTGTGTGTGTGTGTGTGTGTGTGTGTGTGTGTGTGTGTGTGTGTGTGTGTGTGTGTGTGTGTGCGTGTGTGTGTTTAGCAGGCTAAAACCTAGCTCTCCATTTTGAAGACAGGTTTGGCACTGCCTGCCAAGGTCACCTTGTGAAGTACAGTGAGCACCTCCTGTTTTGGCTGGTTGAGTTGATTTAAAGGAGCACACTGGCTTACTGTCTCCTTGGATAAATGCCCACCATATATTACAGGTTCAGATGATTTATTTGTCAGTGTCTTATTTGTTTTTGCTTACTGTACCTCACAGCTTCCATTCACTCCAATACAGTGAATTGCATAGCTGTTTATAAGGAAGTGATTGGCATGGAAGGTTTGTTTTATTACTTTTTATTGACAGACTGTATAACATATTTACATTGTGTATCCAGACATTGCATATATATGAATTCTCAGGATTACCTATACATTGTCGTTTACTGTTGATATACTGTCAGAGAATTTTGTTTTGAAAAGAGTCTAAGGCCATGTCCACACGGAGACGGAAGCTATCTTTTTTTTTTTCGTTTCAGAAAAGTTTTCCATAAACATGGAAACGTTTCAAGAAATGTGTGTATCCACATGAAACCACTGAAACCGCTGTAGAATAACAGAGAAAGACAATCTCGTCAATAATGGCATACAACCTCTAGGGGCGCACAGTCTATAATGTGTATCTCACTGTAGCAGCAGCTTAAACCCTTGGCTTTGCGGGGAGGTTTGCCATGTCGATGAATAAAATGATGAAACCTACAGTATACAGGCAAATGCAGAGCTGTTCAGCAGGGCTGATGGTCTCCCTGTAGCCTACAATATAGAACGTTAACTATCGGTGACATTCCTGATATCATCCACTTCCATGATCTTTAGACATGTTGCAAACACATCCCAGCGTATTGGCCGCTCCTGCACATCACAGCACAGGCTAAATGATGCAACATAAATATACATTATATAAACTCATGGCATAAATGTGTTTTTATTGGAAAAAGTCGGGTCAAGTAAGCTAAAGTCTTGTTGGAGTGGACACGAGCGGATATCACAGACATCACAGTGCAACCGCGTGTTCCTCAAACCTCTCACTTCCCTATTCACGTTGTATTTACGAGGGCTATATATAGGGCAAGAGAGTATGTTGGTTACACTCAGGGTTTAGATTTCATTTCATTTCATTTTGTCCAATATTAAAATATTCCAGAATTGCATGTTGTATTAAAAATAAATATAATTTCTATCTAACACGTTAAGCCTGATTTTGTTTGTGTTATTGTAAAAATGTAGCCGCCGCTAAGCCTTCTGGGAAATATCCGATGAAGGGAGGGGAGGGGTGGATGGGTAGAGTCAGCTGTGTGGAGCCCTGAGGATGTTGTAGGCTACACGCTGTTCTCCGTGTCCACTTGTTGCTGACGGTGGTAATAGAGGAGCATTATATTTTGCTGCAAGATCCCCACTGCTGTAGCACGAACGTTACTGCCATGATTGTTATTGTTGCTGGTGGAGAGAGGTGGGGCTATGGCGTCATCGTTTCAGGAAAGATGCGTATGGGTTGTAAACACGGAAATGCAAGGGTGGCGTCTTCAGATTTAATCACTCTGGGACCCGTTTTGAAAAATTAGCGTATACGGCCAGAACGTATAGTCCCAGAACGCGGTTCCATCTGGACGAAACGGCTATATGACAAAAAACTTTAGCGGATACACCTAAAGTCGTCTCCGTGTGGACATGGCCTAAGGGCGGGTTCACACCAGCCTTGTTTAGTCCGGTCTATCGGACCTTTCCCCTTTAGTACGGTCCATTCATAGCTTTCAAGGAGCGTTACGTGCTGCCGGGAACGCCCACCTGACGGTCTAAAAAAAAACTTGTTCATTCCGCTGCCCGCCGAGTCGACTAGTTTATCACGCTGTGTTTGTTCAGCCAAAATGCCGGATACTTGTTGTGCTATCGGTTGCACTAACCGACAAGGAGACACGCCTGGCTTGTGCTTTTACAGAATCCCGTCGGAGAAAGAAAACTCAGAAAGGAGGAGGTTGTGGATTTGTGCGATTAGACGTGGTTCAGTCGCTGGGGAGGGCAAATGGCTTTTTTTTCTACGATCAAAGTACACACGTCTTTGCGGCCAACATTTCATCAAAGGTAAGCTCAAGTAACGTTACAATAATGATTAAAATACCCCGTTAACGTTACTTGAGCTTAAATGAAACTGCCTCCGCGCTGCGTTGCTTCAGTGTAGGATTGGCGTATGTATGGTGTGTTTGGCCCCTTACATGTGGTTTTTCCTCCAGTAGCCTCCTACCACCAATCTTGGGCTGTGTGCTTTTAGCATTTCCTGTCATCCTCCCTAATCCTTAACAATGCGTCCAAGAATTACAGCGCCTGTACTGTACGCATCAGCCAAGCCACATGAAATGTCCCCCAGGGATGGTATGATACCAGCAGGTCCCACTGCCTGGATAACACACTGATACCAGCAGCTCCCACTAACACACTGATACCAGCAGCTCCCACTGCCTGGACAACACACTGATACCAGCAGCTCCCACTGCCTGGACAACACACTGATACCAGCAGCTCCCACTGCCTGGATAACACACTGATACCAGCAGGTCCCACTGCCTGGATAACACACTGATACCAGCAGCTCCCACTAACACACTGATACCAGCAGCTCCCACTGCCTGGACAACACACTGATACCAGCAGGTCCCACTGCCTGGATAACACACTGATACCAGCAGCTCCCACTAACACACTGATACCAGCAGCTCCCACTGCCTGGACAACACACTGATACCAGCAGGTCCCACTGCCTGGATAACACACTGATACCAGCAGCTCCCACTGCCTGGACAACACACTGATACCAGCAGCTCCCACTGCCTGGATAACACACTGATACCAGCAGGTCCCACTGCCTGGATAACACACTGATACCAGCAGCTCCCACTGCCTGGACAACACACTGATACCAGCAGGTCCCATTGCCTGGACAACACACTGATACCAGCAGCTCCCACTGCCTGGACAACACACTGATACCAGCAGGTCCCACTGCCTGGACAACACACTGATACCAGCAGCTCCCACTGCCTGGATAACACACTGATTCCAGCAGCTCCCACTGCCTGGATAACACACTGATACCAGCAGCTCCCACTGCGTGGACAACACACTGATACCAGCAGCTCCCACTGCCTGGACAACACACTGATACCAGCAGCTCCCACTGCCTGGACAACACACATGATACCAGCAGCTCCCACTGCCTGGACAACACACTGATACCAGCAGCTCCCACTGCCTGGACAACACACTGCTACCAGCAGCTCCCACTGCCTGGACAACACACTGATACCAGCAGCTCCCACTGCCTGGACAACACACTGCTACCAGCAGCTCCCACTACCTGGATAACACACTGATACCAGCAGCTCCCACTGCCTGGACAACACACTGATACCAGCAGCTCCCACTGCCTGGACAACACACTGATACCAGCAGCTCCCACTGCCTGGACAACACACTGCTACCAGCAGCTCCCACTGCCTGGACAACACACTGATACCAGCAGCTCCCACTGCCTGGACAACACACTGCTACCAGCAGCTCCCACTGCCTGGACAACACACTGATACCAGCAGCTCCCACTGCCTGGACAACACACTGCTACCAGCAGCTCCCACTGCCTGGACAACACACTGATACCAGCAGCTCCCACTGCCTGGACAACACACTGCTACCAGCAGCTCCCACTGCCTGGACAACACACTGCTACCAGCAGCTCCCACTGCCTGGACAACACACTGATACCAGCAGCTCCCACTGCCTGGACAACACACTGCTACCAGCAGCTCCCACTGCCTGGACAACACACTGATACCAGCAGCTCCCACTGCCTGGACAACACACTGATACCAGCAGCTCCCACTGCCTGGACAACACACTGATACCAGCAGCTCCCACTGCCTGGACAACACACTGCTACCAGCAGCTCCCACTGCCTGGACAACACACTGCTAGTGGTGGGCTGGTGGATGTTGAGCGAGAGCCAGAGACAAACTGGATAGGGGGGGAGGGAACACATGCAGGGAAGGGGAAGTGACAACTGTGGCTGGATTTGGCTTTGATGAGGAGGCATGAGAAGAGAGGGGGTCGAGGCTCAGTCTTCGAGGGAGGCAGGTGTGCGAGGAGGTGATAAGAATTCTGTGGCAGGCACACAACACACACACACACACACACACACACACGTAAAAATACTTACACAAATACCACTAACTGCAATCATTCATTCAACTTTATTAATGCTCAATTTAAATGGCATGACTTCAAATGACTAAGCCTGCACTGGTGCAGTCCCTAAGTCTTCTTGTTTCCTAGCATCATAGGAAGAGAGACAGAAAATCCTGGTGTGAAAAGAGAAAAAATTAAAGAGGGGATGAAGATGAGGAGGAGGAAAGAAGGGGGAGAAGAGGAGCTAATGGTGGAATTAAAACCAGGGTTCCTATGCAGGGGTCTCATTTATGAAACTTTGTGTAGGATCCCTACTAAGGATTTCTACTAAGAGAATGACTAACCTATCACTAATACTACTACTACTAGTCACTACACACACACCTGCTGGCAATTCCTCCATTACCAGCTGCAACAATTACGCACGTGGTCGTGGATCCGCCCGCCCCCTACACTCCCAAATCTAACCAATGGTCATGCAAATCACCACATGAAGTTACCACATATAAATTAGCCTGATTATCAATTCAAAAGAACATGTAGAGAGTGGCAACATGTTGCTGGCTGCGGTGAATGCAGTGAGCATGACAGAGGAGAAAATAAAATAAAAGTTGTCCGATTTGGAGATGGAGGCAAAAGAAAAAGGGATGTTACTGTATGTTGATGTTATCATCAGAATGTTATGACTACATTAAACCTCATGTAGTCTCAGACTAATTTCAATCATGTAGATCAGGGATGTCAGAGATACGGCCCGCGGGCCCAGGTTTCATCCGGCCCGCGAGATGTTTTGGAATATAAAAAAAATATATATATATATATATATATATTATTATTATTATTATTAAATTTGCACCCCATTATCATGAACTACGTGTGGCTAATAAGCAAGCTAAGAGTTCATTCATAAGTTAATTAACCTGCACTACAAGGAAGTATGTCAGTAGGTCATCAGGTGTAAACAAAGCCGCCATGATGCCACGCTGGAATTGAATCGCGCATTCGGCTACCTACCAAAAAACAAAGGAATCAACAAGATGCTGTCGAAAAAGAGAAAGGTTGACACGGAATGCAGGCAGTTTCAAGAGAAATGGAAAGAGCAGTATTTCTTTTGTGAAGTAAATGGGTAAATGAGTCGAATTGATTTTAGTAAAAAAAAAATCCGGCCCCCATGAGGTCTCAGTTGAACAAATCCGGCCCTCTACCTAATATGAGTCTGACACACCTGTAGCCTGTACTACGAAACTAGTTTAATGCCTTATCCGAGTAAGTTTGAGTTTAAACCTGGTTTAGCCGTACTACAAAGCAAGTTAACTTTCAATCACCATGGCAACTGACGCTGCAAAGCTAACCTGGTCGCGACCAGGTTAGCTTCAGAGGATAAGATCAAAATCCATGACAGACCCATATAATCGGCTCTCTGGAGTCACTCACCGTTCATATAAGATCGCCATATGAAAAATAGATTGCAGTCAACTGAGAATATAACAAGAAAAACATTTGTGGCTCTGTAGGCTACATAATTAAATTAAGCCTACTTACCACTTTATGTCTTAACAGCTCAACGATGCGTGGAGAAATATGATCACTATTAATCACCGCAGCGCATATCATGAATGGACCCTCAAATGGAGTGAGGGTGTCGTCTCAATTCAGTTGAGCAGTTTTCTCTTTTATAGTAGGCTATTAGGCTTTATACTAGGCTATTTTATATATGAATTATTCGATCAGTGCAACCACACACATGAGTGATAGAGATCATTATTCATTGAGCATGCGTTTCTAAATCTATGGTCTAAATAGGCTTACAGATTGTGGAAATGTATAGACTGAGATTACACATTTAGATTTGTTGCTGCTGCCTGTATCAATGCAGCTGTATCAATCGCTGATCAAAGTAAATCAAATGACTGATGTGAATACAAGCTGCTGCTTTAGACAGCCCTTCAGCAGACTATCCAACGCGGATTTTCATTCTGACATTAAATCGCGGATACATTAAATATCCGCTAAAACTCTGATCATGCACTGCGCTTCATTGAACGAGGAAATGGGTGTGGAAATGAGTGTGGGCGTGGATAAACTCAGCTGTTCATAATGTGATTGGCTGGCGCACCTCTTTCGCGTGGACGCGCGCCTGTGCACGAGCGAAAAACGTGCGCGTGCACAGGCAGATCCCAGGTCCACTTACCTAGTAAAAAACCAGCGTCGTAGTATCAGTTAACTAGATAGCTTTGATCCTGTTCAGTCAAACCAGATCAAAGGGACTTATCGCGGATCTGTTAAACTAGTTTCGTAGTACAGGGCTCTGATGTAGACTACTTAGCCACGCCCCGTCCATTCACATTCCTCCCCACTCATTCACGCCCAGTTTCATTCATACCCCTTCCTATTAGGGCTGGTCCGATTCACTTATCTCCCGATTCGATAGTATCACAATACTTGGGTGCCGATTCGATATATATTGCAATTCTTAACTATTGCGATTCTACGATTATTGCGATTCGATATTACGATTTATTTCCGATTTTTGTTTCTTTTCTTTTTTCAGTTTGTTTGCTTTTTTACACTAGAACATGGGAAAAGTTGAATCATACACTTCTAGATACTGTAGGGCTGGGCGATATAGTTAACAAGTATATCGATATAACATCTTTCATATCAGTAGATATCGATAATTATTGATCATTTTAATTACCGGTACAGGTTTTTATTAATAAAAAACGAGAAGAAAAAGGTTGCATTTAGCCATTTTATTTTGAACCACCTCATTTTCAAGGCACACAGGTAGGTCTAATTTGTCACACACACACATGCTCTGAGTGCAACTGCAAGCAATATTTTACAGACATGGTGACGTTTTACTTTGATGACAGCCTAGCGTTGCCAGCCTTCTAAAAAAAACATTTGGTAACGTGTATTTCAGGGTTGTAGGGTTAACGTTAGGTGAATCAGAGGTGTGGAAAAGCCTGGGTTTTGCTTTGAGTTGCTTAACTACAAATATGCCATAGGCTTATGTAGGGCTGGAGGGCGACCGCACTGGGGACCGCGCGCCATTGGTTGGGCGAGAAAAAGCCTTGCCTGGCTGAAAATGCGGTACATTTCTCCATATCAGTTTTAGATACCCATCAAGACTCCGCCCAAGCAGAAGACATAACGTCATAAGCTGTGTGCTCAATAGATGACACAATGGCCCCTATTCTCCCACAGGCCTTCGGCGCTAAAACGGGCCTTCGGCGCTAAAAAACGTGCCTTGCGCCTGTCTCGGGAAGATATCAACATGGCTTTAGGCTGGTAAATGCGCTTTACGCTGAATGGGCGTGGCGCACTCCCTGAATGGGCGAGAATGGGCGTGTCGGCCTTAAATGCCAGCCTAATGATATCTTCGCACCTGGCGTAAATTTAGCGCTTTGCGCTTTTGAAAACCAGGCCTATTCAGTGCGCCAGTTGAGCGGGGCGCGCCTCTGCCTCTCCCCTGTCACCCTCTGTCTCTCTCTGAAACCAGGCCTATTCAGTGCGCCAGTTGCGAGGGCCGCACTTCTGCCTCTTCTCTGTCACCCTTCTCTGTCTCTCTCTGACTCCCTTGCTCAGACAGACACAACACACGTCCCATAGGAAAAAGAAGTTGTAAGTTCACTGCCTGTGTAATGTCCCAGCATGCATTGTGCTACTCCATTTCGCTACTAAATAGCAACCAAATGAGCCGAACTAGATATAAAGGTAGATCTAAATAATGTGTAATGGTAACACAACCTGCAATTGTAGAACATTTCAATAATGGACCAAATACAACATCGAAATGAAAAGACCACCCTATGTGAAACTTATGTCATCCTGGGCCTATATACTGTATATCCCTTGTTGATTTAATGTGATTTAGATAAGTGACAGCGTTACGCGCTTCTACTCTCATGTCCTACTGTGATGTCCGCTCCAATAAATTGGCTCTACTTTAGTTTTACAATAAAAACACATTTATGCAATGACTTTACATAATGTAGGCTATATTTATGTGCATCATCCTACCTGCAGCAGGGGAGAGAAAACGATATCTTTCTGGACAAACTTTCACCAATCTACTTAATCTCATCATAGGGATAGGCTATATTTTTCTAGCTGATTAGAACATTATTTTCACTTTGATCTTGCTATAGTGTAGCGTATTTACATGCTTGCAGTATTTAAACTGCAGTTAGATTGGTTTGAGAAGCATAATAATATGGAATAATAGCCTATATATGGAGACAGACAGACGGGATGAAGGGAGGGGGGGGGGGAGCAGAGCGCTTGGCTTTGTCTGGTTTTACTGGACCACTGGAATTGGAGCTTAAAAGGCAAGCGTGTGATTCGTTTATTGCACTTATCCAATGAGCAGAGTGGTGCATAATTCTACGCTTAAAAGGCGTGGTTGTAATGCTTTAGGCTGCGTGTAGCGCCAACACCAAGATATCAAGTGCGCTGGTCCACGCCCACTGATCAGCGCTGCGCCAGGCGCTCGGCGTAGTTTCTATGCCGATGCAAAGATAGTGGCCAATGAGTTATTCCTGTCCCAAAGTACAAGTACAACCTTTCCAACAGTTCAACTTTGTCTCTGCTCACAGAAGTGAATTGAGCTGCGGATGCCCCGTATTCCGTAAAGTAACGTTGCAGACGTCCGTATTTGTGAAATTTGTGTCTTAACATTAACGTTAATTTCCCGGGCGCTTATTAATAGAACACATGTTAACACGTTACGTTAACACGAATTGAAACTCACCCACATCGAATTCTTTGTAACGCCGGGTGAGATCAAACCATCGCGTCACTAGCAATGCCACGTACCATTGTCAAGGGATATGGTTAGCTGTGTATGAGTGGGGATGTGCACTCGGAGTTTGTCTGTTAAATGATTGGCTGTTTCCTTGTCACTTGTACTAACAAGGTACATGATTGGCTGTATGAGCCACGGAGCAGAGGGAAGCACTCTATAATGTGCTGGTTGAAAGTGGTAACATTTCATACATAAACAGAAAAAAATGACGCGATTATCGATTCTGGAATAAAAGATCGATTCAAAAAATCGTGACATTAAAAATCACTATACTTAAGTGAATCGATTTTTTCCCCCACCCCTACTTCCTATCCAATCACAGTTATCCACGCTCTCCCATGCTATCCATAGCCAATGGGTTCAAGCCATCTCCTTCCCTCGCTTTGCCGTTGAACCAATAATCTAAAGTGGTCGTAATATTTGAAGTTACCGGGTTTGCTGTCAGTCTGCAGTCGCTGTTGTTCTCGTGTTCCGGTTGTTTTGCCCCGCCCCCTCCCCTTCCACCACCAACGTCATGGCTCCAGAGGGATTCCCCATGGGGGGATTTTCTATTCTATGCATTCCTGACGCCCTCCCCTCATCATCGCAGGAGGAGTGTCATCATGGAGCCATACATCTTGTTTTATTGTATGATTAAAGTTGAAATTGAACTTTCATTCTAGTCTCTCATGATTGAAATGCATTAATCACAGTATTCACTTCTCGACAGCGGTGTGCGTCTCCTCCCCTCGGCCGCTGTGCCAAACTGCATGCACACAGGCAGGTTGATTAACAATGGATTAGCCAAATTCTTAGTTAATTCTTCAAATTCTTCAAAAAAATAATAATAATACTTTTTTTTTCAATCTGCTATTGTTTAAACTTTAAAGTTTAAAGTTTCATTCACTGTGCGACCATCTAGTTATGGTTGGACGTGTGTTTTAGTATGTTTTATTGCATTCTGATGTGTGTGTAGTTGAACAGTAACAAAGAGTATTGACGGAAAGAAGGGACACTTTACTACAGCACCGCAGCCATTTTGGCGTGGAAAACAACGGAACAATTAGCACAGAGAGGTTTGTTGCGCCCCAAACTGGCCGGTCTCTTGTGCGCTGTTGCAATGGAACAATGGACTAGTTGTCGCGTCGCTTCTTATAAATGCTCACTCCCCGCTACTAAAATTAACGTTAAACGTGTGTTGCTGCGTGCAAGAGGGCTCGTGTTTACCATGAATATGAACGGTTATACACTTATATAGCTAACATTGTTTGACTGCAGATGAAGAGATGAACAGATGAAGTCACAGCAGCTAACAAGCTAACGCTAATGTGCTGGTGGTGTTGGAGGCTGTGTGACGTGAATTCCTAGACATTTAAAAAAAATCCTTATATAACGAGTTGTAAGGCTTGAACCAAGCCAACCAGTCTTCCAGAGAATCGTGACTGACCATAAAACATTTGACTTTCAACAAAAACAAAAATAAAAGTGAAAAAAAATCAATCTTTTTTTCTTCCATTTATGTTTTATAGTAGTCTTATACATGCAATGATAAAATAATTTTGTATATATATATATATATATATATACCGTAAATTCCGGACTATAAGCCGCACCTTTTTTCCCGTTTTTTGGCCCCTGCGGCTTATATAACGGTGCGGCTTATCTATGGATTTTTTCCAAAAAAAAAAAAAAAAAAAAAAAAAAATCTCTCTTTTTTAGCACTCTTTCTAACTATAAATCCACTTCTGTTTTAATTTCCTCTCTTGCCCTCTTTTCACCACACTGTATGACACTGTATGACACTGTGTGCACTGTAAATAACAACACAGGTGGTGTTGTGTTATGTTGTTTTGTTGAAATGTTAATAAATGGGAGCTTCCTCAAACAGCCATCTCTTTCCCGACAATCCCCTCTGTGCATGAACCCTTACATATGGTAATTAAACATTAAAACACAATAAAAAAAATAAAAAATAAAAAAATAAAATACCATTAAAACACCCGCGGCTTATAGTCCGGTGCGGCTTATATAAGAAAAAAATAGTCAACTTTGCAGGTGCGGCTTATACACCGGTGCGGCTTATAGTCCGGAATTTACGGTACTGATTTTCTCCCCAACTGTACTTGGCAAATTTCCCTCTGCTGCCCCATTCGCTGCTCCACCCTCTGCCAATCTGGGGAGAGCCATGCACCATGCACCATGCTTCCTCTGACACATGCACAGTTGCCAGCCGATGTAGCATGTGGGAGGATCACGCTATTCCCACCAGTTCCCTTCCGCCCCGACCAGGCGCCCCGACCGACCAGAGGAGGCGCTAGTGCAGAGACCCGGACACATACCCCCAATCTGGCTTCCCACCCACAGACACAGCCAATCGTGCCTCTATGGACACCCGAACAAGCCGGAGGTAACACGGGGGTGCGAACCTGTGACCCTCATGGTACGCAGGGAATCTATCGCTACACTACCCGGATGCCCTGTGTGTGTGTGTGTGTGTGTGTGTGTGTGTGTGTGTGTGTGTGTGTGTGTGCATACGCGCATAATTTGAAGTGTCCCAGGCGAGTGCTTTGTGGCAATGTGTGCTATGGAACAGAGGAAAGTAATTTATGGATAACATATTTGTTTGGCTGGCTTATTTCAAAATCCATTACGATTAATTAAGTGCTGCTAAATGCAGTGCTATGGAGTTCAGATTTCACAGATGCATTCTAATCATTAGCTCACAGTTTATCCAGGCTGCTAAAAAGCTGCTAATAGCCTGTGTAGAGTGTCTTGCTGGCGGGAGAACACACCGACGAAGACTATGGGGATTGGTGGATGGTGACGCAATTGGAATGATTGAGGACATCCATTGCAGCGTTAGTGTATAAACCATGGTCTGTGACTGTAAACCCAAACTCCTACACACATCAATGTAATGTGCACCTGTCCATGCTTGTGGCTCTAAAGGCAAGGAACTGAGAGAGTGAGTGAGATGCAAAGGAGACAATTAGAAGCTCTGTCATCAAATATTTGGTTTGTTTGACAGGGCGATTGCATGAAGGAGTGAAGGAGACAGCCAAGCAGCCTACTTCATAATCCACTGTTATTTTAGATAGTCTCTGCACAAGCAATTAGCTCCAATCAGGGATTAATTGAGCAAACACAGAAGGAGAGGGATAGTTGTGGAAATGTTCTGCGCTAGCGTTCTCTTGAAGTCTAATTAAAACATAATATAAATGATTGCCTTTCTGTTGACCATAATTGTGTGTGTGTGTGTGTGTGTGTGTGTGTGTGTGTGTGTGTGTGTGTGTGTGTGTGTGTGTGTGCGTGTGTGTGTGTGTGTGATTGTAATATACATGTGCATATGTTCAGGATATAATATTTTTCCTCATGCAATTTCTATACATTTCTTCCATCCACGTTTCTTACCATCCAAATATGTTTCTAATACTGTTTTAAAAACTTTAATTTTTATGACAATGTTTTTCATTAATGTCTTGACAGTTCTAGTGGAATTTTGTATTAATTTTAATTATTTATTTAATTAGGCCTATGTATAGGATGGATCAGCGTGACGTCACTGCAACCCAAAAATGCATAATCCCGCGGCAGTTAACTAGTATGAGTTGTGCCAAACAAACGTTAACATCTCAAAAACTATACATCACATCGCTTATATTTTGACATTCTGAGTGAGAACAGAATTAGCTCAAGAGTTTGATGTATAAGTTGTGTTAAAGTTGTGTGAACTGTCGCAGTTTTTAAATTGTAAACACGGTCAGCCAGCGAGAGTCAGATGCTCAAACTCAGGCTCCATAGGGTTCCATTGCCGTTGCCACCCAGTGACGCGGTTTGTTTACCAAAATGCTGCTCGGCTGATCCCTCGTATTGCTGTCTTCTTGCTTGTAAAGCACTTGGTAACTATTGAAAAGTACAAAAGTTTTCTATGAATAAAGTTTATTTTTAGATTTATTTGTACAATTTCTTGTATTTTTCTGCGTAGCAGCTTGCTGTCGTAACAAGTAATTCTCAAGTGAATTCCTGTTCTCAAAGCAACAAAGATGTCTTCCTGCGTCTTCTTCTTCTAGGCTGTAACAGGCAGTCCTTATAGACGGTTTTCACGGAATTGTCAGTTGTGCTCTGCTCCTTCTTCTTCTTTTTTTCTGTCCATAGCAAACACTGTAACAGGAAGTGAGCTGGGGTTCAATTTAGAATGATTTTGTTGTCAAGTTAAAACCGTCTATCGGCTATGATGCAGAGTTGAGAAGTCTGAAGTTTGTGTCATGGTATTATTACCAAAAGTCTGCAAATAGGCAGTCAAATCTCAGATTTATCTTTCTGATCAAACACTCCTCAGGCAGTCACATGCGTGTGGTTTCAAGAAAACAGGCAGATCCCAAGATACTTTAGATTTAGACATGCAAGGTTAGGAAACTAAGAGGAGTTAAAAACAGGGCTAAAACAGACAAGCTATAATAATAAATCCTAGGAATCCTATCTGTGAAAATGTGGTTTGAGAAGAAGTGATTTAAACAAAGACTAAATCTGGCAGACTTAAGAGCCTCAGGCAGGGCATTCCGGAGTCCAAGGGTCCTGAAGGTGAAGGCATGAACACCTCTGCAGCATGTTGCACCAGCTGAATGTAAGTTCTCTCTTAAGTTAGAGTGTAAAGTCCACACTAACTGCTACGTCGAAACTAGTTCAGTTCAGAGTGGGCAAGAGAGCCGTGCCTGAGGAGGATTTCATAAGAGGTTCAAAGATCTGAGACAACAACTAGCAGGCTGATTTAACCAAGCCTTAAAATAATCTCCAAAATCAGGCCATCAGTGCAGACATATATCAAATGCCATAAATCATATTATATTGATTACCCACACTCAAATACAGAAGATATCTAAATTATGACTACTTACAGTACATAAACTAAACTCACTTTGCCAAATAATTACAGTCTACTTATTGAAGCTATTTATCATAAGGCTATTTAAGGCAGTGGTTCCCAGTGGTCCGCGGGGCTCCACCTGGTGGTTCGCCAGAGCATTGAAAAATGTTTTTAGACATAGGGCCCTATCTTACCCCTGTGCTAAACTGGCATTAAATGCAAAAAAACACGCTTTGTGCCTGCCTCGGGAAGATAGCATCATGTTTTTAGGCCCCGAAATGTGCTTTACGCCGAAGAGGCGTGGCGCAGTGCCAGAATAGGCCAGAATGGGCGTTTCGGCCTTAAATCCCGGCCTAACGCTATCTTCCCCCCTGGCGTTAATTTAGCGCTTAGCGCTTTTCAAAACCAGGCCTTATTCAGTGCGCCGGGGATATTACTGTGCGTAATTACGCAGCGGAGATGCAGGAGAGATGCAGATTCAGCAGGCCGGCCCCGATACACCCACATTATTCAATCACTCTCTCTGCGGCTCTCACTCTCTCTCTCCCTCTCTCTCTCTCTCACTCCCTCTCTCTCGCGCGTCAGGCAGGCACAATGACCGATGAAAAAAAAGTTGTTATACCGTAGTTTTGAGCCCCTGTCATTCAGAGGCTGTTGCATACCTGTGCAGTGGGGGAGAAGAAAAGGTAGCGACTAGCGAGAGAAAATGATATCATTCTGCCCAAACTTTCACCAATCTAATCTCATCATGACATCCAGGGATAGGCTATATTTTTCTAGCCGATGCGTTTAGAACATTCTTTTCACTTTGATCTTGCTATAGTGTCGCGTATTTACATGCTTGCTGTATTTAAACTGCAGTGAGATTTGTTTGAGAAGCATAATAATATGGAATAATATATATGGAGACAGACGGGGATGAAAGAGGGAGGGTGGAGCTCAGAGCGCTTTGGTCGGGCTTTTCTGACCGGATTGGATCGCTCTGTGGAATTGGAACATGAAAGGGAGATTCTGATTTGTTTACTGCACTTCTCCAATGAGCACATTGTGAATAATTCTATGCTTACGCTTCGATAGGCTACTATTAACCTCTGTGCTAACAGCACAGAGCCAGGCGACTGAATGAAGCAGTGGCTCTCACTGCCAGCAATTTGAACACAGGTCAAATTTTACAGGTCCTCACCAACAACGTGTGTGTGTTGAATTTAACTAGCTGGCAGTAAACTGACTGAATTACTGGCTGATATAACGTTAGATTCGCGTGGGCTTTTGAACCTAATGAGAGCGATTTGACGAGAGGAGGGGAGAGTTGAGAGAGAAACACAGCTGCTGCTGCTGCTGTAGCCTCAACGCGAGACGGATCAGTCATTCAGACTGATCGCGTTGAGGCTGCTGCTGTGAGCGACTTCAACTTTCACTTTGGAAACAGGCGAGTTAAATTCACAGTTGAAGACTTGTACTCACTTTGGGTTGAAAACAGGAAAGAACATGAAGTTTCTTCTTTGTCTTAAAAGTGTTCCCAACAAAATAACTGACTTCTCATGCGCGGGGGACGCCCCGGCGACATTAAGCAAGCGCACCCAGTGCAGAGAAGCACTAGGGGGAGGGGAGGCTTCTCTGAGTCTGAACTGGGAGCGCTCGTTTAATGCCGCCGGCGTGTCCCCCACGCGTCACAGTAAGTGGACTTTTTATTATTAAAACGGCACAAATTTATTTCGAACAGATAATTAATCACGATGATCCGATGTAGAAGGCTCAGAGGTCGATGGCCAACCCTAATGTAAATAATCTAATAAACAGTAGACCAACACCTGTCTCCCTGCCTCACTGTTCCTATGTTTTCAAATATTTCTGTCAGTCCTATATGCAGTTATTCCCCCCCTCCATTCTATTTTGTTAAATGCTGTTTTACCCCTGAAGATTACAAGTTCAAGTTAAATTATTGTCATTTTACCATTTATCTCTGTACAAGGGAGAATGAGACAGCCTTTCTCTGGGATCACAGTGCAAAAAATAACACTGCAAGACAAACACTAACATTTATGCAACACAGTCCCTCAGCCCGCATAAGATCCAAGTACAAAGTTGAGTGCAAGTTAAGTGCACTTAAAAAGCACTTTAAGGTGCAAGTTAAGTGCAAGTTAAAATAGTAGCAGTTCCCAGTATAGCAAAGAAACAACCCTGACCCCTGGCCCTATAATGATGAGTGCTTTGTCAAGGCGCACATCACAGCTAGCTTCCCTAAATCACTGAATACCCTCCACACTGTCCACAGTACTCACTCACCTGGACAATACAGAAAGCCAGCCTCCCCACATAACTGGATAGCCTCCACACTGCACACAGTACTCACTCACCTGGACAATACAGAAAGCCAGCCTCCCAACATCACTAGGCAATAACTAGGCAATTGTATGGCTTCTTGTAATATTTGGTAAAATAATGAACAAAGATGCAATGTACTTAGCAACTGATGTTGTAATTATGTGCCTGACTCTCCAAATAACAACTTTGCACTTTGCCCCAAGCAGCATCAATGTCAGATAACTGAACTTTTGAAGGTTTAAAGGACTTCATTACCCATTAATGATGTAATGTGACAGCAGCAATCTGCATACTCCTCAGACCAAAATTCCATCTTCTAAGTGGCTGGTAGAGGTGGAGATGGTACAATTTTGACACATTTCAATTTGTCACTTCATGTGCAAGGAGATGATTTCCCATGTAACCATACCCGACACCATGTGACCATACCCGACACCATGTGACCATACCCGACACCAGAAATTCATTTGGGGTAAGTTGGGCAGCCCAGTTTGTGATTTAGGCTGATAAGATGAGTGGAAAGAACATTACACCAATACACTTCATGTACTGTATTAGCCTATTTCACATACCACCCAAATCACCCATTTTGTGTCTAAAAGGCAGGAAGTAAATTGATTAGGGCCCCAGCACGCATGAGCCTTTCGGCAAATAAATTGCGCCTGTTGACATTTTGTTGGTTTTGCAAATGTATAACAGCGCAGCGTAGGTAGGTAGGCTATAAATTATAACGAGATGCAAGATGGCTGTTGTTCCAGTTGAAAATAGCGTAAATTAGTTAGGACAGCATACCTGGCATCAAAGTTAGGAGAGCTTTTTTAAGATTTTGGGGAGTTGGGACGCTTCTGTAATACGCTTTTCCCATTTTAGAGTAGGATGAGAATATTGACTTAGGAACTGTTGTTCTGTAATGGGTGTTTTCCTAAATCAAGTCCTAACTCTAATTACCATGGTTACCAATCATTAGGATAGGATTTGGAATTTAGGAAGTTTCTGTAATGTCGCCCCAGGAACCTAAGTCTCACCATCTGTATAACAGAAGTCATGTCTGTCAACCATAATTGAAAAGAAGGTAAAGAGGTGGACTTCCATTCCTTCAGAATTAGTTTTTTGGCAACAGTTGTCCCCTGTGCTAGAGACTGTTGCACAGCTGTAGGGAATAGGGTTGTCAAAAGTATCGATACAAATCAATACTAATTGCAACAGTATCAAAATCAAACATACTACTGATTTCTCCCTCTCTGTCATTGGTGGGTATCTGTTACTTCAACAAGCTCAAAGTGTTCTGATAGGCTAATGACTAGAGCAGGGGTAATCTGCTGTATAAGTGCAAAGTTTTTAATGAGTTTTATTGGGCCTAGATTATGGAGAAGCGTGCATCTGTCCATCCATCTGTCTTTGTTTATTTTGTATGCCTCTTGATGTGTTGTCATCCCCCGCGTGGTATCGAAAATAGTACCGATATTTTCCTGGGTATGGGTATCGAACCCTAGTATCGTGACATGCCTAGTAGGGAAGTTCAGAGAGTACTCCGAGCAGCCGAAGATGGCAAGTTCTGCCTCCGGCTGGAGGGTTATCTTGTAGGCCTTAGAGTACCAATCAAATATTTTGGCCCAGAATCCCGTTAGTGATGGGCAGAACCTGAAGGCATGAGATAGTGTGCCCTCTGACACTTGACAGCCCCGACTTTGTTTATTGTATTTCCTCAAGCAGGTTGTTTGAAAATTTAGGGGCCCTGATCGCAAATGAGTAAGCAGCATTTTTGTTTACTAGACTTGTTTATTTTACTTTTCTTTACTTCTTTAAATCAATAGAAGATGTTGTGGGAAGCTGATGCAGTCCACTTTAGTGTCCTTGAGCAAGATCAACTCAACATTAAGGAGCTTAATAAGGTCTGCTGCACTGAATAAAGACTGATCTAAATTCAAGCATTGTTAATAAGCATTGTTGTTGTTTCACGTTCAAACATCATACCAATAGCTTTTTCACATTATGCCAAGGTTTTGGCCTTCGCCCCCCCAAAACACATTCAGCTAAGGGGAAAAGCAAGACTACACTAGATCCATTATTTTGATTGGCTAGGTAAAATACAGTTGGTACAGTATGTCATGAAATATTACTGCAAGGAGTAGTTCTGTTCAATTACTCTATACTATATCCATTACTGTGATTGATTGGATTAAGTGCAGTATCATGCGATAACAAGAGGTCGTTTTGCAATTAATCTGAGGAAATTACAGTATTGCACTGCAGCTTTAGACAATAGTACCATGTATAGCAGAGGTTTTCAAAGTGTGCTCCAAACAGTTTCAGGGGAGGCTCAGTGAATGGAAGTGAAAACATATTACATTAGTTATTACATGTACATAAGTTATCAAGAGGAGATCACATAGAAAGTCTAAATGTATCTGATTGGTTAAAGAGATAGGTCAGACATACAGTAATATAGGGGGATTTGACCATTTTCCCCACTTTCCCCGAGTCTAAATACCTTCAGACAGACCTTTTTTAATAGCCTGAAGCTACAGTATCTTGTCTCAATTGCTGAGATCAAATAATTGTTGGGATCAAATAGCATAATCATGCTCCCATAAGCATCCAGGAATTTAGCTAAACTATGGTAAGCAAGCTTTGTCTGAGGGGAGGCCCACAGCCTCAGACTTCGAAAACCCCTGATGTACTGTATTGAGATTCCTTCTGTATAGAATTAGAATTGGGTTTAAATTTGCTCTTGAGAGCACTTGAACTCATATAGTGATACATATTAAATGCCCTGGTGATTTGAGCCAGGGTGTGCATCTGCACACGAGTAAGATTAGTAATTGATAACGCATTCCTGTAATGTATATTACATTTTTGTTTCTGTGATGAGTTTGTTAACAGCAATGTGATGTATCTGAATAAGTGCAACCAAAAACTCTGAACCCTTATCTCAGCTCTGATTGGCTGACTCGGTGTGGGGATGTACAGTCTGCAGTGAGTTATCCCAGCTCTGATTGGCTGACTCGGTGTGGGGATGTACAGTCTGCACGCAGTGAGTTATCCCAGCTCTGATTGGCTGTTTCTGTGTTTGGGGATGTGCAGTCTGCAGTTGAGTTACTCTAATACAGCGGCATGGACCTGCAGATCAGACATTTATTATGTCAATATTCTTTTCTGTCTGTGGATTTCATTCAGGAGTCCAAACTGACTCTGATGGATGGGAGAGACTGGGCTTTGTGAGTTCATACAAAAGTGCCCTTTTGAAACGGAATGAAATTGGGTCAACTGAACATTTTGGCCAGTTTTACACAACAGGCAAGTTGGATCTAACCAGGGGAACGGTTTCCGACAGCTTTAGTTGCAACACTGACTGAAGGAGAACACAGAAGATTGTCACCGTCTTGCCGCTTGTTTGTGCAGCAGTAGCCACTGCTACCCCTGAATCTGTGCGTGTATGATCCTAAGGGCAGCGGATGCAGCCGGGCTGCTGACCGTTTCAGGGGCTCCATGATGACCCCTGTGACAATGACCCCCTCACCCCACATCAATCACAGCAGACGATGACGTGTATGTTAGTCTCTACTTTATATGCATTTCTGCAAACTCTGGCAGAAAGCTGTCAACTGTGGGGCTGGAGTGATTTCCCCCCGGCATGCATGGAGAAAAGCCTGCTTGGATTCGGAGCTGCCTGGGCTGTTGTGATGTGTGAGAGTGCCAGAGACAGACCCAGCAGCAGCTTTAAGCACATTAATTAGGCTGTAGCGAGGGGGCTGTAGTTTCTGTATCCTGACACAGCTTTGCATACAGACAAGCCCCCAAAACATGCACATCCTCTCTCTTCTCCTCTCTCTCTCTCTCTCTCTCTCTCTCACACACACACACACACACACACACACACACACACACACACACACACACACACACACACACACACACACACACACACACACACACACACACACACACACACACAGCAGCAGGACCAAAAGTCTGCCATAGCCCCCACTCCTCCTCTCTCCATTAGCCCAATGACAATGCCCCTCCCTCTTTTCCTGCCTCTCTCTCTATCTTCCCTATAGTGCTTGCAAGGGAAATGCGACTCTATTACAGTAGGGATCATTTCTGCATCACTTTCAGTTTTCACAGTGTTCACGTAAACATGGTTGCTCAGGAGGTAGGGAGACCAAACAACCATCATGAAATAGATACAGATGACTAAGGCACTATCAACTGTGAAACTGGTTGCAGTTTAAAATTGCAAAACCGACTCTGGCAACACAGATTACGACGGAGGCTTCTTCTTCAAGACGAAGCAAGCCCCCCCATAGGTGAAAGGGAAGTCATCTGAAGTCATACCAAGCCTTGTTATCCATTCTACACATTCTATTAACACCCATTATCTACCATCCTATCTCATCGCACTGATTGATATTGAAGCAATGACAAGGGTAGAAAATAGAAGCACCCCCCCATCCCCGATTCCTCATCACCATCATCATTTTCATCATTACGTGAAATATGACCGAGAGCACAATCCCACAATGCCGTGCGAATGTCGATGTGAGTTAGCGTCAAGGAGACACAAGAGATATGCATGCATCATCTGGCCAGGAGAACATCACTTGTGGGAAGACAGCCAGAGGCCCTGAGCAGGAGAAGCAGAGGGGAGGGGGGTGAGTTAGGAGGAGTGTAAGGAAATGGAGAGGGGAGGGGAGGGGGAGGGGGGTGAGTTAGGAGGAGTGTAAGGGAATGGAGAGGGGAGGGGAGGGGGGGGGGGGTTGAGTTAGGAGGAGTGTAAGGGAATGGAGAGGGGAGGGGAGGGGGGGGGGGTTGAGTTAGGAGGAGTGTAAGGGAATGGAGAGGGGAGGGGGAGGGGGGGTTGAGTTAGGAGGAGTGTAAGGGAATGGAGAGGGGAGGGGAGGGGAGGGGAGGGGGGGTTGAGTTAGGAGGAGTGTAAAGGTAATGGGGAGGGGAGGGGGGGTTGAGTTAGGAGGAGTGTAAGGGAATGGAGAGGGGAGGGGAGGGGAGGGGGGGGTTGAGTTAGGAGGAGTGTAAGGGAATGGAGAGGGGAGGGGAGGGGGAGGGTGGTGAGTTAGGAGGAGTGTAAGGGAATGGAGAGGGGAGGGGAGGGGACGGGGAGGGGGGTGAGTTAGGAGGAGTGTAAGGGAATGGAGAGGGGAGGGGGAAGGGGGTGTTGAGTTAGGAGGAGTGTAAGGGAATGGAGAGGGAAGTGGAGGGGAGGGGGGTGAGTTAGGAGGAGTGTAAGGGAATGGAGAGGGGAGGGGGGGTTGAGTTAGGAGGAGTGTAAGGGAATGGAGAGGGGAGGGGGGGTTGAGTTAGGAGGAGTGTAAGGGAATGGAGAGGGAAGAGGAGGGGAGGGGGTGAGTTAGGATGAGTGTTGGGATGCACGATTCACATTTTTTGGGTTCCGATCCGATTCCGATACCTGAATTTGGATATCTGCCGATAGACCGATATTCAGGCCCGCTCCAACCCATTACGCAGAGTACGCAGACTGCGTAGGGCATCACGTGACTGAGGGCACCAAAAAAAAAAAAAAAAAAAAAAAAAAATTTTTTTTTTTTTTGGTGCCCTCAGTCAGGCCACTCACTGAACAGCAGGCCAGGCGCCGCCTACTGGTTTACTAGTGGTTTTATTACTTTATTCAGGGTGCATCTCATTGTAAAATTGGACTCGGCCCAAATTGGGCTTCAAACGGCCCAAATTGGGCTTCACCCGGCCCAAATCTGGCTTCAACTGGCCCAAATCTGGCTTCAACTGGCCCAAATCGGGCTTCAGACGGTCCAAATCTGGCTTCAAACAGCCCAAATCTGGCTTCAAACGGCCCAAATTGGGCTTCAAACAGCCCAAATTTTTCGCCGCCGCCCTTCGGACGCCGGCACGCACGTCGGCCTGTATCGGCCTGGCCTGCTTGGTATTTAATGCCCGGCCTGAATTATGATCCCAGTCCGCCCCTGCTTGCATGTACAGTTTAACAATCGCTTGTTTGCTGACATGTACAGTAATTCTAACAATTGTTTGTTTCCCACATGTAATGAAATGTGAGATACACTAGTATCGTTCATAATTAATGATTTTGCAGTCTTTCGTTTGACAGTTATTGAAAGTTTTACGGGGGGGGGGGGGGGGGGGGGGGGCACCACCGAACAATTACGCTTAGGGCACCCAAATGGCCAGGATCGGCCCTGCCGATATTATTCCGTTATCAGAGCAATTTTTTCTTGAATATACAGTACAAACAAACATTTGGCCAATTGAATAAAAAAAAAATACAACTTACACAAATCTGACAAAATGAAGTAAATCTACAAGACAAAGAAGGATAGCCTACTTGTTTGATTCTGCACTATTTAGACATTGCTGCTTTAGGTAAGGGCCCTCAGTAGCTGGCTCCTATCTATCTCATAACTAGGGCTGTGATGATAACCACATCACCACATGTGATCTGTATGCTCTGATGAAGGTCTAGTCGACCGAAAGCTCGCTTAATAAATGTGAAATCTGTACAGATTCAAGTGTGCGGAAATTCCTTTTATATTTGTAACTCTAGTTATTTTTCCAGCACCTTGGCCGATACTTGGCTGGGTTGAGCGGTGGCCCTCCCTCAGATTTTAGACTTTTTTCCTGCCTGCTCCCTGGGTTTGTACATTTATCCACTATGTCCTTCGAAGAAATCAATGCTCTATCATCTAAAGGAGCTGAGACCTTTACCTTCTCTGATGCTGATGCTGAGCTGATCCTGTTCCCAGCTGTGAATATGTTTGGGAACCACCCTTCTACATCGGAGGAGATGAAAATCAAGTTTATCCGGCTCAAAAAGAAAGAGACACGCATCAAACTCCATGGCTACACCCTGAGTGAGTACTGGCGCAGTAAACGCATCCCACAGGGACTTCGTATCCAAAAAGCCCCTACTATAGGAAAACAAAATGAGGACTTTAACAAGAAATGGTGCGAAATACTGAACAAATGTTCCATGGATCTCATGTTGTTGATCGTTGAAGAGGTCTCACGACAAAAGGAGGACGCTTTGAAAGACATTGCCAATCATGAAGCGCTTATGAGAGAGAAGATGGGTGATGACTTTAACAATGTCATCGAGTCTACCAAACACACACTCAAAATATATGAAGATGGGCTGATGGCAACAAAAATCAAGAAATACAAGCGGGACACCCTGGACTACGTTCAAGACAAAGTCTACAAGTGGGTCCAAGCAGAAGAGCCCCAACGCCCCACCACCAGCCACCAGAGCCAGTCTGACACCACCACGGCCGACAGTGATTTCCCCAGCGACACTGATTCCAACAGAAGCATGTACCAGCATCCAGCAGGCCGAAATCGCCACTCAAAAAACTTCCAGCGGCGTGGAAGAAAACGAGGAGGGGGAAGAAGACACCCAGATCCCAACTGGGTCAGGCCCTTCACCCGTTAGCAGGCGAGAATCCTGTGATCAACCTCTCTGACAAGGTATTAACCCCGCATCAACTTTCTGCTCTTTCCAAAGGCCTGAGTTTTGTCCCCACACATAGGACAAACTCATTCGAGGTGAAGACGGATTTATTCCGTTTCTTCAGAAAGATTAAATTGAGACATATGTTTGGCAACTCCAATATACAAAGGTCTGATGAACCTGTATTTAAGCCAAAAAGCACATTTGTGCCCCATACCTCGAATCCTTCTATTCTAACTTTTTGCAGAATGGTTGAGCAAGAAACCCTCGATGCATTGAAAGAGACACACCCTCATTCTCTCTCTAACTTCAGTAAAGATGAACATTTAGCTGTACAAGAGCTTTCAAAAGACTCTGAGATTGTTATTAAGCCTGCGGACAAGGGGGGCGCCATCGTCATCCAGAATATGTCAGACTATAAAGAAGAAGCCTACAGACAATTGAATGATGACCTTTTTTACAGGAAACTGAGAGCCAACCCCACCCTTGATTTCCAAAAGAAGATCTCTGATGTCACATGCCGTGCTCTTGAGCTGAAGTGGATCATTAAAAAAGAACATGATTTCTTGAATTGTAAACATCCTGTAACTCCTGTATTCTACATGCTGCCTAAAATACATAAAAGTTTGATTAAACCTAAAGGCCGGCCTATTGTAGCCAGTAACGATTCTCTCTTAGAGCCATTGTCTAATTATGTTGATTATTTTCTTAAACCTTATGTTCGGAGGCTTCCCTCATATGTTCAGGACTCTACTGACTTAATCAACAAGATTTCAACATTAAAAGACCTACCTAATGACATCATTCTGGTTACTTTAGATGTTGAAAGCCTCTATACAAACATCTCCCACGACAGAGGTCTTGAGGCTCTTGAGTATTATCTAAAAGATCGCACTGAGGAAAGTCTTCCTCCCAGCACATTCATTTGTGAGCTGGCGGCCTTGGTTCTTAAACTGAATTTTTTCTCCTTCAATGGGGATTTTTTTCTACAGTGTAAAGGTACAGCGATGGGCTCTACCTTTGCCCCGGAATATGCTAATTTGTATGTGGGTTTTTTTGAACATAGTTTTGTTTTTGACACTAACAGAAACCCCTTTTCTCACAAAATCCTCAAATGGTTTAGATATCTTGATGATGTCTTTTGCATTTTCCAAGGGACCAGTAATGAGCTGACTGACTTTGTTAACCTTCTCAATAGTGTGAATCCTGACCTAAAATTTTCAGTGAATTATGACCATAAACGTGTGTCATTTTTGGATATGTGGATTGAACTATGCAATGGAAGCCTCATCACTACCTTGTATCAAAAAGATACTGACAAAAACACTCTTCTCCTCTCCAGCAGCGCCCATCCGAGAGCTCTTAAATATGGTTTACCAAAAAGCCAGTTCTACAGGCTTAGACGCCTTTGTCATTCAGATCAAGACTTTCTTGACAAAGCTGCTGCCATGAAAAAACGTTTTCTGGACAGAGGCTACACAGTACACTGTGTGGATGAGGCTTTCCAGGTTGCTCTTTCAAAACCCCGCTCTGATCTTCTAAAGAAAAGTGTTAAAAAAGACTTAAACTTTTCTGTTTCTTGTATTTGTACGTATACTCCTCAGACTCATATCCTTAAGAACACTATTCTAAAACACTGGCCTATTTTGACCTCTGACCCAGCAGTGGCTCAGCATTTTAAAGATCCTCCTCTTTTTGTCCACAGAAGAGGTCCAAACCTGCGAAACAAGCTGGTGCGAGCTAATATTAAGACGAGCCCAAAACAGACTCTTCTAGCCCCACTGAAGGATGGGAACTATCCATGTGGCCATTGTGCCCAGTGTCACAACACATGGAGGACTCCAGTTTTTAGACATCCTAGATCAGGCAAAAGCTTCCCTGTCAAGGGCTTTATCACATGTAGTACAGAAAATGTCATCTATCTATTGAAATGTCCATGTGATAAAATTTATGTAGGTAAAACAACACGTATGCTGAAACAAAGGATTAGTGAACACAAGAGCTCCATCAGACGAAATGATATTAATTATCCTGTAGCTCGTCATTTTAATTTGTGTTCTCATCCTATTTCTTCTTTTCGTTTTCAGGGCATCGAACATATTGAACTGCCAAGAGGGGGAGATATAGATAGGAGATTATGCCAAAGAGAGCTCTTCTGGATTGATACCTTAAATGCTTTAGAACCCACTGGCCTTAATGAGGATTTTGACATGAGTGTTATGCTGTAGATCAGGATGTTTTTTCTGTTCTTGTTTTGTTCACTAATTCTTTCTTTCTTGTGTAGAGTAGGAGGCCTGACAAATGACGGCTCCAACCTGAAACCCTTTCATAGCTCCCTGCTCTATTTTTGATATTTAGTTTTTTATCTTACTTTGATAAAGATTTAAGGTATTTTCTATACCTGTGATATTTGTTTTTTTGTGGCACTTTACTGTAATATGCTTTATGATTGTTTCTTTGTTTTTCTGTATTCCCTGTGTTACACTTTTTTTCAGTTAGTCTGGTAGGTCCCTTCAGTGGGACTCACAGCCTGAGAACTACAAACACCAAAAACTACAAATCCCAGAAGGTGTTGCTTCTACCTGAGTGTGCACAGGTGTTTGGCATACTGCTGATGACCAGAGCAGGAGTCTTAAGCCTGCCTGTCATTTGTGATCTGTATGCTCTGATGAAGGTCTAGTCGACCGAAAGCTCGCTTAATAAATGTGAAATCTGTACAGATTCAAGTGTGCGGAAATTCCTTTTATACTTGAATATACAGTACAAACAAACATTTGGCCAATTGAATAAAAAAAAAATACAACTTACACAAATCTGACAAAATGAAGTAAATCTACAAGACAAAGAAGGATAGCCTACTTGTTTGATTCTGCACTATTTAGACATTGCTGCTTTAGGTAAGGGCCCTCAGTAGCTGGCTCCTATCTATCTCATAACTAGGGCTGTGATGATAACCACATCACCACATTTGTTTGTAGGCTACTTTATTATATAAAATATTACAGGCACAATGCCAAAAGCACTAGAGTAGCAAAGAGGGAAAGGGCACCTACTTAATTAAATGATAAATAGTAGCCTAAACAACAAACTATTAAAAACTTTATACGGGATTGTTCATCTGAATTTACTGAATGGAATTATTGGAATGTGCATTTACATACTGTAGGCCTACTACCACACATCTCATATTTCCTATAGCCTGTCTATTGTAGCCTATACAAAGAATTATAAAAGCTCCTTCTATTCAGTTCACATAAAGAAAGAGTGGAGAAAAAGGCAAGACCTGCAGCCTGCACAATTTATGCACACATCCACAGTAAAACAACCAGATGAATTATCGTTAGTTTAACTGCATTAACTCCGTGGCTGTAACGTTATCTGGTGAGCCAGGCAGTCGAAAACTGCTGTCTGCGTTTCTCTGCCTGTATTATATTTGAGGCATTTTCACTAAGGGCCCTATCGTTGTACGGCGCTATCGTTTGCGCTGCATTTGCGCGCCTCTTATTGCTATCTTCCCAGCGTCTTAAGCTATTGTCTGCCTCCACCGTCCAGTTTTGCGCTGGGATGACACAGGTGTACCCAGGCATGTCGGTGGGCCTCTAGCCTATCATGTGTCTCACGCAAGTGTCATTTAGCGCTGTGGGGAAGATATCGTCGGTATGTGTTGAGCGCAAAGAGAGGTTTGGGCGTTGCCCGTTTAGGCGTTCCAGCGCAATGTGTTAGAAAATGGGGCCTTGGGTGCTCTCAATTTTAACGCCAGCAAATAGCTGGCCTTAGCGCAAACAACCCCACTACACCAGGCGTACACCTGAGCGCAGACAGTATTCTCAGTGCAGTGCAGGAAATCCTTGCTTGGATACATTTACGCACGGCATGGATGTCACTCTCCTCGCGCCTGCACACACTCTTCTCTCCTCGGAATGCCATGTTGATTTTCAACTATAGCCTACATTGCAAAAAAAACACACCTTGATTTAAAAATGAGAATTCGTTTGTCATGGTTTTATTAGGCTACATAATTTCCGACCATACAGGTTTGTGGTGTGAGGTAACAGTAGATTGCTTTTGAGAAAGTTGTGACGGTGTTGTGCCAAGCTGCCTCTCCCCACCCTGGCCGGCCCAAAAAACCCAGGGCACCGACCCGTAGTGTCCGGCCAGTACAGTCATGGCCGTAACTAGCTATGAGGACGGGGAGGTCCGGACCTCCCCTAATATTTCAGAGGATTTTTATTTTTTTATTTTTTTTTATATAAAACAATCTGCATGGAAAAGCATGAAAAACACGGGATCGCTTTTATTTTGAAACGAAAGGCAGGTCAGGCAGGAAGTCATCTGACGCCGCGTCCGCGGTAACTTGATTCCGAGAGAGCAGCAGCATGGTGGTGAGTGATGACTGTCTGTCTGCCTGGCGAGATAATTGAAGGTGAGCGAGCTGCGAGACAGTGAGCGAGTGAACGACAGACAGTGAGTGACACTGACAGATTTTTTAGCAACAACCAAGAAAGTAAGTGTCTAGTCTGTCTCTTAAGTAATGTTACCTGTGTGACACGTTGGGATGCTACTGGCTAATCATGCATGATGCCAATTGCCAAGCTCCCGAAGTCAGGTATGCAGGTGGCTATATGCATGGTTTCAGTTTCATGATCCAATAAGTAACAAAAAGAGGTGGTGTAAAGTTAAAAACAACATAATATATTTTATTTTTCAATCGTTCCTATCAGGAATAAATAAATGTCCCTCTGTATGTTTTTTTTATTATCGATGATGACTTTGTGTGTTGTGTACGGCTTGGGTTGTGTACCTGTGTTTGTAGGTGTCATTTTGATATGAATTTGGCTAAAACAGTTTGTGTTTGTTAGTTACAATTATGTTGACAGGAGAGCTGAGCAGGTGGTGACATGAAAGAGAATATACTGAATAATGACATCACAACAGTATAATCCTAATGTTGATTTAAAATGATATATTACTCTAAATATGGCTAAAAAAGGGGGAAAAAACCCTAAAAAAAAATTCCGCCTCCCCTTGCTGGACCTCCCCTATTTCTGAACTCTGGTTACGGCCCTGAGTACAGTAACCTCTTTCCCTGCAATTGCACGCATGCAAGACCAGCTTCTCCACAGCGCGGATGGCGTGACCGCAGTCAATGGCTTAACCAGAGTGGACAATTCTGAGACAGGCTATTAGGCTAGAAGTAAAATCTCACACATTCCTACCCTATTAAAGAAACAAATATTTTTAGATGTGTAGGCCATGTTATAGCCTGGCCCTATATGAACGAAACGTCTAATTACAGTAAGCGCACGCTTTGGGACATCACTGCGTAATTGCGCGGCGGCCCTCTCGCTCTTCCCTCTCTCGTTCTCCCCCCCCCCCCCCCTTCTCTCTTGCTCTGTCTCTCTCTCACCCTCTCGCTCTTCCCTCTCTCGTTCTCCCCCCCCCCCCTTCTCTCTTGCTCTGTCTCTCTCTCTCACCCTCTCGCTCTTCCCTCTCTCGTTCTCTCCCCCCCCCTCTCTCTTGCTCTGTCTCTCTCTCACCCTCTCTCTTTTCTCTCTCTGTTTCTCTGCTTGCTCTCAGCAAGAAAGAAGCTGGTGACATGATGGCGGTGACGCTGTGTGTTTTAAGGGGAGTGATCTCACCTTGTGAATCCTTTATGGGCATAAACACGCCTATGGAGGTTTGCGCTGAGATAACGTGAAGCGCAGCGGGCCGACACGCTTTGCGCGGCGCTATTCCAGCGCAAAACGGGCGCTAACGCAAAATTACCGCTGTTGGGAAGATAGAGCCCTAAGTGTTTAGACAGATTGTTTCAAGTGAAAGTTGCAATGAACATCCATTCTTATGGCTGTAACGTTACCTGGTGTTGAGCCAGGCAGTGGAAAACTGCGTTTCTCCGCCTGTATGTATTTGAGGGACTTTTCAACAAGTGTTTAGAGTCTAGACAGATTGTTTCAAGCGAACGTGGCAACGAGCATCCATTCTGCTTATGTAAGTAACGTTATAACTTTTCAAAGTCCTGGTTCACTGCGGCTCTGTCTGTCTGCTCTGTCTGTCGAGAGTGAGGGGCCCTTTACACGAGGACAGTTTCTGGAAGAAACGACACAATAGCGTTTCCTTCACACCTTTTCCTTCACACCTTCTCCCTGTTTACATGAGCGCTGTTGAATTTTTAAAACACCGTAATGTACATGGCAGGTCGCTAGGTGGCAGTGTGATCACCTTATTCTTTGCCCATACAAGGACGCTTCTGCATGACGTAATTTCGTAATCGTCTTTCCGGTTTTAAACACAGCAGTAATTTAGACTTGCCAAAAAGCTTTTTTCAAGCTAAAAAAAAACCCAAACTGTTTTAATAATTGTTGGGTGAGAATGTAACATATATGTGACCAGTTTATCAGAATAACGCCTATTGGAAATCTTTAACGAGCAGCGAGGACCGGGAGCGCTGAGTGTGCTATCTGTCAAACCCTACTGTAGGCTACTGGCAGTGAAAAAACACTGTCGACGTGCTTTTGTAACTAACGTTAAATGCCGACCGGGTACAGCCATCGGCTCCTCGCAGCAGTAACGTTATGATACCGACGTCTTATTTTGAAAATGGTTGCCAACTCGCGCATGGCTATGGCGTAATCGCGTGTGTCGCATGTGCAGGCACATCAGAGTTTCTGAAATGTGCCCTCTCAAAGCGATTACATGGAGCCCTCAGCGGGGGGCGTCTCAAAGCATTTCACTCTGGAAGATGGTTTCAAAATGTGTCGTTTCCTAAGCCCAAATTCGCCGTCGCCGTCTAAAAGGGAGGCACTAACGATACAATAATTCCCCGTCACCATAGGAAACCGTCCTCGTGTAAAGTGCCCCTGTGTCTGTGTGTGTACACTGCTCCTCCAACCTCCGTTCTGCCCAGTCCCTCCGCCTCCCACACTGCTCAGAGTGACATGCTGGTGTTACAGACTGGACTGGACTGTTACAGGCTAGTGCGCTACAAACTGTGGAATGGAATTTCTGGAACAGAGGCATGTCTCATTAACTGTTCACCATGAGTCATGGATCGGCTAGCACATGGCACATGGATCGGCAAAATCCGATCGGTGATATTGGATCGGATCGGGCCCATCCCTAGAGTGTAAGGGAATGGAGAGGGAAGAGGAAAGAGAATGAGGATATTGAGGAGAGAGTGAAATGAGTGGGACATTCACTGTAGCACAGCCAGGGAAATAATATAGAGAAGCAATCAGAGAAAATGGAGGCATAATATCCCTGCATATCTCCACAGATTCAAGCATGATGCATAATCCCTACAGGTTCAACAATACACCATGTGCCCTCATTTCCAACAAGTCACATACAGTGTACTGTAGTGTGTGTGGCTTGGGTTGCATGTGTATGTGTATGGAGGTGACGTGAGGGGCTTGGACGAGCAGTTGAATGGAACTCGGATGGGTCGGTGGCTGATGGTGGTCCTTCGAAAGGTAGCAGACAGCTGGGGTCTCCATAACCCCCCCCCTCCCCTCCCACCTCACCCCTCCCTTGGCTTCTATATACGCTAATGCCCTTCAATGCCCTTAATGCCCTAATGCCCTGACCAGATTAAAGGCCCAAATGACAAACCCACCCAGGCTGGAAACATCTGCTGTGGAACACACTGTCTATTCCTGCCCATGCTGAGCTCTGTTGGTCACTCCTCAGTTCCAGTATCCATGCGGACAACATCTGCAGTGACGGACTAGTGCACATTAGTTACTGGAGCGTGACACTAAGCTAACCCACTAACCATGAGAGCATTATCCTCTACGGGCACAAGTTTGCCTTTTTTAAAGGGGGTTCCGTATTGCTGTCCCCTATTTGATCAACCAAAGTCTCTTGCACACCTGAGAAGTCGTGTGGCAGGTGCATAGGTGGAGTAGATTCACTTAGAAAAAGAATGGACTGCCTCAAGTATACTTGAAAAAGATATTCTACCGAAACGTTGTATTAAAATTTTTGAGCAAGTGAAGACAGTGTCCATTCTTTTTCTAAGTGTCCCCTATTTGATCAAATAGACAACACCTGTAATCTATAAAGTGATAGCCCTGTGATAGCCATTCCAGTGCCATTCAAACTGTACTGTACATAGAGCTTAGTTGGAGTCTTTTATCTTAACAGTGGGGCAAAGTGGCTCATTGGTGTTTGGGTCTCGCTACCATGGGCTTTCTTATCTCTAATAGCCAAACAACAGGCTGGGTATTTCTGGTGGAGAAAAGGGGCATGGGCCGGGGGGGGTATACATTTTGGTCTCAGCACTGATGCCATGCACCCCCCCTCTTTCTCCCTGCCACTTGGCTTGAAGGGTAAATGGGATGCTGGGAAAAGGGAAAGAAACAGGAGATGGGGAGCTGTGGCTCTTGTGATCTGCTGTATGCTGCTATTGTGCAACATCCACTTTGCCTTGTTCTCTCAGTTTCACACTAGCACTCAATCCAGGCTGTAATGACACATCTGCCTAATGTACATCAGCTACACCAATCTCTTCTGCCTAATGTATACATCAGCTACACCAATCTCTTCTGCCTAATGTATACATCATCTACACCAATCTCTTCTGCCTAATGTTTACATCAGCTACACCAATCTCTTCTGCCTAATGTATACATCAGCTACACCAATCTCTTCTGCCTAATGTTTACATCAGCTACACCAATCTCTTCTGCCTAATGTTTACATCAGCTACACCAATCTCTTCTGCCTAATATATAAATAATCTACACCAATCTCTTCTGCCTAATGTATGCATCAGCTACACCAATCTCTTCTGCCTAATATATACATCAGCTACACCAATCTCTTCTGCCTAATGTTTACATCAGCTACACCAATCTCTTCTGCCTAATGTTTACATCAGCTACACCAATCTCTTCTGCCTAATGTTTACATCATCTACACCAATCTCTTCTGCCTAATGTTTACATCAGCTACACCAATCTCTTCTGCCTAATGTATACATCAGCTACACCAATCTCTTCTGCCTAATGTTTACATCAGCTACACCAATCTCTTCTGCCTAATGTTTACATCAGCTACACCAATCTCTTCTGCCTAATATATAAATAATCTACACCAATCTCTTCTGCCTAATGTATGCATCAGCTACACCAATCTCTTCTGCCTAATATATACATCAGCTACACCAATCTCTTCTGCCTAATGTTTACATCAGCTACACCAATCTCTTCTGCCTAATGTTTACATCAGCTACACCAATCTCTTCTGCCTAATATATACATCAGCTACACCAATCTCTTCTGCCTAATGTTTACATCAGCTACACCAATCTCTTCTGCCTAATGTTTACATCAGCTACACCAATCTCTTCTGCCTAATATATAAATAATCTACACCAATCTCTTCTGCCTAATATATGCATCAGCTACACCAATCTCTTCTGCCTAATGTTTACATCAGCTACACCAATCTCTTCTGCCTAATATATAAATAATCTACACCAATCTCTTCTGCCTAATGTATACATCATCTACACCAATCTCTTCTGCCTAATATATAAATAATCTACACCAATCTCTTCTGCCTAATGTATACATCAGCTACACCAATCTCTTCTGCCTAATGTATGCATCAGCTACACCAATCTCTTCTGCCTAATATATACATCAGCTACACCAATCTCTTCTGCCTAATGTATACATCAGCTACACCAATCTCTTCTGCCTAATATATAAATAATCTACACCAATCTCTTCTGCCTAATGTATGCATCAGCTACACCAATCTCTTCTGCCTAATGTATGCATCAGCTACACCAATCTCTTCTGCCTAATATATAAATAATCTACACCAATCTCTTCTGCCTAATGTTTACATCAGCTACACCAATCTCTTCTGCCTAATGTTTACATCAGCTACACCAATCTCTTCTGCCTAATATATAAATAATCTACACCAATCTCTTCTGCCTAATGTATGCATCAGCTACACCAATCTCTTCTGCCTAATGTTTACATCAGCTACACCAATCTCTTCTGCCTAATATATAAATAATCTACACCAATCTCTTCTGCCTAATGTTTACATCAGCTACACCAATCTCTTCTGCCTAATATATACATCAGCTACACCAATCTCTTCTGCCTAATGTTTACATCAGCTACACCAATCTCTTCTGCCTAATGTTTACATCAGCTACACCAATCTCTTCTGCCTAATGTATACATCAGCTACACCAATCTCTTCTGCCTAATATATACATCATCTACACCAATCTCTTCTGCCTAATGTTTACACCATCTACACCAATCTCTTCTGCCTAATATATACATCATCTACACCAATCTCTTCTGCCTAATGTTTACACCATCTACACCAATCTCTTCTGCCTAATATATACATCAGCTACACCAATCTCTTCTGCCTAATGTTTACACCATCTACACCAATCTCTTCTGCCTAATATATACATCAGCTACACCAATCTCTTCTGCCTAATATATACATCATCTACACCAATCTCTTCTGCCTAATATATACATCATCTACACCAATCTCTTCTGCCTAATGTTTACATCATCTACACCAATCTCTTCTGCCTAATATATACATCAGCTACACCAATCTCTTCTGCCTAATGTTTGCATCAGCTACACCAATCTCTTCTGCCTAATGTTTACATCATCTACACCAATCTCTTCTGCCTAATGTTTACACCATCTACACCAATCTCTTCTGCCTAATATATACATCATCTACACCAATCTCTTCTGCCTAATGTTTACACCATCTACACCAATCTCTTCTGCCTAATATATACATCAGCTACACCAATCTCTTCTGCCTAATATATACATCAGCTACACCAATCTCTTCTGCCTAATATATACATCATCTACACCAATCTCTTCTGCCTAATGTTTACATCAGCTACACCAATCTCTTCTGCCTAATGTACAGCAGCTACACCAATCTCTTCTGCCTAATATATACATATGGTAAATGGTAAATGGCCTGCATTTATATAGCGCTTTTATCCAAAGCGCTTTACAATCAGTAGATAGTCTACATTCACCCATTCATACACCAATGGCGGCAGGCTGCCACGCAGGGTGCCTACACACCATCGGGAGCAAGGAGGGTTAAGTGTCTTGCCCAAGGACACAACGACAGCAGCTGGGAGGGAGCGGGGATCGAACCGCCAACCCTTGCGTCATTGGCCGACCCGCTCTACCTCCTGAGCTAAAGCCCCACCAATCTCTTCTGCCTAATGTTTACATCAGCTACACCAATCTCTTCTGCCTAATGTTTACATCAGTTACACCAATCTCTTCTGCCTAATATATAAATAATCTACACCAATCTCTTCTGCCTAATGTATACATCAGCTACACCAATCTCTTCTGCCTAATGTTTACATCAGCTACACCAATCTCTTCTGCCTAATGTATACATCAGCTACACCAATCTCTTCTGCCTAATGTTTACATCAGCTACACCAATCTCTTCTGCCTAATATATAAATAATCTACACCAATCTCTTCTGCCTAATGTATACATCAGCTACACCAATCTCTTCTGCCTAATGTATACATCAGCTACACCAATCTCTTCTGCCTAATGTATACATCAGCTACACCAATCTCTTCTGCCTAATGTATACATCAGCTACACCAATCTCTTCTGCCTAATGTATACATCAGCTACACCAATCTCTTCTGCCAAATGTATTCACCTTATGTTGCCACGCCCACTTTTTCTCCTCCATGTCAGATGCAATTGTATTTGTTCTTTCGGTTCAGGGTTAGCCGGCCGGCCGGTTGCATTGTACACTGTAAACTATGGATGAAGTTTGGCAACATTGAGCAGCTACACTGCGACCAACTTCAGTTACATGCTCATATAGCGTTACTGCTGCGAGGAGCTGATGGCTGTACTCGGTTGGCATTTAATGTTTATTACAAAAGCACGTAGACAGTGTTTTCTCACTGGCGGTAGCCTACAGTAGGGGTTGACAGATACTAGCTAGTCCGAGGCAGGATAAAGCTAGCAACAATTTTAGCCAGCAACAATTGTTGGGTTAGGTTGTCCGACCGGTCACACAGCCAGCGTTCCAATAGGCGTTATTCTGATAAACTGGTCACATATTTGGAATGTTACGTTCTCATCCGAAAAAATATTAAAACGTCAAAAACATTTTTTTTTTTTTTGGCTCCAAATTGCACCAATTTTAAACCAAAGTATATATGTCGGGAGATGTCTTCACGCACAAAGTTTCATGCAGTTTAAGCCATTTTCCTAGGAGTTTTAAGCATCTGATGTTGTAACTACAAACCTGCCGTGGCAGGTCGGGAAACAGCGCCCCTACAGGTCAGTGGCAGCAACTGACCTGCCGCGGCAGGTCGGTAAACTGCCGAGGCAGCTGCCGCTGCCACTAATTGAGCCAGGCCTCTCTCCATGTTTCTCTCCACTTCATCTCCTGCATGAGGGAGCGGCCGGCCGGCCAGACAGACAGGCACAAGCCCGGTGCTTTTATTTTGGAGGGGTTATCGAGGAGGCGGGACATCCCATTGCAAGCGATCCCCCTCATTGGCTGATTACATTTGTGGATTGTATCTGCGCAACAAGAGTGTCAAAACGATTTGTAGACAAATGCAATGCATTCCACACACAGGCTGTGATGTGCAAACACTAATTCAACACTAGCATAGCGATCCACACACACACACACACTGATGTGCAAACAGATTTGAGACTTGAACACTGTGCATTGCACATGATTTGTATGTGTGTCTGGAAACAATGGTTTGAAAATACAAGTTAGACTGTGTTTGTTTGCAAATTGTGAAGAGTGCATTTGTAGAAAATTACACCATAAAACAGCGGTACAATAGTGTCAAAACTCTGAAAACAAATGTGAAACAATCTACAAACAGAAATTCTGGTTTTGAAATACAAGTCACTGAATTCTATTTGTGGATCATGATGTGTGTGTTTGTGAATTTTAAATATATTTGTGAGTTGTGTTTCACATTTGTGGATCATGGTGTGTGTGTTTGTGGATTTTAAATATATTTGTGAGTTGGGTTTCACATTTGTGGATCGTGTTATGTGTTTACAGATTTTACTATCTATTTGTGAATCATAATCTGTCCATTTACAGCTGATCTGACACCATTTTACCCCCATAGTTGGGGCCAGACCGTCACGCAGAACCAAATGAAATGTGAGTTCACGTGACGGGCTGGTTTACCAGGCTATAATGTAAGTGTCTTAATGTGAAAATCCAGTTCCTACATAATTTTCTTACATATTGACTCACTGGGGTCTCTAACCTGCCCTATGATCTTTAAGTATGAGATCATGCCAGAAGAGGTGTGGGACCCTATCTTGGTACAGGCGCTATCTGCTTTTTGCGCTTGCGCACCTGTTTGCTTGCCTTAACGCCTGCCTTATGCTATCGTCCCAACATGTGCGCAAAGTAATTGACGATAGGAGAATGCCATCTGTGTCGCGGACATCCCTGGTTTGGCATGTGGCACGCCTACCCCATGCATGTCCAGTACAATTCTAACAGGCATAGAGGTAATAGCGCGGCAGGGAGAATACAAACGCGCTTGTACACACCCCCAATTTGCATTGCGCCAGCATTAAACGAGCGCAAAACAAGTGCTAATGCAAAATTACCGATTTTGCGACGATGGGGCCCGTGATCTTCTAGCTCACTTTTGTTCAGATGAGTCACTTATACAACTTCTATGGAGGACATGGAATCATCACAGCATGAATGGAGCAACCGAGCCATTGATGCACAGAAGAAGAAAAAAAACATTGCATGGAAGGTACCAGACCCTCGATAAAACCCAGAGACACGTTAAAGGATCACAGAGGCTAGGGGATGTCAGTGGGTTGAGGAAACAGACATTAAAGGACATGAGGTGATAAAAGTGAGGGGGTGAGGCGGTGATGGAGTGAGGAGAGTGACGAGGACCTTGGGGAGCATGTAAGGGACTTACTGGGGAAAGTGTGAAGTCAGAAGGCGAGGCTACGTGAGTGAACCAGAGAAGAGGTGAGAGTAACGAGAGTATTTGGCATAGGAGGAGAAGGCGAGGGCTCTGACTAAGTAAGGGATGCAGTGGAGACATGTTGAACACGTAAAGGAAACAGACATGTTTTGTTTTTTTATATATATTTCTTCCCTGATTTTCTATCCCATTTTTATCCCCCGTTAGTGCTAATTTTAATTTATTTATCCTGGTTGCTGCTCCACCCTCGGCCGATCTGGGGAGAGCCGAAACTGGCTCCATGCTTCCTCCGAGACATGGGCAGTAGCCAGCCGCTTCTTTTCACCTGACAGGGGAAGTTTCACCGGTAGGACATAGCACGTGGGAGGATCACGCTATTCCAACGAGTTCCCCTCCGAACAGGCGCCCCTAACGACCAGAGGAGGCACCACATCAGTGACCAGGATATTGCATGTTTCAGTGTGGGGTTCCTATATGAAGGAAACCCCCAGGAGACACGGGGAGAACATGCAAACTCCACACAGAAAGGCCTTTTTGATGACCCCATCCGGCAGTGGGTACTCGAGGACCAACCCGTTCTCACTCCGAGCGCGTAGCATATTGACGCTTTGTCCCGTCCCTTGTGCGTCGCTTGTTACTAACATGGTACCCTTGAGCGACACATGAAACGACTTGGGCTTTCCGACTAAAGTCAATGTAAACCCATGGAAGTAATCTTTGACGCTTATGGCAACTGCTCCCCCATTAGCCTAACTGCTCCCCCATTAGTCAACTGCTCCCCCATTAGGGTCTGGAGGAGCTAACCTCTCCCAGACCGTAACCCTAAACCTAACCTCTCCCACCCCCCATGCCTAAACCTAACCTCCCCCAGACCCTAACCCTAACCTCTCCCACCCCCCATGCCTAAACCTAACCTCCCCCAGACCCTAACCCTAAACCTAACCTCTCCCACCCCCCACGCCTAAACCTAACCTCCCCCCAGACCCTAATGGGGGAGCAGTTGACTAATGGGGGAGCAGTTAGGCTAATGGGGGAGCAGTTGCCATAAGCGTCAAAGATTACTTCCTAACCTAGACCTAACTGCTCCCCCATTAGTCAACTGCTCCCCCATTAGGGTCTGGAGGAGCTAACCTCTCCCAGACCGTAACCCTAAACCTAACCTCTCCCACCCCCCATGCCTAAACCTAACCTCCCCCAGACCCTAACCCTAACCTCTCCCACCCCCCATGCCTAAACCTAACCTCCCCCAGACCCTAACCCTAAACCTAACCTCTCCCACCCCCCACGCCTAAACCTAACCTCCCCCCAGACCCTAATGGGGGAGCAGTTGACTAATGGGGGAGCAGTTAGGCTAATGGGGGAGCAGTTGCCATAAGCGTCAAAGATTACTTCCATGGGTTTACATTGAGTTTAGTCGGAAAGCCCAAGTCGTTTCATGGGTCGCTCAAGGGTACCATGTTAGTAACAAGTGATGCACAAGGGACGGGACAAAGTGTCAATATGCTACGTACTCGGAGTGAGAACGTGTTGCGAGGACATGCGGACGGGCACACACTCCTTCAGCACTCACAGCATCCCAGGTGGCAATCGAACCCAGGACCCAGGCGACAGCGCTTGCCACTGCGCCAACATGCCCAATGGAAACAGACATGTTAACACATTCACTGCCAGCCGTTTTTCAATACTGTAGTTAGCTTCTGCCAGAGGGTTTTTTTGAGGATTCTGGCTCATTTGACAAGAGCCGAGGATTCTTTTCTGTTTGGACTTTGTGAACACAAAGTTCACAAAAGTACTAATAGAATGTGTGCTTTCTCTGTCTAAAAGAGTTAGTTTGTAGAGTTAGTAGTTATGTAGATATTAGCCGTTGAGTACAGCATGGTTTCAGAGATTTTCAGAGAGTTTTGAGATAAATGGATTTTTAGAACCACCTCACGTGCCTGTGATTATGGGTGCCCTTGGGCAAGTCTGTATACTGTATTGTGTTTGTGTGTGTGTGTGTGTGTGTGTGTGTGTGTGTGTGTGTGTGTGTGTGTGTGTGTGTGTCTCCAAACTCCTCCCTCCTTAGGTGTGTCTCTGGTGGCTTTGCAGTGTTTTGTCACAGGCGAGTTTCTGTTGCCTCACAGATCCCAAAAAAAGAGAATGGAATCGCAGGAGCGGGGAAGAGGAGAGGAGAGGCGAGGGGGGGGGGTTAGACACGGGAGAGAAATTCCTTCCCGATCCCCTTCTTCCAATCTTGAGGCGTAGCCTACTCCGCTCTGCTGCTGCTGCTGCTGCTGCTGGCGGCTCTCGGGCGAGTCTGGATTACTGTAAAACGGGCGGTTGAGAGCTTTGATGAAGCTTTTGTGATTCTGGTCTTATTTATGCTCAAAGGTACTCGCGTGTGTGTGTGTGCGCGCGTGTGTGTGTGTGTGTGTGTGTGTGTGTGTGTGTGTGTGTGTGTGAAATCGAAAGCGTTTTCGCCCAGCCATTTCCTTGAGAATGGCTTGCTCCCGCGGCTGTTTTTGGTTGGCTTTCTCTCTGTCGGGAGAGCACTGTCGCCACTTAGTTGGTCGGTAAAATAGATTATACACATTTAATACTTCCAATATTTTTACAGGAGACGTGGGGGGCATTAATCCACGTAGCACCGTCAAAAAAAAATATATATATTTTTTGACGTCTCAACTCGTCATTGGCAGTGAACCGCTGGATTGTGTTTGACGAGTCAACTCGCCATTGGCAGTGAACGTGTTAAATGAGCGATGGGTTGGAATGTTGTTTGCCATCATATCCTAATAACAGTGGAGGATGGACTGACACACGTTAAGGTGCAGCAGCCATCATGTTGTAATAACAGTGGAGGATGGACTGACACACGTTAAGGTGCAGCAGCCATCATGTTGTAATAACAGTGGAGGATGGACTGACACACGTTAAGGTGCAGCAGCCATCATGTTGTAATAACAGTGGAGGATGGACTGACACACGTTAAGGTGCAGCAGCCATCATGTGGTAATAACAGTGGAGGATGGACTGACACACATTAAGGTGCAGCAGCCATCATGTTGTAATAACAGTGGAGGATGGACTGACACACGTTAAGGTGCAGCAGCCATCATGTGGTAATAACAGTGGAGGATGGACTGACACACGTTAAGGTGCAGCAGCCATCATGTTGTAATAACAGTGGAGGATGGACTGACACACGTTAAGGTGCAGCAGCCATCATGTTGTAATAACAGTGGAGGATGGACTGACACACGTTAAGGTGCAGCAGCCATCATGTTGTAATAACAGTGGAGGATGGACTGACACACGTTAAGGTGCAGCAGCCATCATGTGGTAATAACAGTGGAGGATGGACTGACACACGTTAAGGTGCAGCAGCCATCATGTCGTAAAATAACAGTGGAGGATGGACTGACACACGTTAAGGTGCAGCAGCCATCATGTTGTAATAATAGTGGAGGATGGACTGACACACGTTAAGGTGCAGCAGCCATCATGTGGTAATAACAGTGGAGGATGGACTGACACACGTTAAGGTGCAGGTAGGAGGGTAGGATGGGAATTGGCAGGTACAGGAGGTGGTGAGAGCCCACATGCAGTTACTCTCAAGCCCTCAAGCCGAGAAGCCACTCAGGATATGACCCAGCAAGGTAAAAGCAATAGAAAACAGAATGCTTGAGTGTGTATCGGACTGAGGGGATCTGAGAGACACCACCTTCAGTGGATTTCATGAATTAATCAGGGTTGCGGATGTTCCTCCCTTTCTACTCACTGGGCTGTATACTGGGCAAGTCTGATGTCATCCTATTGCTGGCTCTGTGCACTCTTTGTGAATTAAGATGGTGTGATGGATTGAGTGGTTCATGATTCCAGGAGCGGACTGGTGTGACGATGTCGGAGGTGAATGACTGGACAGAGGGAAGTCTGCTATGTGACGCTTGGCCGTTAAAACCGTGGTTTGGCCTAGATGGGATGAAATGTAGGGTAGGTCCACATGAATAATAAAGCAACTACAGAGCCCTCTGGCCGGCTGGTGATGTTCTCCACTCTCTGTGCCTCAGCCAGAAAGGCTGGTGATGTTCTCCACTCTCTGTGCCTCAGCCAGAAAGGCTGGTGATGTTCTCCACTCTCTGTGCCTCAACCAGAAGGGCTGGTGATGTTCCTCAGTCTCTGTGCCTCAGCCAGAAGGGCTGGGGAGGGAATCACTCCAATGAGTTGCCCCGAAAAGACAAGTCTATCTTGAACACAATGTAAAATATCCTGCACGGCTTAGTATATCAGAAATGTATTGAAGGATAATAGATTTGTAATAGCTTGAGAATACACCAGAGTTCCTGGATGGTTTTACAGTGGCCGTCATTTTCACTGGATAACAAAACGGCCTTAACACACACTCTTTTCCACATGCCAAGACTAGAGTCAGCCTAACTCTTTTATCCAATACTCTCCCATCCATCAGAGCCCATTGAGAATTGAACACATCGTGTAGAATTCATGCGGGGAATGCACTTCAATCAAAACTGTACAGCAACAATTATGATCCATTATCATTCTGCTGAGACACATGATTTAGCTTTGTCACACTCAGATGCACACACTATATGAGTGAGCACGCACGCACGCACGCGCGCGGGCACACACACACACACACACACACACACGAGCACAGGCACTTTCGCTTCTGCACACGCACGTAAACATCTGCACGCACACACACACACACACACACACACACACACACACACACACACACACACACAATATGAGCACACATGCACACTAGGGGTGGTTAAAAAACAATTTACTAATGTGGATTTATTTTTTCTATACTATAATCCATTCCTGCAAATCCATATTGATACTGAAAGATACAACCTTTTATATTATATTATATTAATATTATATTATATATTATATATATTTATATTAGGGCTGTCAAACGATTCATTTGATTAATCGCGATTAATCTTGCGATTAACTATTGTTAATTGCGATTAATCGCATCTTTGTATCGCATGTTTAAAATGCCATTATTTTTGCATTTCAAAGCATTTTTAATTAGATATTAATCATTCTTACCAGTGTGTCGTGATTGGGAATCAAATTAATGCAAATAAATGTACTTTGTGATCTTGAATTTTAGATTTATTTTCAATTCAATAGAAGTGGAATGTAGACAGGAGGTAACAATGTCTACAAAATATATCTAGAACCGATACTTCCGGCGGCGGCACTGTGGAGCAGTCGAAACCCAAAATGATACAGCCGAAGAAGGCTGTGTCTGAGCTAAAAACCTTGGCACTTCCATGTGAATAATGGCTCGGTATTGGAAACTGTGTATTGATAACGTGTATATCGCGTGAAGCCATTGGAGCCGACCTCCCAGTGGTTAGAGGACCCGCGCATCCGAGACTCTGAAGGAAGAATGAGTGATGAGTCTCGCGCTAGCTAGCTGGTTGCTAGCTGGCCGCTAGTTACTTTTAGGTGATCGCTCGCCTCAAACTCGATGTACTTCGGTGATAAACAAGCTGCAGAGCACCTAGAAACAAGCTGAGCTAACGGTAGCAACAGCGCGGCTTGCAGCCCTCGAGCACCGTCCGCCAAATTCCATTTGGGAAAACAGTGATTTTAAGTTGATTTATTCAGTGTTTTCACCTGTTGTAATTAGAGAGTCTGTTTGTTTTCGGAGAGGAGAAGTCTGCGGGTATCGGCTCCCGGTAAAAACATTGTGAACAATGAACACTGAGTGAATCCTAATCTCAATTAAAACGGCTCACATAATTCCACACTACTGCATGACGCCATGACACCCCATCTTCTGTGATTGTTTTGAGTGTGAGACCCCTAGCAGGAAAAAATACATATTGTACATTTAACATTATCTAACAGTGAGGCATCTGGGTAATGTAGAGGTAAAAGCACTCGCCTACCACCAAATCCCAGCCGTGGTAGGCTACTTCCGGCTCATTCTTACAGACATAATTGGCCGTGTCTGCAGGTGGGAAGCCGGTAGGGTATGAGTCCTGGTCGCTGCACTAGTGCCTCCTCTGGTCAGTCGGGGTGCCTGGAGGGGGGAGGGGAACTGGGGGGAATAGCACGATCCTCCCACATGCTACGTTCTGCTGGTGAAACTCCTTGCTGTTAGGTGAAAAGAAGTGGCTGGAGACTGTACATGTATCAGAGGAAGCATAATGCTAAGTCTACAACTCTCCCCAGATCGGCGGAGGGGGTGGAGCAACAACCGGAACAGCCAAGTACAAAAAAAGAGAAATTTGGAGAAAAAACAGCTTCCTGTTTTCATAAAGATAGCTCCGCTGCAGCTCTGATAAATTACACAATAATTTTAAAGCTATATCTGTACTGTAGTAATGTACAGGATCCATTCAAGGTCGATTAAGGGAATAGTTTAAGGCAGTGGCAACTAGTCTTAAAGGTGATATATTTCTGATTAAAATGTTTGCATTAAATCTATTCTTGCTTAATAAAAAGCAACAGAGAAGCACAGAGAACAGCAGTTTTGATTCAAATATTCTATCAGAATAGTCAGATACATTGTATGGTTTGTGATCACATAACCACAATACACTACTGAAAGACAATGTAAGGTAATGAATCGGTATCATATTGCAATCCATTATATTGAAATTGGATTGCACAATTGGGTCCTTGCCAAATCCCAGTCCAAACGTGCGCACAAAAGCATAACGCGTGTATGGCATCGGTGTGTGTTAATTTGTGCATCTGTTTGTCAAACATACTGCTAACAAAGAGGATGATGTCTTTGAATAGTCTTTAATAGTCTTTCATTTATTTTCAAAACCCTATTATCCAGGGATGTTTTTTGAGCGTACAAACACATGTGGGATCAAACCAGTCTTCTGTTCGGACAATGACTAGTTCCAGTGAGATAGTTATTATGCCTTACTCAAGGGCACTTTGACAGTCAACGTAACCGCAGTCAAATAGGGAGCTTGCTTGTGCTTTCTATCTGTGGGCGGGACACCTCGGGTAGACAGGAATGTTATGTTAATTGGTTTGTTCTACAGCAACAGGGATATCGAATCCAGGGCTCCAGAGTGTGCCTATTTTTCCCACCTTAACATCTGCCAGTGTCAATCTCTCCCCCCTCATCAGGCACACACAGAAAGACAAGGAAATACAAAAAGAAAATGTTTTCAATGGCTTCTGAGTGCTTTAGACTTGTGCCGAATCGCTTTATGTTGAAAATCCGACTGTGCCCTTAAAATTATTTTTATGTGCTCCTAACTTTTTCAACTTAAGAGCATGTAATTTAGCAATGTAAGGTGATAATCACGCCACAGACACCCAGTTCATAAATGCTGCAATACTTAAAATGCAAAGGCTTCCATCATTGGGCCATAGGCTCAATCCCCATTGTGTTAACTCAGTTGGTGATAGTGTCTTAACAGACATTTACATGAAAATCTTTGAGCATATCACTTTAGGAAATGACCAATATGTATATAAAATGACAAAGAAGGTAACACTTAAAATGTATTATTGCGGTGCCAAAAGGCGTGGTGAAAAATTTGGGTGCACCTAAAAATGATGTGCTGGTGCACCTAAATTAAAAAGTAAGGCGCACCGGTGCAACCACTGTAAAAACGTTAGTCTGGTGCCCTGGAATCGGATGCTAACAAAGATGCCTGTAAACACCTTGACCAGAATAAGTCTTTAAGCTGTGTTACTCGCGGATGTAAACATAGTCAGTGTTACAGTGATGGATGGCGAAGGCTCTGGGGCACCGCGCCTCCTGTCATTATTGGGTGTTTCTTGAACACGGCCTCGATGAACCCAGCAGCTGACTACCGTGACTACCGTCCATATCATTTACTGCTGCAATCACTTCTCGATGGGGGAATGCATGTGTTGGATGGTGATAGGGTGTGTTAGTGACAGAATACAAGTAGGACAATAGAGGAATGTGAGAAGGGGTAGTGCAAAATAGAGACATTCATATGAAAGTCAAATAACCCATTTTCAAAGCATAATAAAACACCCATTTTCACCACAGTTATTCACATTCTCTAGTCTAGAGTGACATCACAGCCAAAAAGCAGAGAGTTGCTTCTTCAAGGAATAAGAAAACACAAGCTACAATATACCATAGTATATGGCTAGTTAGTATGCTTATTCACACCAGGCATATGCTCCCGACAACCAACTGTAAGAAAGTGAACCAGGGCTCTTAAAGGTGCTGTTTGCATGGTCCAATTAACACCAGATGCTAGCCCTTAGCTAACTTAGCAAACCTCATCATGCACAGGCCTCCAAGGAATGAGCATGTGTAACAGAGTTAAGAATACACTTTATCAATTATTATTTTCATGTTGTATCTGCAAATCTTATTTTCATCTAATGACTCTGTTGAGTATTTGTGAATTTTATCTCCATGAGTTATTTTTATTAAGTTACTTTGCCAATGGTTCCTGTAGAAGTAACCTTCTGTATATCGCCTCTTCTGTGCCTCTTGACTTTCCGTAGCTCCTCCCCTACCCTCACATTGCTTCTGGCACTGATGAGGGTAAGTTGTGTTGTGAATGCTCCCGTGCTATTTCCTTGTTTTCTTCTGAAAAACGAACCAATTGTGTAGTAGCCTTTGGTGGATGTTGTTTACTGTTAGTACTTTTACGTTGTCTAGAGCTGTTGTGTATTATTTGGGCTGCTAATCTAAGTTTGTAGACTGTCTGAACACACACGTAGCTGCCATTTTGTCATGTGACCAATGTAACGTAGGGGGTAGTTTCATGTGTAAATATGCTGTTGTTTTACATGTTTAGGAGATCATTCAGATGCACAGCAGAGAGCAGAAGGCAACTCATGCTTGTTTCATATCTTCTACAGGTATGCATTTCATTGCTGTAACTATTATTTCCGTTGTCTTGTTACTTCCCCCTCCCCCTCTCATGCACCTTTTTATTTCGTCCACTTGGTGGCACTGTTCATACTTTTGTAATACTTTTTCGGGTTTTCATGGTTAAATGTGACTTGTTTTGAAGAGGAACATTGAGAATGATAATTGTTGAATTTAGAACAAAGAGAAGAAAATGTTTATGGCATATTTTAATAGCTCTTGGTTATTGAAGTCTACTGTGCTGTAACAAAAGAAATAATTAATTCTATAAGTAGACACATTGCTTCTGGCACTGATGAGGGAGATCATTCAGATGCACAGCAGAGAGCAGAAGGCAACTCATGCTTGTTTCATATCTTCTACAGAGAGCGAATAAATGCCGAAAACACAACGCAGAGTCGTCATTGTCTACATCTGTTACACTGGTGCCGTGACCCCGTGATTCAAGATCCGCTCGATGCAGATCGCCGGACCGAGGGTGCAACGTGGATCCTGTTGGAGGAGTCCGTGGTGGAACATCATATACTGGTCATGGTCAGGTGTTCAGAACCGTCAAAGCCTCACTAAGTGATTAACTAATTAGTTGAGCTGGTTGCATTTACACTTGAGTGTGAAGTTGAGTTTCATTTTATTGTCTTATTTTATTTTCTCTGTGTTTTGTGGTACAATGGCTAGCAATTTTGAGCCGAGTGATGAATCTGGTTGTAGTAATAGCCTCTCTTTTGGGAGGGGTAGAGGTGTAATGTGGGTTCCTTTACAGTCTGGTGGGTCTGTTGGGAGGGATGTGGGTGCTTCACCTGTGTTGCCTGCAAGAGATAGGGGTCCGGGATCAAGTCAGAATCCGGCTGGGTCACCTATGGGACAGATGTCATGGGGTGGGCCACATCATTCGACACCCAGTGGTGAAGGGGACGCATTGCACCAGTTAAGTGACATGATCTACCAGTTAGGCTCACAGATAGGTGAGTCTATTGCAGCCACACTTATGTCTAATAATGCGGTTGGTAATGCTGACCAGAATGATGTTCCTTCTCACAGCCAGGCCACTCAGCCTGGCAGCAATATGAATACACTGAGTGAGAACACACGCATCGTTGTCGTGAAATCTGACAGGGAACCCGTTATTTTCAGGGGTGATAATACTGACAAATACACAGTGACTGAATGGGTTGAGTTGATGAAGTCATACCTCAGGAAGCAAAACTATGATGTCTCATTACAGACAGAGGAGATAATGGGGAGGTTAATGGGGAAAGCCAGGGATGTGGTTAAGATAGGCTTGAGGAGCAACCCCTCGCTTAACACTTCTCACACCCCAGATGTTATATACAACATGCTGACACAGTATTTCAGTAACACATCCTCATGCCTGCCCCTACAAGACTTCTACTCAACTTTACCAGATCAGAGAGAGAATCCCATTGACTACTGGATACGCCTCAACAAGGCTGCGGACATGGCTGAGGAGGGTTTAAAGCGTCAAGGCAGGCACATGGAGAGTGTGGGAGGAGAAGTTGCTAAGATGTTTGTGAAGCACTGCCCAGATCCAGAGCTTGCGTCTGTGTTTAAGTACAAACAAATACATGAATGGACATCAAAAGACATACAGGAGAGGGTGGACGAGTATCAGCGGGAACGGGTGTCTTCTGTGAGAGTGCACACGCCTAAAGCTCATGCGGCAGCGCTGTTTTGCAATGAAGCACATACAGAGCCTCACAGTGCATGTAACATGGGGACATTCAATGCTAACCCTCTCTCTTCTCCAGCTCTCTCTCTTGGGGTTGTGCCATCTCTCTCTCCCCCTCCTGTCTTGCCCCAGAACCAGCAGCGGCCCTTCTCTCCAGCCCCTCAGAGCCAGCAGCCCTACATCTCGCCCTTGCCGCAGAATCAACAGCAGGCTCTCTCTCCTCCACCACAGTACCAGGGGCCCTCTCCCATGCCACGGAGCCAGCTGCCCCCGAGTCAGCAGCATGGCAATGATGCTATGCTCGGTGAGATGATGTCAATGCTCCGGGAGCTTCTGAATAAAGTGCAGGTTGGAGATGGGAGGACCCCCTTGCGGCGTGGCGGCAGAGAAGTTCGAGACCAGGCTCAACCGATCCATGAGACGAGCTGTCAAGTCTGTAATGATGGAAGTCACACTACGGAGTCCCACTGCCGATCTGACCGTCTCTGTTTCGCATGCTTCAGGCCTGGTCATACAAGGCGCTCATGCCGTGGCAGGACCCCAGACCGTGGCAATGTGCAGGGAAACTAAATGACCTGTGCTTTGAGGGGGGCCGCACGGGTCATGATCCAATCTCCCAAACACATGATGCTGCAGAGCTATACAACAATGTTAAGGATTTGGATGAGTCAGAGACTGTTATCATTCAAAATATACAGAAGATCAGGAGCAGTGACAGTCTGTTTTACACTCCTGTTGCAGTTGACACAGTGACTCTCAATGCCATGTTGGATAGCGGTTCAATGGCCTGCTCGTTGAGTGATGAAGCACAGAGGAAGCTTGCTGATGCCGGTGTTGTTGATCTGAGCAGTCAGGAGGTGACGAACATTGTATTCATTGGATGCGGTGGTGTTCGAGTAAAACCTAAATCAGTGGTGAATCTCCAGATGGAAGTCTATGGATGTAAAGTGTCTGTCCCCGTTTTCGTTGTGGAAAATCAACAGGATGATTTGATCGTTGGCTCCAATGTCATCAGGCATCTGGTCCGTGAGTTCAAGAAGGATGCAAGCTACTGGGAGGCCGTGTCGGCGTTCGGCTCAGGTGACCAAGAACTCGAACAATTCCTCTCTCTCCTCGCTGGTCTACAACGCTGGTCTGATGACGAGGTCCCGGACAAAGTGGGCACGGTCAAATGCAACAGAGCTGTCACCCTGCCGGCTGGCAGTGAGTATCTGATGTGGGGGAAGCTTCCTAAGAATGTGAGGATATCTCCGGGCAGCACTGTCGTAACTGAGCCAACCTCTTCTCGATCTGCACCCCGGGGCATCATGGTTGCCAGGGTGGTGACACCTCTCTGGGGTGACGGCTGGGTCCCACTCAAGATCCTTAATGTCTCGGACAGCCCCGTTACCCTGCGGAGGAACGCCAAACTCGCTGATCTTTACACGTGTCTTGCGCTGGAGGATATGGAGGTCCCAGAACTCAAGAGCTCCCATCAGACTGCGTCCACCGGGCCTGCTGGAACATCAGCTCCGACAGAGGAAGACAGGCCTGTGCAGGAGAGGCTGGAGCGTGTCGGCCTGGGTAACCTGGACCTCGAGTCTTGTGATGTGTCGGCCGATTGGCAGAGAAAGTTGGCTGATCTTGTCATCAAATATGAAGACATCTTCTCCCACCACCATCTGGACTGCGGTGAGGCCAGGGGGTTTGTGCACAGGATTCGTCTCACAGACGAGAGGCCGTTCCGCCTGCCCTACCGACGTGTGCCGCCCGCTGAGTACCAAAAGCTCCGCCAGGTCATTAGTGAGATGGAGGAGAAAGAAATAATCAGGAAGTCTGCCAGCGAATACGCCTCGCCTCTCGTCCTTGTGTGGAAGAAGAACGGCGACTTGCGGGTGTGCACAGACTTCCGATGGCTCAACAAACGAACACTGAAGGATGCTCATCCCCTACCACACCAAGCTGACTGCTTAGCCGCCCTGGGTGGGAATGCATTCTTCAGTACAATGGATCTGACGTCTGGATTTTATAACATGACGCTGCATGAGGATGACCGCAAGTACTCTGCGTTCACAACGCCTATGGGCTTATACGAATACAACCGTCTCCCTCAGGGCTTATGCAACAGCCCAGCCAGCTTCATGAGGATGATGACCAGCATATTCGGTGACCAGAACTTTCTCAGCCTGTTGTGTTATCTCGATGACTTGCTGGTCTTCGCACCAACTGAGGAGTTGGCTCTGGAACGGTTGGAGCTGGTTTTCAGTCGTCTTCGCCTACACAACCTGAAGTTGGCTCCGAAGAAGTGTTGGCTGCTCAGGAGGTCTGTGAAATTCCTTGGCCACATCATTGATGAGTCTGGTGTGTCTACAGACCCTGCTAAAGTCGAGGCCATCAACAAAATGGCCACTGCAGATCTAATGGAGCATGATGGAGTCACCCCGTCCCAGTCTCGTGTCAGGTCATTTTTGGGAATGGTGAACTATTACCAGCACTTTGTACCCAGTTACTCAACCATAGCGAGACCTCTCTTCGACCTCCTGGCTGGCCAAAAGCAGAAACGCAAAGGAAGACCACGCACAAAACGCACTGCTCAGTTCAGAAGATTGACACCTGTTGATTGGACGCCAGATCACCAACGGGCGTTTGAGGATCTGAAGACGGCTCTGGTGACCTCAGTGGTTTTGGCCCACCCGGACTTCACACGTCCATTTGTGTTGTGCACCGACGCCTCCCTGGATGGTTTAGGAGCAGTTATCTCGCAGGTGCAGGAGGGTGATGCTGTGGCCCGGCCGGTGGCTTTCGCCAGTAAATCCCTTTCACGATCTCAGAAGAAGTACCCTGCCCACCGCCTTGAATTCCTCGCATTGAAATGGTCCGTGTGTGACAAGTTTAGTCACTGGCTCAAGGGCCACGTCTTCACTGTATGGACAGATAACAACCCCCTGACGCATATAATGACAAAACCACGACTAGACGCCTGCGAGCAGCGGTGGGTGGCGAAGTTGGCTTCCTATGTGTTCGACATCAAGTACATTCCCGGCTCCAAGAACATTGTTGCGGATGCACTGAGCCGCCGGCCGTTTGTAAGGGAAGTTGTTGGGGCGAGGTTGCTCAGAGACCCTTACAGTGAACTCCTCGTGAAGGCGACCCCTGTCTCTTCTGACTCCGTCCAGGAGGCCTTCAGACAGTCAAACACCAGTCGAGATGACTGTGACAGCACAGGAGGTGGGGAGCCGTATGTGTCTGGGTGTGCCAGGAACCGGTCCTTCTCCCAAGATGAAGTATCTGCCGTTCTTGAGGCGCACAGCCTGTGGGAGTCTAGTGCTAGAACACGGGCTGTTGATGTTCTCCAGCAGCTGCCACAGCTGGTTCCCTCTGACGACGCCCCCCTGCTGGTGTTCTCTGAGAGTGAGTTGCGTGAAGGGCAGTTACGTGATCCTGTCCTCTCAAGGGTGTTGCACTTTGTGGAACGCAGCCGGCGGCCGTCCAGGAGAGAGAAGCCCAAGGAGCCCGCCATGGTCATCAGGTACCTCAAGCACTGGGAGAAGTTGACGATTTGCAGTGGTATCCTCTACAGAATGTCTAAGGATCAAGTCTCTAGGAAGAGGAGATACCAATTCGTCGTCCCTGACTCCTTGAAATCTGAGGTCCTCAAGGGCATACATGACAGTGCCGGTCATCAGGGGCAGTTTAGGAGCTTGAGTCTGGCCCGTCAGAGGTTCTTCTGGCCTCAAATAGACAGAGATGTCAAAGACTACGTCCGCCGATGTCCGAGGTGTGTCATTAGCAAGACTGCTGATCCGGAGGGGAGGGCGCCTCTGGAGAGTATAAAGACCACTGCACCCTTGGAGATCGTGTGCATCGACTTCTGGACTGCAGAGGATTCGAACAACAAGTCTGTTGACGTGCTGGTGGTGACAGACCACTTCACCCGGCTGGCACAGGCCTTCCCCTGCCGAGATCAGTCTGCTAAACAGGTGGCGAGACAACTCTGGGACAAGTATTTCTGCATCTATGGGTTTCCTGAGAGAATCCACTCTGATCAGGGGGCCTCATTCGAAAGCCAGCTGATAAGCGAGCTGTTGAAGGTGGCTGGTGTGAGAAAGTCCCGGACGACGCCATACCACCCGATGGGCAATGGTAGCGTGGAACGCTTTAACAGAACACTGGGTAATATGATTCGAGCCCTCTCTCCTGATGCAAAGCATAATTGGCCCAGACACCTCCAAACCCTGACATTCATGTACAACTGTACGGTGCACGAGACCACGGGCTACCCCCCTTTCTACCTTATGTATGGTAGAGTTCCACGTCTCCCAGTCGATGTCCTTTTCAAGAACATCCTGAAAGATCCGGAGATCAGCAGTTACGACAGCTACGTGGTCTCCCTGACGAAGGACCTTCAGGAAGCCATGGCTATTGCTCAAGGGCATGCCGACAAGGAGCAGGGCCGTCAGGCTGAACTCTATAATCGCCGTGCCAAGGGGAAGTCTATCAGCGCGGGTGACCGAGTCTTGGTCTCGAACAAACGTGAGAGGGGCAAACGGAAGACAGCGGACCGGTGGGAGTCCACGATATACACGGTCTTGACTGTGAATGCCACCACTCACACATATCGGATCAAGAATCCTACGACTGGAGAAGAAAGAGTCGTGCACCGTAACCTGCTGATGCTCGTTAACTTCCTGCCCGTGGATGTGGACGGTTGTTCAGAGCGCACCTTTGTGTCCTCCGGTGAGAATGAGTCCGAGGATGTCGCTGACATGGATGGATTGATTTCTACCGTAGAAGAGGAAGATGCTGGGAGCAGAACCCAGGAGTGGGTCGGCAATCTGACGACAGCCAGTGTCGATAACCATGCAGGAGATGATTCGTCTGGGGACGTCCTGAGTATGGCGGATGAGTCGGAGCTTCTGGCCAGTTCACTTCCCCAGTCGCAGACAGGGGTGGGCTCTGAGAACAGCTACACTCATGCCTCTTCAGCTGAAGCTCAGAGTGCAGACACACACTCCATACATTCCGACCACTCAGACAATACACACAGTGCAAGGGCAACCTCCATTCGCTCTGATTCCAGCACCATACACGGGGTTAGGACTCGTGTCGGGCGTATGGTGAAGCCGGTTAACCGGTTGCTGCATCAGATGTCCAACTACGTTGTCACTGGTGGAACGAGTCAGCTCTTTGACAGAGTCTTTAAGTCTACGTTTTAAGTGGGCTATTAGGTCAATTATATTATAAGGGTTATGGCTTCACCATAATTGAGTCCGAGTCCGGGTGTAGGGGCTTGGTTGTGTGTATGGGGGCAAGGTTTGTGTGGGGTGTAGACTGCATCCTGCTTCCAGGAGCTGGTAGAGGGTTGGGCGCCGCTCTCTTCCACTTCATCCTTTTGGGGATACTTTTAGAGTTGGAATGTTTGTGTAACCATGCCATTACTTTTTCTTTTGGGGTGTTATGGTGAATGTAGTGCCTGTACGTCTAAAAATTGGCCGGAATTCAGTGGGGGTGGGTGTTGACCCGAACCTTAATTTGTGGTCTTCTTGGTATGTTGTGTTGTTGGTGCTCATTTTCAGTAAAATTCAGTGGGGGTGGATGTAACAGAGTTAAGAATACACTTTATCAATTATTATTTTCATGTTGTATCTGCAAATCTTATTTTCATCTAATGACTCTGTTGAGTATTTGTGAATTTTATCTCCATGAGTTATTTTTATTAAGTTACTTTGCCAATGGTTCCTGTAGAAGTAACCTTCTGTATATCGCCTCTTCTGTGCCTCTTGACTTTCCGTAGCTCCTCCCCTACCCTCACATTGCTTCTGGCACTGATGAGGGTAAATTGTGTTGTGAATGCTCCCGTGCTATTTCCTTGTTTTCTTCTGAAAAACGAACCAATTGTGTAGTAGCCTTTGGTGGATGTTGTTTACTGTTAGTACTTTTACGTTGTCTAGAGCTGTTGTGTATTATTTGGGCTGCTAATCTAAGTTTGTAGACTGTCTGAACACACACGTAGCTGCCATTTTGTCATGTGACCAATGTAACGTAGGGGGTAGTTTCATGTGTAAATATGCTGTTGTTTTACATGTTTAGGAGATCATTCAGATGCACAGCAGAGAGCAGAAGGCAACTCATGCTTGTTTCATATCTTCTACAGGTATGCATTTCATTGCTGTAACTATTATTTCCGTTGTCTTGTTACTTCCCCCTCCCCCTCTCATGCACCTTTTTATTTCGTCCACTTGGTGGCACTGTTCATACTTTTGTAATACTTTTTCGGGTTTTCATGGTTAAATGTGACTTGTTTTGAAGAGGAACATTGAGAATGATAATTGTTGAATTTAGAACAAAGAGAAGAAAATGTTTATGGCATATTTTAATAGCTCTTGGTTATTGAAGTCTACTGTGCTGTAACAAAAGAAATAATTAATTCTATAAGTAGACACATTGCTTCTGGCACTGATGAGGGAGATCATTCAGATGCACAGCAGAGAGCAGAAGGCAACTCATGCTTGTTTCATATCTTCTACAGAGAGCGAATAAATGCCGAAAACACAACGCAGAGTCGTCATTGTCTACATCTGTTACACATGGTCCAGTTAGCACCAGATGCTAGTCCTTTATCTCGTCTTCAGCAAAAACAAAAACAAAAGTTCACTGGCATGCCTTGGCCACCACTATATTAAAAAAATATATTAAATTTGTTCACTGGAATCCTTGGCCACCACTATATTTGCATTGTAATAAGCATAAGACCACCTAAAGTGTGTGTGTGTGTGTGTGTGGGGGGGGGGGGGATCCTCGATATGAAGTCAGTGCTGCTGTGTGAAGGTAATTGTTATATTAGGCTACTGTTATTGTTATGTGCACAGATAGGTGCCCTTTTGCCCTCTGAAGGATAAGTGTGGGGCCAACATTACTGTTGGCCGGACCCATTTTTAAAGCTAGAGTAAAGATACCGATATTCTCAGCCTAATGCATCCATTGGTACCAACCATGCTAGAATGTCGGGAAGGGGGCTAAATGACGCTCCAAAGTTAGGCTAGATTTTTGCGAGGGAAAAACTGGCATGGCCATTTTCAAAGGGGCCCCTTGATCTCTTACCTCAAAGTATCTGAGTGAGAATGGGTTATGTTTTTTTATAAATAAATAATTTATTTTGTATATTTGTAGATTTTAAATATTTTATATATTTTCCCAGATGTTGTGTGTGTGTGTGTGTGTGTGTGTGTGTGTGTGTGTGTGTGTGTGTGTGTGTGTGTGTGTGCATGCAGTAACCTAGAAATGTGTTATTTTCACATTCTATTTTAATATTTCTCCATACTGGGGTCCCTAAAAAGTATTGGAATTACATTATTTGGGTATGAATGGAAAGCTGAGACTCTTGTGGATTCAATGAGCCCAATTGTATTCATGTGTGATGATGTTAGTCGTCCCCATAGTAGCATTTCATTGTAGTGAGACCATTTTTCAGAACTTGACCTCACTGTATTACATGTTTCTAAAGTAAGTGTGTTGAGCCTGTACCTACTTTAGCAATAAGTTCATGCAAATCTGTGGTCTTTATTGCCATAGTATTTTTTTTTTACTTGTAAATTAGAAGGAGGTGGGCACTTTAAGCGTGATCACCCAGGGACACCACACTGTATTTTTTGTATAAATAATTACACAGTATTTTTTATATAAATACTTATGAGAGGGGTGCCCATTTTTCACTTGAGCACCTTCCCCCCAAAATGTCTGTGCACGCCACTGGTTATAGGCAACTTTAGTCATGTTTGACATTGCGACATTAACACTAATGAATAAAAAAGAATGAGAAACGTAAATAACGCTACTCAATAATGTATAACGCAATGGCTACTTCATCAGCCATAAAACAGGCAAATGTGTTACGATAATAATGATTCACTGCTTTGGATAGCAATTACAGCAAGCACCCACCAATGCACATCCACAGGGACTGGAGCACTCTAATTCTAGAGCGAGAACATCCACACCATCAGCCACAGACATGTGGCAGGACTGTTGCTTTACAGCTACATTGTGGCAGGACTGTGGCTTTACAGCTACATTGTGGCAGGACTGTGGCTTTACAGCTACATTGTGGCAGGACTGTGGCTTTACAGCTACATTGTGGCAGGACTGTGGCTTTACAGCTACAGTGAACACAGACATGTGGCAGGACTGTGGCTTTACAGCTACATTGTGGCAGGACTAGGGCTTGGTATCGAGTTTCGATACTTACTTGGCACCAAAATGAAAGCATCGATACTAAGGGGTATCGAAGCCTCCCTTGTCAATCGATACCAATTTTCGATACCAAAACAAAACAGCGTCATTGAGCCTATAAGCATGCGACATGCTTGCACACCACGCTCTAATACGGCTGGTGATTGGCTGTCATGTAGAGGCATGCAGGAAAAGTTACGCCCACTTTAGCCGGTGTGTGTTTGTTTTGAGGCAGGCAGCGTGCGCTGCGGAGACAGAATACAAGAAGTGGAACTAGC
>NC_139623.1:103599574-103812074 GCF_964638095.1 Poromitra crassiceps
AACAACAACAACACCACCAACAACAACAATGACCTCATCTGCAGGCTCAGGGCCCTCAAGCAGCCCCAGGTTCCTATGAAGAATGTGCACCAAATCAAGCAAGCACACATATGTGAAGGCAGGAAGTAAGTAGCTGTTGTTGTTTTTGTTGTTGTAGTGTCACCTCATGGATCAAAGCATCACATTCTGGAGTGTAAACCTTTGGTTAAAACAGTTACTGCATGCTAATCCCATAGATCCACCTCCTCCTACTACAGCAGACTCATCCAGCCCAGACCCACTCCTTAATCTTGGGTTTGGGCCTGACTGCTTTAATGGAAGTTCAAAAAGCTGAGAGCCAAGTGCCAATCCCATCCTCTCCTCAAGATTGACTTAAATGGATAAGACCTTCAGAAGAAAGCTGACCCACACCCCTGTCGTTTAGAGACTATTTGAGCACTCAGAGCCTGAAAGACAAATCCAGATACAAGTACCCTGCCAAGTACTGTAGCCTAATAACAGGCAGGCAAGCCAAGATGATCTGAGACTCTATCACAATCAATACCAAAAAGATCTAGGCAGCCAGTCACATATGTCCATCATATATGTCATGTGCTATAAGCAGAGACACATACATTATGTCCAAAATTTCTCTCATAAATAATCCATAGCTTCCACTACCCCTCTCTGGTTGTGCAGAGAAGTCTCCTTTTTCTCCACAAGAGGGTGCCTTTCCCTCACATATTCCTGAGCCACAGAACCTTGGCATTGCCTATGCAGAATGTGGAAAGGGTATATATACTGTAGATTGCAGCTCAACATGTTTTTCAATGTTTTAGGCTTACCAGTGTCATAAGAACCACACCAACAGAATAATTCATGCTTATCCTACTCAAAATTATGCTCTCGCTATCATGGCCTGTCCATCCATGCTAACTTTAACTATTCTAACCCTAACCCTAGCCCTTTTGAAGCTGTAGTTTTGTAGTGTTTAGTAATTATCCTGTTAAGTGTTTGTCTATCAATTATGTAGCTGCCTTTGTAATTGTTGTTGTTTAATGCTACCCCTGAAGAAGATAGACTCTGTTGACTATTGTATGTGAATTCCTCTTGCATGGCACCGTAACCCCGGCGTTACGTTTCAGATTTTTTGCTGTTCATCTGTCATTTATGTGATTAATTAGGTACTTAATTCTGAACAATGCTGTTCATGCTACATACCAAATTAACCGGCTGAATCATGCGCATCGAACCATGTCTTCCTTTTTCAGATCAGATCAACACAGCAGAAGTTATAGCTGTCTTTGTACAAAGACAAAGACAACATTTCAGATTATTTGGCTTTTTATAATGGCTTTTTGGAAATCCGCCTAGGTTTCTCCCTACAAAAACCACTGCCAAATACTCATGTTTTGGTATTTTTTCATCTTCTTTGAGTTGGGATGTGGTAAGGCCTGTGGCTATGTCTCCATTGGGTTTCTAGCCATAAATACAATAACCACAGGTAACTGTTTACACTCTAAAAGTGTTTTTTATTCTAGGCGAGAATCAACCACTGTGTTTGAGCTGGTGTTACTCAGGGTCAGTAGAGTGTATGTATGTACATAGAGTCATTCTGACACTTGGAACAGAAACTTCAAAGTCTTACCTTTCAGAAAAGGTCAGGCAGTTTGTAATCCTAGCGGTTCAGCCACAGTAAGCATTTTAGTTTGGGTATGTCGTTTTCACCATTTTCTTCAGAAATAGGTGGCTTTAGAAGAGGTTTTAAGTGAAATTGAAAACAAACAAGACTCATTTCTTGTTCTATTGTACTGCTTATGATGACGCAAGGGACGTACTCTTTAGTAAAATGTCCTCTTGTGTTTAAAAAAGGAACCTTCCTCACAGCAAATCTTCAGGCATGGGAGCAAGTTTGAGCAGTTGTTGACTTGTGTTATTTTAAATGGACCATTGTTGTAATGTTTTTTTGTTGTATTTTATGTGTCTTGTAAACCCATGAGGGTTGGGCACCAGGGTGGGAATTTCGTCATTTTAGGGGGAAGGCCATCTGGTCTTCGGCGTCACAATTGTTTTAGGGCACATGCCAGGGCACAACAGCCATTGCTCTATTGACATCGTGAAGAGCGATTTTTCTGAAATGTGTGTTAAAATGAGACCTGAGACACATCCTTTGCATAGTGCAGGCTACATTAAACTGAGACCACTAACGCTTTCAAAGCAACTGACAGTAGCAGGCTGGTAGCAGGGCATCACGGCCAGAGGGAGGGGCAACGGCGGCCATGGCCTCCATTGCCTCTATGTAATTCCCACCGTGTTGGGCACCGTGGAGTGCATGACACTTAAATCAATCAGTCATTGATTAGTTATACCAAACATTCTAATGTAGTGTTTCCATTATTTTCACCAACTCTGTAGTTCTGTACTTCCTTAATAAAGAATGACCAGCTGCTTTATTGTATTTCTTTTTATAATAATACAAAAAACAGAGAGAGAACTGAACAGAATCTTGAGGGAAAAGAGTCTCACTCTCACTCTCTTTGGAGTCTTTTATACCTCTACTTATTTTCCCCCTTGCTTGACCAGTCCACCATCCATCCGGCTTACAGATCAAATCAACAGACTTGGTCAAGGATTAGGACTTACTCAAGTGTCACTCAAGTCCTAAAGCTTTCCACTATCCATGAGCATTTCTGCTGACACAGCCAGCCAGACAGTAGGGCAGCAGCCCTCTGTTGCTGTTGAATTGCAGATAAGAACTCCATTATAGAAAATTCCACCTTGAAACACGGAAAAAAAAATTAAAGGAAAAAAATCCACTGATGTTCAATACTGGGGGAATGCGTTTTGCATCATGGGCCGTGACTCAATATCCCCTCGACTGGGAAAAACTCGCTCTCTGGCAATTCATATTGGCAGTAATTACTGTCCCCACCTACATTTAAAACTAAGCTGAATTATCAGGAGTATCTTCAAGTATCAGGAATGTTCTCTGGGCTTTGTTGAAAGGCATTTCAATCAGGAGAGACTAGAGACCAGAGAATGAATAAAATAATATTTATTACCATAGTGAATGAGTGATGAATTACAGAAAATATGATGAGAATTAGGTATTGTTAATAGTCTTTGGCGCTTAGACACCACAGGGAGATATTGAGATAGAGCTGCATCAGCCATGAGCAGCAGCCAGATACAGTATATCCCCCTGTAGAGTCTAGATACTGGTGGTGGTGATGGTGATGCCTCTCCTTCTGAGACTGATTAGACTCCTCAGACTGATGAATCAGATGACTGATGGGTCTGCGAAGACTGGGTGGAGAAGGGGAGGTGGAGGGTGCGAGACTGACAGCACAGGTATGAGCAGGCTGAATGGGAGTCAATGTGATTGACTTAGAATGGGGGTCAATATCAATGTGATAGGCTTACAATGGAGGTGTGTGGGGGTGAGAGGTGATGTGACGCTATGCTATTGGTTATATGAGACCAGGAGGCAAACACCTGATTATTCAATTGAAGCCTGGAAGTTGACAGGCTATTTTGAGCATGTGAGCAGACTTGAAGGGGTGGAGAAATAAGAAGTGAACTGAGGAAGTGTAAAGTGCAGATTATAGTCTTACTGACTGAATTTACATTAGAACTGCATTTGTAGCAGATCACTAACCGAAGTAGAAGTAGTAGTAGTAGGTTGAGGGAAAGTGGATAGAACAAAAAGGGATAATATGTAATCGCAAATGACCTCCATTGAACATCACAGATTGATGGTAGTGTGTGTGGTTTAGGGTTGGAGCTGCCTGTAATTCTCCCAGTCAACAGTGGATGGTGCTAAAATGGGATAATGATGATGTCCTCACTCACCTCATCAACCCTGCAGTGTCTCGGCAGTAACCAGTTCCTTTACTTCACAGATACTAGATTGTCATAGAGATAGATTGTCAGGCATACAAACAAAAATAGATCCTGTAGCAGAAACCACCAATACCGTGAGATAGATAGATAGATAGATAGATAGATAGATAGATAGATAGATAGATAGATAGATAGATAGATAGATAGATAGATAGATAGATAGATAGAATCATAGATAGATAGAATCATAGATGGAACCACTAACACTCCTGTCAGTGCTCCTGAACAACTGGCAAAATAACTGGACTTGGTTGTTATGTACTTGTACAATGACAATAAAGGTACCTTAAACTTAGAATATGCCACTGACAGACAGGGCATGAATGGAAATGCAACACTTATCCATTGCAGTGTGAATGCAGTTGACGTTTCACATCTCCATAGTACCAAAGGAGGATCACATAGCCTGCTTCAATTATCGCATATAGGTGGAATCTGGGCTTTGCTTGTCTAAAGGTCATATTTTAGCTGAGTCATATTAGCCATATAGCTGTTGTCTGTTGTAACCTAAGCTGTGTTAAATGGTCAGCAGATTTTCCTTAATGCCAGGATATGTTTTATGTGACTCTAGAGCTGGCATGGTGTCATTTAGCAGACAAGCATTTCATATCTATGCACCTTGGTGGTTTAGAGAGATCAAATAATAATTGTATTATCTTATTGTTTTATTGTTTCCCCCCTAGCTTTTCTGTCTTGCCTAATAACGCTGATAGTGATATATAACCACACTGTTCTTGAACAAGACTCTGAAGCAAGCAAACATAAATTCAACCACATTTATCAACCCCTGGTGACTCCCAACCATGACTCAAATTGTTACACACTACAAACACATTACCAAAACAATCACCAACATAAACCTCACAAATATGCAACATTGTCAGGCCCACACATAATGTAACTCAAATTGATTCCAATATTGTCAAAAAGGAAAGCATGCAAACGTATAACCAATAAGGTGCCAGCAGCTGCCAGTAATGGTAGGGGCGGCCTTACGCTCGGTTCACAGGGGGCACCACTCAGAAGCAGCGCTGAAGCAGTGCTTCACTGAAGCTTCGAGCAGGAGCCTTGCCATTCACTCCAGAAGCACTCTCTTTTCCTCAGCGCCTCGCTCGGTTTTCCCTGGCGCTGCCCTGCCCACTCACAACTTGCATTGACTTCATGCCTGGCTCCTCCCGTGCAGCGCACTGCATGCTTGAAAAATAGAACAGAAGCTGAAACTATGGCTGCAGCGTAGCTTCAGCGTGGTTTCAGCGTGGTGGCTGGTGTGATCGGTCTCGCCTGTTAACAAGGACACTGAAACTGCCTCAGCGCTGTGTAGCTTCAGCGTAGCTTTGGCGTATGGTGTGAACCAGGGCTTAGATATGTTTCACCCGTTTCCACTGAAATGGGCCCTGCCCTCCCATAGGGCCCCCAGCTGACATGGCAAGCTGTGGTTATACTTCAATCAAAGATAACCCACCATTCCAAAGCTACACATACAAGGAATTTGACTCCAGATTGCGTTGCTCTCAAAATACTCACACACAGGAAAAGGTATGCACAAGCGAAAAGAAACAAGGCACTGGTACATTCAAGTTTGCATTAACTACTACTATTACTACTACTACTACTATAGATACGATATACAATAAACTCTATAAGCAATTATTTGTGGTTAAATAATCCTACCAAGCCAACAGTGCATGACGTGACCTGTCCATGGTGCTGAAAGAGCTTTTTCATCCCCAAGCAAAATATGGCATTGTTTTTGTTAATTTAATTTGAGGGAATTGTTTAAGCTGTTTTTATGTCATCTGACATAACACATACTGTAGCTTCAATGCAGACTAGTAGTTGCATAAGGGCGAGGCTTCTTCTCATTCCAAAGCAAAAATCTCTGTGATTTTTGGAATGTTTGGATTATTTCTATGTTGAGTTGTCCATGATGGTCAAAGGGTACAGGTGCTAGACTATCTCCCTGCACCGGGATTGAGTCTGGCTGCCAACTTTTTCTGACTCATGGCCCATGCACTCACTTGAAAATTCCCAAAGTTTGCGGCCCACATCTGGGCATAACAGTATACAGAGGCATTCTCAGAGCACTTTTTATTTTAAATGTAGTGTCATAGGCATAGGCCCTATGCCCATGTCACTAAATTAGGAATAGATTCAACGTCATGTTTTCTTAATTAAATACCATTACATTTGAAATTATAGGCTATAGGTCACCATCTCTAATCTGCACTGCTCTGTTTTACATTTCACATCAACAACCAATGTAACACACCAATAAGATCATGTTTTAACATGTATATATTGGATCAAAATCGAATGCCTTTTTGAAACTCTTACTTCAACAAAGCATCATCGGGTTTAGCCTACACCAAGCTTTAATTGAAGGAGGCCACCAGATCACAAAAATTCTGCCTACGCCCATGGACCGCACAGCATCACGGCTCCAGAGCCGAGCAGCACCTATAATGTAGTATGGCTTACTGCAGCTGCAACGCGTGGACTCAAGAATGACAACGGTGGTCTTCTACACCAAAAGATAAGGCCAGTGTCACTTTTACCTTTTGTCGTTTATTCGTTTTGAAATAACATTATGATGGCGCTTATCACTGCATCTGCGCGGACACGATGGATCGCGGCTCTTTTTGTATTCGCTGCGCTATGGGGATTTGCGCTCTCCATCACTCGCTACTCCATACCAGAGGAGATGGAAGAGGGCTCCTTTGTTGCTAATTTGGCCACAGATTTGAGCCTCGATATTCGCAGTTTGATACAACGCAAAGCAAAGCTCGATGACATTCACAGCAAAAATTATCTTGACATAAACAAAGACACGGGAGAGCTGTTCATTCGTGAGAAGATAGACCGGGAGAGCATCTGCACGAGTAAAACCACGTCTTGCTTTCTGAAAATGGATGTCATACTTGAAAACCCTATTCGCATTTTTAACGTTGAGTTAGAAATAATGGACATCAATGACAATGCGCCCGTGTTTCGCAGAAAGACAATGCATTTGGACATTTCGGAGGCAACCCCTCCCGGCGAGAGATTCTCATTGACAAATGCAGTGGATGCAGATGTGGGGGCGAATTCAATCAAGACCTACTATCTCAGCGAGAGCGAATATTTCAGCATCGATATACAGACGGGGAGTGACGGCTCAAAATATGTCGATTTGGTTCTCAACGGGAATTTGGACCGAGAGGAACATGCTGTTCACAATTTGATTTTAACCGCTGTGGATGGGGGGGCCCCTGCCCGCTCCGGCACGGCCAGCATCATCATTAACGTCCTGGATATCAATGACAACGCCCCCCTATTCAGCCAGCCGGTCTTCACAGTCAATGTCACGGAGAACGCACCAGTAGGGACAGTGGCCATAATCCTAAATGCAACAGACTTGGATGAGGGCGCAAACGCCCAGTTGACGTATTCCTATACGCTGTACACCTCCGAGAAGACACAAGAGCTGTTCTCACTTGACCCAAACACAGGAGAGGTCAAGGTGAAGGGAGTCATCGATTATGAGGGGAGTCAAAGTTTTGAGATGCACATCCAGGCCCAGGACAGAGCGGCCACCCCGCTGTCAGGACACTGCAAAGTGATGGTGTTTGTCACTGACCTGAATGACAACTATCCTGAGGTGACCATCAAGTCTCTGAAAAGCCAATTGAGGGAAGATGTGCCTGTAGGAACACTGATGGCCGTGGTGAGCGTCAGTGACAAGGACTCAGGGGCCAACGGCCTTGTTGACCTCACCCTGAGCCGACAAGCATCCTTACCCTTTCGCCTCAACAAGTCTTCAGAGGGTTACTTTGAGCTGCTCGTCTCAAAGCCACTGGACAGAGAGGCAGCCAGTAAATATTACATCACATTTAGAGTTACAGACAGAGGCTCGCCCCGCTTATCTGACAATGAGACCATCATTGTGGAGATTTTGGACATCAACGACAATGCACCCACATTCCCCCAGTCATTCTACGCAATCCATGTTGTGGAGAATAATGCACCGGGCGCGTTATTAACATCTCTAAGTGCGTTTGACCCAGACCTCAATGAGAACCAGTACTTGGTTTATTTCATCATGGAGAAGGAGATTTTAAACACATCTATGTCGATGTTGTTCTCGATCAATCCAGAGAACGGTAACCTGTATGGCCTGAAAACCTTTGACTATGAGAGAGAGAGGGAATTCCTTTTCCACATCGAGGCTAGAGACTCGGGTGTCCCCCCTCTCAGTAGCAATGTGACGGTTCATATCATCATTCTGGACCAAAATGACAACACCCCTCTCATTGTATCCCCCTGGCGGGCACAAGGCTCTGTCATTGAGGAGGTGATACCCAGGTCCACCGATAAGGGACACTTGGTGGCCAAAGTGATTGCCATCGACGCCGACTCTGAACAGAACTCCAGGGTCACATATCAGCTCCTGCAGATCAGCGATTCAACACTATTCAGCCTAGACCAGTACAACGGTGAAATCCGCACAACAAGGATGTTCAGTTACAGAGACCCTCGGCAACAGCGACTAGTAATAGTTGCCAAAGACAACGGCGAGCCTGCGCTCTCCGCTACGGTCACCATCAAGATATCAACAGTAGAACATGTCATGTCATTTTCAGAGACCACAGAGGTGCCAATAGAGTATGACGTCTTCACAGACCTCAACCTGTATTTGCTTATTGGTTTAGGGACAGTGTCCTTTCTATTACTGATAACCATCTTGGTGATTATAGTGCTGAAGTGTCAGAAACCAAAGCCCAAAGCCATGAAGATCCCCCCAGCCAATAGAAACAGCGTGATCAGCAGGAACAGTGTGATCAGCCAGAGGAGCTCCACCATCGCAGACTCCACGCTCATCTCCAGCGACGCCTACTGGTACAGCTTGTTCTTAGCAGAGACCAGGAAAGGCAAGGTGGTGGTGAGGCAGCCCATAGTGCCAAAAGGAGCTGGCTACTTTGTGTCCAGTATACCCAGGAGCATAGGGCCCAGTGAGACCAGTGACTCCAGAGCATCCACACTACAGGTATGTATGCTATTCAGATGTACTGTACGCTCAATTTGGCTGTGATTTGGTCTCAGTATTGGTAGTTGATGAACAGGTCAGGTACAATTATTTTGGAACTACAATTTTGGTGACAAGTGAACTGAAAATGGCTTTTTACAGATATAGGTTTTCACACATCATGATTTTGATCTGTTGCATCTGTTGATGTTATTATTACCTAACACTGACTAATAATGGTTTTAGTTGAGAGAAACTGCATCTACTGTGTGTGATATTGCATTGCCATCTGGCAGCTAAGTATGAAGTTGAAATTCTAAATGATGTAATTAGCTCACATCCTACTGTATAATGGAGCTTCACTACAGAGATGAATGTCTGTGTTTAAGGTCCTCAGCGGATTCCTGATTGTTGCTGCTGTGATACCTGCATGATGTGTGACCTATCCTCCTCCCATGTGTTATTACTGTACATCAGGCTATTTCAAAACAATGTACATGTAGTCCACACTTCAATCCTCACAGGAGTACATTGAAATGCATTTAGGTTGCAGCATTGACTGGAAAAGCAACGCCGGAATTTGTATACTTTACCTCATTCAATTCCCGGTAGCGGTACTTGGTCAGACGTAGACACAATTGGCCGTGTCTACGGGTGGGAAGCCGGTGGGGTATGAGTCCTGGTCCTGGTGCCGGACGGGGGCGCCTGTTCGAGGGGAGGGGAACATGCTATGTCCTGCCGGTGAAACTCCTCGTCCTCCTGTCAGGTGAAAAGAAGCGGTTGGTGACTGCACATGTATCGGAGGAAGCATGTGCTAGTCTACGGCTCTACATCGGCAGTGGGGGTGGAGCAACGACCAGGACAGCAGGGGGAATTGGCCAAGTACAATTGGGGAGAAAACTGAAGAAAAATCCGGGAGGTGGGTGCTGCTGGGAGACCTAGATAAAAATATATATATATATACCGGTATTTTACCTCGCTAATTACTAATCACAAAAAACTGTACACAGTGTTGCAGATTTGTCTTGCTGTTTAAGGGCCTGTGTCCACCTAGCGTCTTTTCCTCAGGTCCAGCGTCTTTTTTCAGTTGTTTCCAATGGGGGGAGAGCGTATGCGAGCGCACACGGAAGTCTAGAGAAAGTGCCTGCGCCCAGCGTCTATTTTCAGAGCGCTCCGGTGTTTTTGTGCGCCCGACTCCCAGTGCTTCCAGCTGAAAATATTTTAACTTTTCAGAAAGACGCTGGTGTTCCTTTTCTGGCAACTAATCATATGGAGAAACTAGCGCAACAGAGACAGAAAGGCCCAATTGTGGGAGCAGATTGGCTAGACACTTACTATTTCTGGTGAGTGTTGAGCTAAATCACTGTATGTGTGTTCTTTGCTAATGTTACCTGTCAGCTATCAAGCTACTACCGCACTGAACTAACGTTAGTGCTTCCTTGTATATTGTGCGCTGAGATCAGCGCTTCCCAGCGTACTTCCAGCGTTTAACGGTCGGAAAAAGACACTAGATGGACACAGGCCCTAAGTTATTAAAGCCCCCCTCCAGTCAGTTTCCACTGTACACCCAGGAATGTACACAGACGGTAAACTGACTGGAGGGGCTTTACGTTTTTAAGTGGGATTTTCCAACAAGTGATGTCACCCAGAGGAAATGGAACCCTTGTTGTGTAATGTAAAACTGGAATGAAACAATGCAAATGCTCTAGTCTACAAGAATGACCCAAAGCCTCAGTGAGGGATGATGATGTTGTACAAATATAGTCGACAAATTATTAGGGCGATTCATATACTTGAAGAACTGATGTGGTTTATAGGCAGTGCATCCAAAACAAAGAATTAGAAGCTAATATGTAATGATCAGAATACAATAGTAAGCTCGATATTAGGAAATCAGTTACACCTAAAATAAGGCCAAAATAACACTGAAGTGCAAAGAAATGTCCTAAAGCTAAACACCACATTTTTAACTGCATCGTTATTATATCATTTGAGATTAGTCACAGAAGATAAAGCTCCAAAAAAGTGCAAGTGTCAAAATTCTTTTGAAATGCAATTCATACATTATGTGGATCATTTAAACAATCAGGTCATAGCTAGTGGAGAGAAGAGGGGGAGTGTTTTAACAATGCCCAAATATGGAGGGGCCCTTCAGAGAGAAGAGGTGCCAGTGTATTGAGTTAGATGTGTCATACTGGGGCCCCTCAGAATTTGTAGCACTGTCCCTGCACATAATATACTCTTAAGTAATACGCTGCTGAATTTGATTTGATACAGGATTTGCAGTAAATCACTGAAAGATTACACAAAATGATTACACATACAAGTGAAAGAGAGAGAGAGACATTTGTGCATGTGTGTTTGTGCATGCCGGTGCGCTTTTGCCTGTCTGATTTTCACAAGCACGCAGACACTCACCACTGAACCTGTCTCTTTTTTCTATTCTCAAGTATTCAAAATGAAAGGAAGTCCATTCTACACCTGGAGGTATGCTGGTTGCTAACTACATGTTGTAGGGCCACTGTAATTGTGTAGGCATTCACTCGTCTCTCTTATTTGGTACACATTGTTGGGTTGGCTCAAACAATTCATTTGTTTAACTGTCACAGATCTCAATGCACACCCAATGTAAACCTTGGGTCACCACATGTATCTGACCGGATAGAGCAGAATAGAAAGGATTTTGTCAGATCTCCATCCGTTCTTGGTTCTTGGCTCTGTCCCCCTCCCTCACAAAATACACACTCTTCTTTCCGGTGCCTTTCAATGCAATTCTACTGTGTTAAATTAGCCAATCTCTGAAGCGAGAAACCAATCAATTTACTGAGAGATGAGATTAGGACCAAATTGGCTGCCGGTCAGATTTGTGTTGTGCCCATCTGGCTCTTCTGGCAGAGATCCAGGGCAAAGTGATGTCACAGATCAAATAAGGGATTAAGGAATGGACTGTCCTGAATAAGTTGCCAGTTTGTAACGTTATACCTGATAGCACAGATCCCTCCACAGATGCTCTGTCAGTTTGTAACGTTATACCTGATAGCACAGATCCCTCCACAGATGCTCTGTCAGTTTGTAAAGTTATACCTGATAGCACAGATCCCTCCACAGATGCTCTGTCAGTTTGTAACATTATACCTGATAGCACAGATCCATCCACAGATGCTCTGTCAGTTTGTAACGTTATACCTGATAGCACAGATCCCTCCACAGACGCTCTGTCAGTTTGTAACATTATACCTGATAGCACAGATCCCTCCACAGATGCTCTGTCAGTTTGTAACGTTATACCTGATAGCACAGATCCCTCCACAGACGCTCGTGTCAGTTTGTAACGTTATACCTGATAGCACAGATCCCTCCACAGACGCTCTGTCAGTTTGTAACGTTATACCTGATAGCACAGATCCCTCCACAGACGCTCTGTCAGTTTGTAACGTTATACCTGATAGCACAGATCCATCCACAGATGCTCTGTCAGTTTGTAACGTTATACCTGATAGCACAGATCCCTCCACAGATGCTCTGTCAGTTTGTAACATTATACCTGATAGCACAGATCCCTCCACAGACGCTCTGTCAGTTTGTAACGTTATACCTGATAGCACAGATCCCTCCACAGACGCTCTGTCAGTTTGTAACATTATACCTGATAGCACAGATCCCTCCACAGATGCTCTGTCAGTTTGTAACGTTATACCTGATAGCACAGATCCCTCCACAGATGCTGTCAGTTTGTAACGTTATACCTGATAGCACAGATCCCTCCACAGATGCTCTGTCAGTTTGTAACGTTATACCTGATAGCACAGATCCCTCCACAGACTCTCTGTCAGTTTGTAACGTTATACCTGATAGCACAGATCCCTCCACAGACGCTCTGTCAGTTTGTAACGTTATACCTGATAGCACAGATCCCTCCACAGACGCTGTCAGTTTGTAACGTTATACCTGATAGCACAGATCCATCCACAGACGCTCTGTCAGTTTGTAACGTTATACCTGATAGCACAGATACCTCCACAGACGGTATGTCAGTTTGTAACGTTATACCTGATAGCACAGATCCCTCCACAGACTCTCTGTCAGTTTGTAACGTTATACCTGATAGCACAGATCCCTCCACAGACGCTCTGTCAGTTTGTAACATTATACCTGATAGCACAGATCTCTCCACAGACGCTCTGTCAGTTTGTAACATTATACCTGATAGCACAGATCCCTCCACAGACGCTCTGTCAGTTTGTAACATTATACCTGATAGCACAGATTCCTCCACAGACGGTATGTCAGTTTGTAACGTTATACCTGATAGCACAGATCCCTCCACAGATGCTCTGTCCATTTGTAACATTATACCTGATAGCACAGATCCTTCGACAGACGCTCTGTCAGTTTGTAACCTTATACCTGATAGCACAGATCTCTCCACAGACGCTCTGTCAGTTTGTAACATTATACCTGATAGCACAGATCCCTCCACAGACGGTCTGTCAGTTTGTAACGTTATACCTGATAGCACAGATCCCTCCACAGATGCTCTGTCAGTTTGTAACGTTATACCTGATAGCACAGATCCCTCCACAGACTCTCTGTCAGTTTGTAACGTTATACCTGATAGCACAGATCCCTCCACAGACGCTCTGTCAGTTTGTAACGTTATACCTGATAGCACAGACCCCTCCACAGACGCTCTGTCAGTTTGTAACATTATACCTGATAGCACAGATCCCTCCACAGACGCTCTGTCAGTTTGTAACGTTATACCTGATAGCACAGACCCCTCCACAGACGCTCTGTCAGTTTGTAACATTATACCTGATACCACAGATCCCTCCACAGACGCTGTCAGTTTGTAACGTTATACCTGATAGCACAGATCCCTCCACAGACGCTCTGTCAGTTTGTAACTTTATACCTGATAGCACAGATACCTCCACAGACGGTATGTCAGTTTGTAACGTTATACCTGATAGCACAGACCCCTCCACAGACGCTCTGTCAGTTTGTAACATTATACCTGATAGCACAGATCCCTCCACAGATGCTCTGTCCATTTGTAACATTATACCTGATAGCACAGATCCTTCGACAGACGCTCTGTCAGTTTGTAACCTTATACCTGATAGCACAGATCTCTCCACAGACGCTCTGTCAGTTTGTAACATTATACCTGATAGCACAGATCCCTCCACAGACGGTCTGTCAGTTTGTAACGTTATACCTGATAGCACAGATCCCTCCACAGACTCTCTGTCAGTTTGTAACGTTATACCTGATAGCACAGATCCCTCCACAGACTCTCTGTCAGTTTGTAACGTTATACCTGATAGCACAGATCCCTCCACAGACGCTCTGTCAGTTTGTAACATTATACCTGATACCACAGATCCCTCCACAGACGCTCTGTCAGTTTATAACGTTATACCTGATAGCACAGATCCCTCCACAGATGCTCTGTCAGTTTATAACGTTATACCTGATACCACAGATCCCTCCACAGATGCTCTGTCAGTTTGTAACGTTATACCTGATAGCACAGATCCCTCCACAGACGCTCTGTCAGTTTGTAACATTATACCTGATACCACAGATCTCTCCACAGACGCTCTGTCAGGGCAAATTTGATCAGTGGCCAACATCATAAACTAATATGGATCCTACACTTTGCCCTCTGCCACAAACCACACGATGGATATCAACAGTATTTCAGTAGTTGTGACACATTGTGATGCTTGCTTGTGCATGCCTTGATGACATGTTCTGCCTCCCTATTTTAGTCCATGGTTTGCTTTAGCTAAATTGTTGCTGTGAGGCTGATGCAGTATCTATGCTCCATTCTGTATAAATTGACCAGAGAAAAGAATATTAAACAAAAATAACGAATACCTTGAAACTGATAGCAACATGAATAACCGGAGGCAAGATATATATTTACACCCAGAATCTAAATGTCTCTGAAACCCAATGATATTCGATTATTGGTGGCAGTAACCAGTCAGGATCCAATGTTGCATGACTGATGACTTTCTATGGGTTCATAGTCAGGTCAACTTTCTATCTTGGCTTAATTCTGTGTTCTGTCTCTTGGCAGGAATCCAGTAGAAACCTGCCATGATATAATCATCTCTTCATGGGAGTCTTTGGCTGGAACACCTCCCTGTAACTCACAAACATGATGTAAAGCAGCAGTCCTATTTCAGTCCCTGGAGCAGTTCTCTCTGGTGGGCGGGGGTAGTTTCTCCAATCCTCTGCACAGACGTCAACCACCGACCACCTCAGCTTGCTACCTTCCATTACTTCCTCTGTCCGGCATGAATCTGCATGACTCTAGAATATGTTGGAACTATTTGAACATGAAATTGAAATCAAGCATTATCCAAGGATGTTAGAATCTTAATGATAGGGAGGAAATCGGCCATCTCGTCATGGACCAATTCAAATTCTCCATGACTAGCTTACCTCTCTCCAGGGTTCCTCATCTAATCTGTACGCTGTAGTTCTGCTATTCGTCATCAGTAGCCATTAGGCAACATCTTTCTCAACAAAAGACCTAAACACGCCTAATCTCTGCAAATACACACATGCATCAGGGTGAACACTGTAGCTTGGTGTTGTCAATGATCTGGCCAATTCACTTTTTTTCTTTTTTGGTTAAAAACAACAACAAAACAATTCCACTGTTTGGTACAAGTCTGCTTAGTAAGGCTTGTATAAACTGTTACTAGTAACTTTTAGATTACGCCTAACATGTGTTCCAAATGTTTGTTGAAAAGAGTGATGAATGTTTGAAAATTCTGTTTAAAAATTGGCAATAGAAAAGTGCAGTTCTTTCAAAAGAAAGCTGCAGTGTATAGGCATAAACAAGGGACCTGCATTATTTCCTTTTGTTTGAGTTGACTTGGCGGCTCTAAGAAATAATAAGCTAAAAGGCTTTGCAGCTTTTTTCATGTAACCCAGGTGAACCTATTTTGGAACATACGCAAGCTTGAGAAATGTGTGCAATTAATGCCTATAGACATATCTGTGCTGTTATAAAAAGTAACTGACTGGGCACTGAATTATATGTAGCTTATATATGCAAGCTACATATACAGTAACCCAGTAATGTAACCACAAACCAACAAGTAATAATTTGATCAAAATACAACGAATGAAATGAATGAAAAATAGTCCTGCAGGCTACATTTATTGTTATGAAATCGTAAAATCCATGCATCACAGTTATAGATATGCTAGGCTTTTTTGTGTGTGTCTAGAACTGATGTTATTTGAATTGCAGAAATTTGAACTTGTCATGCTCATATTGAATCACTGAATTTAAAAAAAGGTATTTGTTAAACAAAAATTGAAATTTAATTTGTATGGTACATTTTTGAAATAAATGCAAGTTGTTTTTCCCCCAATTCAAATTCAGCTTACTTAGTTCAGATTCAGCAAGAGACTTTTATTCCCTGAGTATTGACTGGAAGGCAGCCACGTCGTCCAAGGCTGCCAACAGTGGGCTAACTCTCTTCACTTAGCCAACCACAAGCCATGTGGCACTGTGCCTTACTCATTTCCTCAGCCAATAATTCAGTATCATTCTTCCTCAAAGTGTGCATCACAAATTCAATTTTTGAATCCATGTATTCAACTCTTTTTTTTTTTTGTCTCGATTTTTTATTCAACAGTTCAATATGAGAATGACAAATTCATATTTCTGCAATTCAAATACAATCTGCTGGCATTAACTTCACAAAGCAAGGGGTAAAATGTCAATTAATTTGTCTCTTGTTAACAAGATGTTATTATGAGATTAAGGTTAACACTGCTGAGTAAACTCCCTGAACTTTATTGTCCATCATAAAATTGTCAAGTATATCAAAGCATTTAGCTTTCTAAATCTAATCGTCACTGCCCTTTCCCAGGCTTGTGTAACTGTGAATTCAAACAAAATGAATGGCATTCACATCAGATGGAATGCCAATCAGATAAATCAGTTACAATTACAATTGCAATGGGATTTTAGTTTTTGTAATGATAAATACTCTGTTTATCTAAAAGAATAAGACTGTTTTAAATATTGAGATGTATTTATCTTTGCCATGGTGCACTTGAATATGAGGTCCAGGCCAGGTGTTGTTTTATGAATATTCCTGTTTTTATATATATTTTATGTAACAATTCTTAATGCTGCTTTCTGTGTGCTTCTTCAAGAGCAATTTTGTGTTGCATATTTGTAGTTCAGTGCATCTAATGTGATTTTGATAGTGTATAGAGACTTAACTCAAACTGAAATTACTTTTCTTGACCTGTCCATTGATCTTGAAGCAGCACTAGTGTGAAGCCCAGTATTTACATTTCTCAGAAAGGAACTTGTGTCGCTGCTCGCAGTGTGCTAAACGCTAACATCTAGTTGGGGGAAGTACTGTAAGCACACCAAAGAGTGAGAAGGAGAACATTGGGTAACACTTTACTTGAGGGTGCAGTATGATGACACTGACATGACACTGTCCTAACCATGACATGACTCCTGTCATGAACATGAAGGAGGCTTTATGAATGTTTATGACTGTTGTCATTGTTAATGCAATGTTAACATTGTTTGAGATGTCTTCATTATGACAACTTGACATTAACCAAGACAACATAACCTGTCTTTTTAACATGAACCAACACATCGTATACGGCCTGCAGGCTGTGGAACTCCTTGCCTAGGACAATTCAAAGCTCTCCCACTGTTACAGGCTTCAGGAAGGCCGTGAAGCATCATTTGCAAGGAATTGTGTCCTTGGGGGCTTTGCGTCTTTCCTGAAGAACAGGTACTTTTGTCTCTTTGTGCATCTGACTCTTCATATGTACTTTTTATTGTACAGATGTCTTAAATGTTCTTTGTATCCTTCTTGGGACCACAGTGGAAATCAGTTGAACAACTGTCTGTGTTTGTATCCTTGTACTACTATTTGTTACATACTTTATGTAATATTCTTGTACTAAATAAAAATCAATCAATCAATCAATCAATCTCAAACAATGTCAACATTGCGTTAACAATGGCATAATTTACCAAATTACACTTAATGACAACAGTCATAAACATTCATTATAACGCCTCCTTCATGTTCATGACAGGTGTCATGTCGTGGTTATGACAGTGTCATGTCAGTCATCATACTGCACCCTCAAGTAAAGTGTTACCGAACATTCTGATAATGAGAATAGCAGTTTGAGAATCTAGTATTTCACTCAGACTTGAATCTTCCACTTAAAAATAACAACAAAAAGAACTACAGAATACACCATGTGCATCGCATAAAATCTGCCACATACTCCCATTTTTGTAATAAAAGCAGAATCTAAATTTGATTGTAGCACCCAGTAATGCGGTGTAAAGATATATTTCTGTTTACCAAGCAGTATTCTGGTTCAATGAAACATGACCTCTTGTCTCATTGTTTATCCTGGTGTTGTTTAACTCAGCTGCCCAGACATCCACACAGCTGGCTGCCTGGCTGAGAGACTAAAGATGTCGCTGAAGGTGGGATTTCTCACTGCAGAGTACTTGTTGCACAATGTCTAAACTCTGAATGATTCCAAAAGCAGAAAAAAACTAAACTAAACTGCAAATCTGATTAGCTCCTTGGGTGCCTTCCGCATTGTAAGAGGATGTGTGACTTGTAATGAATGAGATATCGGTACTTCATGCAGATTTTTCAAGTCACAGTTATTACCATGGTATGGTACCACCTGGAATGACTTGGATAGTGGCTCTGAGTGAATAAGGTGGCTGATCTGAGAGCTTGAGCACTACTTTCTCAGATCAGATATTCTATTTAGAACCAGTCGATGTGTGTAAATCTGGCACTGAACTGCTTTATACTTTGTTTTTTATACAATATACTTTTTGATATCTGCTGTATTCACTGTGATTGAATGGCACAGGAGAGTGTTTGTGCTGCTTGCTTGGTATAGTACAAATGTGTTATTTCTTATTTCTGTACACTGTGTGGTTATTTTCTCTGATTTGCCAGTCAAAATGTTGCATAGAAAATGATTCTAAATGACTCAGTATGTATCTTAGTGGATCAAAGACAGTATGGGAGAGAATGGCCTTGCTATTATTTTCAAGCATAGTCAGATTATATAGTCCATAGTCAGATTTTGGTGTTGCTTTTTTGGCTTAAATGTTCTGCCTGATCATGCAAATTTTAATAAAGCTTTTTAATCTGTCTTTCTGTTGCGTCTGTGATGAAAGAAGAAATGTAAGTTATCAAAAGTTAATTCTCTTCCCCCTCCCTCTCTCCAACCCCCCCCCCCCCCCCCTTCCCTTCCCGTCACATACACACATTTCGACCCAGTTATTCTCTATGGCGTTCTGTACTAATTCTTGAAAATTGAAAACGAAATAACGAAGATGTACTGGCAGTTCAAATCACAGAAGTAGAGTAGACACAACTAATAGCTTTGCCAGGATTATTCTCATGCTTAAAAGCCTACAGCCAAACTGCACTCTGCTGTGACCTCACACAGCTTACAGCCTGCAGTCCTACAGGAGACTGATGGGCTCCGGCTCCCTGAAACTGTGTGATGCCTAACAAACAATTCCCGTTACAATCAACTTACCATCCCCTCACAGTGAATGAGAAAATGTGCACCTCTGCTCTGTAACTTTAATTGTGTATATTTTTTATGTGCAAATGTAGAGTATTTGTACATAACCAGTGTACACAACCAGTGTGTGTTACAGTTAAAAAAAAAAGAGCCAATGGACTGAGAAATAAGAAGATAGCTATCAGTCCATAATATCAACTTTAATTTCCACCAGTCATAGTTAAGCACTAATGCCTTCACTACACCTTTCATTCATAGTTGGTTATCACACCCCACGGAATTGTACAAATTGGTAATGTACAAATTGGTAATCATATATAATAAGTTTGGGTTGTGGAAATAATTGCATCATGTGAATGAAACCAAAGGTGGTGATCCAATGGTTAACATTGCAAATATTGAAGGCCTCAAAAGGACAATGACGTAAGCTCCTGTAGTTACTTGTGCATTAAAAGACGTAGAAATAGAAGTAGGTCGGTGGAAATAGGCATTGCACCTGCGGCTACATTCTTGTGTGCAGAGAGCATCACAGGGGTACTACTTGACATCAGTTATCCTCCCTAGTGGCCTGCATTTGCAGAATATGCACTGTCCATGGTGCTGAAGGTTTTCCTACTGTTCAGTTGTGTAAAAGTATCACCACACCTTTTATTTGAAGGAGGAAGTGGACAGTGAAAACTGTCATATTAAATTACTCTGAGGTGCTCTGCCAAATTATTTCACATATTAAGTCACTCCACAATCAAGACGTCCGGTCGATTTTGCTGATTTCTAATCAAAATAACTGACAAAACTTTGCGCCAAAAATACACACACACACACACACACACACACACACACACACACACACACACACACACACACACACACACACACACACACACACACACACACACACACACACACACACACACACACACACACACACACACACACAAGACATTTATCAGCATGCTTTTATTTTAGCTTCATCCAGAAGCTAATTGAATCAATGTGTTTTGGCATAATGCTTCATCAGAGCACCATTACAATAATGGCACCAGGTGCTCTTTTTATACTGTAAAAGTGATCAAAGTGATTCAAACGTGATAAACTACAGACAGAGTGGTACGGCCTTAGGCCGTAATTGTATTATTTTATTCTTGTAACCCTGTGTGCAATGGCATTCTAACAGAAGGCTGGTGCCGTCTGTCTGTGCAGTAGGCTTTGAGTCTGTGCAGGGTGTGAGGGTTGGTGGTGTCATCCTGCCACACTCAGCTCAAACCAAGGCTATGGTTATACGTGTCATTTCAATATTATTTTTGAGAATGGATTCTACAAAAATCTAAAAATCAGATGTTATGAGTTCAGGTCGCTGTATTCCACACTTTGCCTTCTAGACAGTTTCCTCACTGCAGCTGTCTCTAAGAATTATTGTTTTCTTAGTAAGCTAGATTTAGCTACTAGCTTCTGTTATGAATCTCCTGTGACTATATTTACTTACATCTGTCTGCATTACATTGCCACACTCTTGCTCTCCATCTGTTACAGTACAAATGCTTGTAAAGTTGACAGTAAAAGTGCCTGGACACTTCTGCTTTTGAAAAACCAATATAAATATCGACAAAAATGATTTTCGCACATCCAGATCTGTCACTTTGTGCAGATCCGATGGTAAACGTCACATTGAACATACAGGTGCAAACAATAGCCCATTAGATCTGAGACTCTATCCACTATTATGTTTCCTATTAATACAATATTTCTCAACTACCATATTTTAATTGTCCATTTTATTTATATATATTATATTATTTATTTTCACATCTTACTAGATCCAGGTGTTTAACACACCTACATAGCAGTTCAGAGACAGTCTACCTCCTACATTAGCTGAGCTGGGGTTCCATTGTCGCTACAAGCTTTCAGGCCTTGTCCCAGTCAATATCAATTATTGCAATTTGCTAATTCAACGTAGGTTCTTGCCAGTTGACGCTCATCTCACTCGGTCTAAGCAGAGAGAGCATAGGCGAGGAGTGGCTGAGACAGGTTGGGGCATGGTCTTGATTGTGACCTCCTCGGCCCCTGTCACAATGTAACCCGGCCTAGGCAGCTTTTGGTCCTGAACTCAGCTTGTTTAGAGGTTCTGTCCCTTTGAGAGTCTGTGGCACTTTGCCTCTCTGCCTTGGCTCTGTTCAAAAGGGGCTCACCTCAGCATATTAAATTAACTCAATTAAATCATCTATGGAGGCCTCTCCAGGAGGCATGCATGTAAATAGGCAGGTACCTCCCTTCTATTGTTGAGCCCACTGTGGTGAAGGTCGCTGGCCTTGGTGCTGAAGTTGCCTGGCCCCCACATAGCAGTGCTGTGGCAGTGGAATGCCACAATATGCACAGCTAAAGTAAATACTAGACTATCAGCTACTTCAAATAACATCCTGTAAGGTCTTTTTAGTTATACAGTATAGTACAGAAATGCAACTTTTATAAGTTTTGACAAAAATAATCAATTTAACACCATCCAGTCACAGAGTCAGTGAATTTGCACTTCACCCTACCATGTGTGCAAAAAAAGTAAAACTAGTAGTGCTATTGGATTTGCACCACTATCAGTCACTAACTGTTTGAGACAGCCACACTTGGATGCTGCGGGTGCTTGACCCATTTGTATCAGTGAGTCAGTGCAGTTGAGTAGATACACTGGCTGGAGCTGATGCACAATGAGGTCATCAGTCTTATCACCTTCCTGGAGCCTCTGCTTTCACCACAGTTGGATGGGTAAGGTAAGGTTGTGAGGTCATCAGCAAGTGCTGGGAGATGAGTTACCTGAACAAAGTTCAGCGGGAGGGCTATCTGTGTCATGTATGGGCACTGTGCTGTGCGAGGGTTTAACACAGTCTAATGCATCGTCACAGAAACAGACACAAACAGGTTGTCACTCTGATTTACAGTGGACTCTCAAAGACGCCACACGACAGGAATACAAATCTATTACTGAGACTGCCATAATTTATGTTGCATCCCTGTAGACATCTTTCTTGTAGCTTCCATAGTGCATTAATCGGACATTTTTGATAAGGAAAATACAGTTGTAGGTTAGAGAGAATTTATATGGCTGATTCTTGAAATAACATGATGACAGGGACTGAGATTTTGGGTAACAAGTAGGATGAGGTCTCTTTTTTTTTAAATAGATTTAATATGAAACTGCAGATTGTAAGCTTTGAAATGATGTATCATACATTGAAATCTGAAAATAGTCAAATTGCCCTGAAAGCTTGGTTTGTCCTGGGCTTTGTTTGCTAACAAATGTAATGATCCTGAAATGTGTGTTTGTTATATTGAGTGTGTTCTTCAACATCTAAACTTGTGTACCGGTAATATGGAGGAAGGGGGGAATTGTGTGTGTGTTTTTTTTACGACCTTTTATCTTGGTTTGTGCGATTTCACGGTTACCTACTTGTTACACCTTTCACCAGACCGTGTCACAAATATATCTGATCATGTGAATAAGAAAACATGCTCTATAGACAGGAACCAGGAAGTGAACTATGAATGCTCATCTGGTGGTCAGACAGATGGAGCTGGAGGGGATGAATGCTACCAGCGGGCAGAAAGCCGTTTTAAGTGCAGTGAGATGTATGCTCCATCTTGAGTGATGCCTCTGACAGGTTATTTATGTCCCTGGTTGTCCTTGCTGTGGGGGCACTGCTGCACTCGTTTGTGGTGGGGGGTCTGTTTTGGTGCTTTTAGATGAGTGCACCTATAAGCTGGAATCCAGCACACTTATATAAGTTGGCAAAAGGAGATATTTGAGTGATAGCTGTCCTTTGTGCAGCATCTGGGATCATCGCCAAATAGCCTAATTGTAAGATCTTTCTATGGCGACAATTAACACAAAGGTGGATCATTAATCTTTATGACCACAAAGGTAATTTGTATATTCTTATTTACATAATTACATATTTACATAAGCTATACTATAAAATAGCAGTTTAGGTTTTACAAGTGCTTAGAAAAGGAGGTTTTGACATGGGCCTGTTATTTTAGATTTGAATGATGCAGCCTTCTCCATGTTAAATAACTATGGACATTTGAGCTTTGAGTGATATGGCACTGCAAAATTCACCTGGATTTGTGATAGGCATATTGGCATTGAATCACTTCATATTAATTAAAAGATACTGCCCCCATGTTCTACCCAAAAGTAAGTGAACATCTGAGAAATTAAACAGATGTAGGCCTAGTTGATAGCTGTGTGGTATACTGCAATGTGGTATACTGCAACTACTCATTCACTCAGTCACTCAGTGATCTATTCTGCTCAAGGCTATCAGGCCAGCCTAGCCATTGCCAGCTGTTGTGACCGATGTAGCTTGTCTGTTTTGGACAGCCTCCCCAGACTGCAGCCTAAAGTATGTAATGTAATCTTTCCATCACACTGTATCACTGGCATTAAGTAATGTAACCTTTCCTTCACACTGTATCACTGGCATTAAGTAATGTAACCTTTCCATCACACTGTATCACTGGCATTAAGTAATGTAACCTTTCCTTCACACTGTATCACTGGCATTAAGTAATGTAACCTTTCCTTCACACTGTATCATTGGCATTAAGTAATGTAACCTTTCCATCACACTGTATCACTGGCATTAAGTAATGTAACCTGTCCTTCACACTGTATCACTGGCATTAAGTAATGTAACCTTTCCATCACACTGTATCATTGGCATTAAGTAATGTAACCTTTCCTTCACACTGTATCACTGGCATTAAGTAATGTAACCTTTCCTTCACACTGTATCATTGGCATTAAGTAATGTAACCTTTCCTTCACACTGTATCATTCGCATTAAGTAATGTAACCTTTCCTTCACACTGTATCATTGGCATTAAGTAATGTAACCTTTCCTTCACACTGTATCATTCGCATTAAGTAATGTAACCTTTCCTTCACACTGTATCATTCGCATTAAGTAATGTAACCTTTCCTTCACACTGTATCATTCGCATTAAGTAATGTAACCTTTCCATCACACTGTATCACTGGCATTAAGTAATGTAACCTTTCCATCACACTGTATCACTGGCATTAAGTAATGTAACCTTTCCATCACACTGTATCACTGGCATTAAGTAATGTAACCTTTCCTTCACACTGTATCACTGGCATTAAGTAATGTAACATTTCCTTCACACTGTATCACTGGCATTAAGTAATGTAACCTTTCCATCACACTGTATCACTGGCATTAAGTAATGTAATCTTTCCATCACACTGTATCACTGGCATTAAGTAATGTAACCTTTCCTTCACACTGTATCACTGGCATTAAGTAATGTAACCTTTCCTTCACACTGTATCACTGGCATTAAGTAATGTAACCTTTCCTTCACACTGTATCACTGGCATTAAGTAATGTAACCTTTCCTTCACACTGTATCACTGGCATTAAGTAATGTAACCTTTCCATCACACTGTATCACTGGCATTAAGTAATGTAATCTTTCCTTCACACTGTATCACTGGCATTAAGTAATGTAACCTTTCCTTCACACTGTATCACTGGCATTAAGTAATGTAACCTTTCCTTCACACTGTATCACTGGCATTAAGTAATGTAACCTTTCCTTCACACTGTATCACTGGCATTAAGTAATGTAACCTTTCCTTCACACTGTATCACTGGCATTAAGTAATGTAATCTTTCCATCACACTGTATCACTGGCATTAAGTAATGTAACCTTTCCTTCACACTGTATCACTGGCATTAAGTAATGTAACCTTTCCATCACACTGTATCACTGGCATTAAGTAATGTAATCTTTCCTTCACACTGTATCACTGGCATTAAGTAATGTAACCTTTCCTTCACACTGTATCACTGGCATTAAGTAATGTAACCTTTCCTTCACACTGTATCACTGGCATTAAGTAATGTAACCTTTCCATCACACTGTATCACTGGCATTAAGTAATGTAACCTTTCCTTCACACTGTATCATTCGCATTAAGTAATGTAATCTTTCCATCACACTGTATCATTGGCATTAAGTAATGTAACCTTTCCTTCACACTGTATCACTGGCATTAAGTAATGTAACCTTTCCTTCACACTGTATCATTGGCATTAAGTAATGTAACCTTTCCTTCACACTGTATCATTCGCATTAAGTAATGTAACCTTTCCTTCGCACTGTATCATTGGCATTAAGTAATGTAACCTTTCCTTCACACTGTATCATTGGCATTAAGTAATGTAACCTTTCCTTCACACTGTATCATTCGCATTAAGTAATGTAACCTTTCCATCACACTGTATCACTGGCATTAAGTAATGTAACCTTTCCTTCGCATTGTATCACTGGCATTAAGTAATGTAACCTTTCCATCACACTGTATCATTGGCATTAAGTAATGTAACCTTTCCATCACACTGTATCACTGGCATTAAGTAATGTAACCTTTCCTTCACACTGTATCATTGGCATTAAGTAATGTAACCTTTCCTTCACACTGTATCATTCGCATTAAGTAATGTAACCTTTCCTTCGCACTGTATCATTCGCATTAAGTAATGTAACCTTTCCTTCACACTGTATCACTGGCATTAAGTAATGTAACCTTTCCTTCACACTGTATCACTGGCATTAAGTAATGTAACCTTTCCATCACACTGTATCACTGGCATTAAGTAATGTAACCTTTCCATCACACTGTATCACTGGCATTAAGTAATGTAACCTTTCCATCACACTGTATCACTGGCATTAAGTAATGTAACCTTTCCTTCACACTGTATCACTGGCATTAAGTAATGTAACCTTTCCTTCACACTGTATCACTGGCATTAAGTAATGTAACCTTTCCTTCACACTGTATCACTGGCATTAAGTAATGTAACCTTTCCTTCACACTGTATCACTGGCATTAAGTAATGTAACCTTTCCATCACACTGTATCACTGGCATTAAGTAATGTAACCTTTCCATCACACTGTATCACTGGCATTAAGTAATGTAACCTTTCCTTCACACTGTATCACTGGCATTAAGTAATGTAACCTTTCCATCACACTGTATCACTGCCATTGATTGTTTATTTTCAGTTATTTTGTCGCTCATGCCAGGGCTTAGTTCACGTGCAGCTAATGTTCCCTGTTACTTGACTCAAAGCTGTATAATCCGTGTTCAATGCTATCATTCCGAATGTCCTCTTTGTTACATGGACACCAAGGCTGCTCATTCATTCACTATTGTTATCTCACGACTCTACCCTAAACTACACATAGAAGCTATGTGGTAACCAACATTCTGTTTAGACTCATAATTTATATCTCAGTTGCTCCTGCAATATGTTTCCACATGCATCTGTGTTTCAGAAATAAACATAATCCAGGTGAGATTTCCCATAACCCTCTGTGGCAACCCAGGGGAACTTCCAGGCAAAATTCCAGAATAAAGGGGAGTATTTGCATTTGCAGTTGTGGGGACCTGGCTTGTTTCCAATGGGAGATTTTGTTGGTTTGGTTCTCCTGGGGGGAGGGGTAGAGGCAGAGAGAGATGGGTGGGGGGGGGGGAGGGGGTAGAGGCAGAGAGGGGGGGGGGGGAGGGGGTAGAGGCAGAGAGAGAGGGGGGGGGGGGGGTAGAGGCAGAGAGAGAGAGGGGGGGGGGGGTAGAGGCAGAGAGAGAGGGGTGGGGGGGGGGGGGGGGGGAGCAGGTGAGCCACAACACAATGGAGTATCCAGCAATGTTTTGCAAGATGGACTGACTTGATTTGGCAACCTCTTCAAAGCATCTTAGTGGGTGTTGATTATTTTATTTACACCAGGGTGATCTGCATCTGAATATGCTATCTTAACCAGGTTTCTCATAATCTGTCATTTGTCATATTTACTACTGAGCACCAAGGAGTAAATAGCAGTCTAATGCATCACCATGCATAGAAACAGACATGAACAGGTTGTGACTCTGATTTACTCACTCTCAAAGCCACCACAAGACAGGAATTACAGATCTCAGGGCGTTTGTGTAGTGCGGTGATAGATTCCCTGCCTACCAACACGACGGTCACAGGTTTGAGGCTCGTGTTACCTCCGGCTTCATCGGGTGTCCATGCATAATCTAATCTAAATGGAGTGTGAGTGTACCTGGGTTATTCTGATCCAATTGTACATGTGTTGATCCAAATCCAGGTTACTTAACTGGGTAAGAAGAGAATGTTGAGCATGTATATATAGCCAGCAATTATTTGATGGGCCTCAGGTGTGTCCAAGAGCTCATTTCCTGCAGCACATCTTCTCCATATCAGCTTACCCAGCCTCAGCTTGCTGCTGAAGTTCTTTGGCTGATGTTGAGACATCACTGTTGACACTTTCTCTCAGTTTGAGCACAATATACACTTTGTACAGCAAGATGGTTCTAAATTGCACTCCGGACAGTAAAGCTTGTTCTTATTTTACGATTTTTGGTCAAATTCAAGTTTCAATGCAACTAAATGTGACTCACATATTTTAGTAAAGACTTTAGTAAAGACTTAGACTTATGTTGTTGTTGTTGTTGATGGTGGTAGTAGTGATGTGATGGTGGTGTTATTTTAGAGCCACACTTCTTTTGTGGCTCATGGAAACAGTTATTCTTAGTGTGATTACATTATGCACAAAACAGAACATAGACACAGGCATCACGCAAGAAACTCTGAAGTGCTCTCAAATAAGCAACTCTGTTGGATGGAGATCTGGTAACTGAGACAGCAATGGTATGTTATTCACATCATTTTCATGCTTAACAAGCCAATCAGTGACCACTAACGTGGATGTGCATCTCAACCTGGAGGATTTCACTCCCATCAGGATAGAAATGTTTCCCCTATGATGAATGTAATGTCTCTGAATTTGTATGTAGTGATTTTTCATGTAGCTCTCTGGGGCCTTATCCATGCCAGGAAACAGCTCTCACCAGAGCTTCACTGTGGGAAACAAGCACTTGAGAGACCTGAGCCACAAATATACTCATCTGCTTGTTGACAGCAGGGCGAATAATGACCATATATGACTATTTTCCATTGCTCAGTAAACCACTGTCATTGTTCTTTGACCCACCTGATTTGCAAAAGTGCATTTTAAGGTAATGGGGAGTATATATATAGTCGGGTGGCTGCAGCCAGGCAGGGCCGGGCTTGGGTGGTCCAAGGCCACTAAGAAAGAGAGGAAAGAGTTGGTGGTCACGGAAGTAACCAGAATGGAGGAAGACACGTACAAGATCAAAGCTGTAAGCCAGCGGCAACAAGGGAGGTGGACAAACTGGGAAGCAGTCACCAACAGGGCCATAACATGGGCTGAAATGTGGAAAATCCCACAAGCGAGACTGAGCTTTCTCATTAGGTCCACATACGACACCCTCCCAAGTCCCAGAAATGTACATCTCTCTGGTATGGCTCAGAAGTGAATTGCCATCTCTGCGACACCCAGAACCCCAGCCTGCAGCACATTCTAACTGGCTGCAAATCAGCTTTGACACAGGGCCGGTACTGATGGCGCCACGACCGGGTCCTGCGAAAACTGGCGGAGGTTTTGGAGGCACGCAGACTTGAAGCGAATAAGACCAGCCCGTCAACATCCCAATGGCGGACACACTTCACCAGGGAAGGAGCTGAGGCACAAAACATCAACCAGAAGGAGTGGTCTGTCCTGACACCTGGATGCGAGTGGAACATGGTTGTTGATTTGGACCAGCAGCTGAAGTTCCCATGCGAGATCACCACAACTTCCCTATGACCAGACATCACCCTGTGGTCAGCCTCTGCCAGGACCGTGATCGTGGGTGAACTCACTGTCCCATGGGAGGAAGGCATGGAGGCAGCCTATGAGAGGAAGAAGGAGAAGTACAGAGAGCTGTCTGCAACATGCACAGAAGCAGGGTGGAAGGCATCCACCTACCCCGTGGAAGTGGACTGCAGAGGCTTCATTGGAAAATCCATCCCACATTTCCTAAAGATCCTCGGTGTCACTGGATCCAGGCAGAGGAAGGCACTCAGGGAACTGGCCGAGGAGGCGGAGCAAGGGAGTTTCTGGCTTTGGCTCAGAAGGAATGACGCAAAGTGGACAAAGAAAGGATCTTAGGGTCCGCTGCAGAGAGCGGTAAGGAGACATCCCTACCGCTGCCCCACCACCTGGAGATGTTCTGGGATCAAAGGGGCTAAACATCTGCGAAGGGTGGCTCCCAGCTGACGACCCTGCAGCTGACCCGATGGCACCGGCGGAGGTGCGAGAGGCAGCAATGCCTTGCAGGTAGCGAATACCTGTGCTTCCATCTGCTTGTTGACAGCAGGGCGAATAATGACCATATATGACTATTTTCCATTGCTCAGTAAACCACTGTCATTGTTCTTTGCACCACCTTATTTGCAAAAGTGCATTTTTAAGGTAATGGGGAGTATATACTGCAACAGAGCACCATGATCATATCCCTCTGTGTGAAGTTATTGGTGAAACTGTCTACTCACACCTTCAGTTGACATTTACGGTCAACTGATTCAGAGTTGCTTGTCGGAGAAGTACTTCAGTTGCCCTGAGTGGATAATGATTTTCTCTCAGACTTCCATGCCTACATGGAACACGATAGCGACTGTTCATTTTGAAACATCAGCAAATTGAGCAGTTTTTGTCAATAAGTGATGAAATAATCAATCTAGTAGCCTATTTCTTCAGGCTATAGACCCACTTCACAGCAATCGTTTTGACATGGTAAAGCAGGTGTAACCAATAACATTAATGATGTGTCCATTCCATTTAGGTGGTCCAGTGCCAGAGTACACCTGCTTTACCTCCTGCTTTACCACCTCAAAATGGTTGCTGTGAAAAGGGCCTAAACAAAATAACATGGTAACGGGTCTTTCCAGGATTTTGTGATTCTAAGCATGATTGATGTAAAATACTTGAATAAAGATTCTGGAGTCAGAGGTTGGTCTCAGATGAATATTATAGCTTGCAAGCAGAGGGATGCAGAGTATAGCTTTATGGCTGGTACAATGTTTCGTCAACTGGCCAAGACAGAGGCCAGGGCTTAAAATACAGTCAAACGAGAGGAGCTGTTATCATAGTACTGCTGAATAAAGATGGACGTCAATGGCAGATAAAGATGCAATGTATGTTCTTCAAAGAGTAGCCTACAATCAGTGTTGGACAAGTTGCTCAGGGAGTGTAATTAGTTACATATTACTGATTACTCCTACTTATTACTTGGTATCAAAAGTAATTAGTTATGTTACTCGTTACTTTACTATATTACTTTCGGTACCCCCCCTTCCGTAAAAGTGCCAGCTCCTTTTAGAACTGAATCCACTTTACGGGAACAATAATTAACCTGGCAGGAGTCAACAATCAGCCAAAAAATACATCTTTTTTTATTTGCCTATAGGACAAAAACCTAATCATGTCCTGACAACACAGTAGTCTGATATAGCCAGACCTATCTCCACACAGTTTGTTTTGGCACTGTGCCAGCGCTGAGAAAGTAATGCAGTAACTTGAAGTTACTTGGATTAGTAACTGTAATATAATTACTTTTTGGAAAATGTAATCCCTTAGGCTACATTACTAGTTACTGGGGAAAGTAATACAATTACAGGAACTAAGTTACTGTAACTCAGTTAGGCTACTGTCCACTGCCTACAATACAATACAGATAAAGACATGCACTTATCAGGATGTGGTCTGGAGTAGCAGTCTCATTGCCGGTGGAAAACATGGGGTCACAGGATATGAGAGACCTGTGCGATATGAGGTCTATTTGGTCCGGATTGAACTAGATAGCAGGGAAACTGTACGTGCCATGGGTGAGTTTGCTAGATAGATAGTTCAAATTCACAACAATGATGCTATGCTAATGATCCTGGTGACATAATTAATAGTTTAGGGTTAGTTAATGGTTAGGGTTAGTTAATGGGTTTAGGGTATTAAGCATTAAGGGTTAGTCAAAGCTTATCATTACGCATTAACAGTACATTACCTACCCTTATTGTAAAGTGTTACCAAGATTATTGTATTATCTGATAGCCTATACATTTAGGATATAAAGATAAGCCTTTGCGACATATAATTGACATTCATGCAATAGGCTACTGTTTGGTATTTCAGCCACGTAACCTATTTCTCTAGCCTATAGGGGTACAGGGAATGAGACGTCTGTAGCCTATTATTGGGTCTACCGCGGGCATCTCAGATATGATGATGTGAGCTGACAGTGTGGGGTCTTTGCTGTGACAGTGATCGCTGTGTATGGAAGGTTGTGATTGTCAGTGCTTCCATAGCCTGCTGCGCCTTGCCCAAATGGTCGCCATGCGTTATGCAGCTCAGACAAAAGAGGACAAACATGACCCAGCCTGAGTCCAGTCCCAAACACCTGCCTTTATTTGAGAAGCTGGGGCAACATTAACCCCCGGGGGGGCAGGGTGAATATTTTGTAGCCTATATATATTACCCAGGCTGGGACCAATTGCTGATGAGAGCAGAATCCAGACACATTCATTGTGATATTAAGCCACATTATTCAGGTTGCTAATATTCTCAATTTTAACAGTCCATCAATCTTGCAAACACATGTGCTGCACTGCACGCAGCTCCTACAACGGTAAGCTGAATGTTGACTGGTGTCACAAAATGAAAAATACTGGTCGTCATTCTTTATCCTTGAGGTGCTGAAATGCGCTGGTTGCCTATTAGATCTCAGACCTACTCCGACATCGCCATGGAGGGATGGAGAGGAGAGAAAAGGGTGGGGAGGGAGGAGGGGGAGCTGCGCCACTGTGCAGAGAGCTGGCGTCTGGGTGCGCGCTAGGGTGGGATACGCTGCTCGCTCCACCAGTGTCTAGTCAACCACATTAATAATACTTCCGGTTTGTACTTTCAAAATAATACGACAATTGAGGAACATGTAGCCTACTGGGTTATAACAGTTTTTGAATTTAATAATCTAAAGTCGCTTCTCAAAGTTATTTCCCGGCTGGCCCCCACAATGGCTATTTGGGCACAATATTCATATAGTTTCTAGATGCAAGATATCCTACATAAGACTGCCAAAAATCACAAAGACTCAAACACAAAAGCTCACACAAGAACATAGGCTACATTTTAAGAGGCACAATTGCGGGTAAGGGGTCACAGATGCTCCTTGAAATTATGAGCCCCACAAGATTTGACTCTCTCTTCTCCTCCTCTCCTTTCCAAAGCTTCCAGCGCCCTCGGTGAAGCCTACACCTCAGCGCCACAAGTGACAGTAGACTACACTGGACTGTTATTTTGAAGGCAGATTATTTCTTTTCCGGTCGGGCGCTGGCCATTTGTTGGCCATTGACGCATCTCGCGGCTCCAGCGGACAGCGGCAGGGAAACACACCCGTCACAGCGCGCAGTGGAGACAAAAAGCGCATCACGGACAAAGGAAATATGGGCGCGCTGGAGAGGATTCACCTCAGACGGGAAACGCAATGGATGAGCCGCTCCTGTTTCACCTACCGGGAAACCAATTAGCCCACTTTAATGAGGTGGTGGGATGCAAGATACTGCAAGCTAAAAAGGCGGAAAGCTGCGTTTAATCCGTCTGCGGATCATATGTGCTTGCGATGGCTGTGGCGGGGATATGCAACTGGATAGGGAATAATGTGCCTTTTTATTTTGTGATATTTTTCTTATTTTGTGGCCTTTCCTTCGGACAGTTGCGATACTCTGTTACAGAAGAATTGGAAAATGGAGCACTGGTCGCAGATCTGGTGCAGGACCTGGGACTGGATATTCGAAAGCTTGCCACACGAAAAATTAAGGTAAACTCCAACAGCGGTAAACGCTATGTGATTGTCAACCCCAAAAACGGTAAATTGTTTGTCAATGAGAGGATCGACAGGGAGACACTATGTGATATAACCAGCACCTGCCTTATAAACCTGGAGGTGCTTCTCGAAAACCCCAGTGAGGTGCACCATGTCGAGGTGGAGATTGTGGACGCCAATGATAATACGCCGCAGTTCCCCAGAGACGAGTATCAACTGGAAATCACAGAAGCGGCTTTACCGGGGTCTCGTTACCCAATTGACATGGCTGAGGATCCAGACATGGGGTCCAACTCAATCCGTATGTATCAGCTTAGCACAAACGAACACTTCGCCCTGGTTTCTAACAAACCCTCCCTAAATGCAAAGCACATAGAGCTTGTGCTCAAAAAGCCCCTTGATCGAGAACAGACGCCTTACCACCAATTAATTCTAAGTGCTGTGGATGGTGGGACACCAGAGAGAACAGGCACTGCTAGAATCAATGTGCGTGTCTTGGACTCAAACGACAACGTCCCCTTGTTTGACAGCTCGGTGTACAAAGTGAAACTGTTGGAAAACTCTCCCAAAGATACCCTGGTAATTAAGTTGAATGCCACCGACCTAGATGAGGGCACAAATGGGGAGGTGTATTACTCGTTCAGCAGCTACACTCCAGAGAGAGTGAGGCAGATGTTCAGCATGGACACCAACACAGGAGAAATAAGAGTGAGGAGCAACGTTGACTATGAGGAGACCAACTCCTATGAAATGTACATCCAGGCAATGGACAAGGGCCCTGGAGCTGTGGCGGCACATTGTAAGGTTGTGATAGAGGTGGTGGACGTGAACGACAACATCCCTGAGATAGTGTTGTCATCGCTGTCGAGCCCTGTGAGGGAGGACGCCCGTGCAGACACAGTCGTGGCCCTCATCAGCGTGACTGATCGGGACTCTGGTGCCAACAAGCAGGTGAGCTTGGAGATCCCCGCGGGCCTCCCTTTTAAGATCAAGTCATTCCGCAATTACTACACTCTGGTTACCTCAGCCTTCCTGGACCGTGAGACCACCGCTGCCTACAATGTCACTCTCAGTGCCACTGACGGAGGAGAGCCACCCCTCTCTTCGCAGAAGACCATACAGGTGGATGTGGCCGATGTCAACGATAACCCGCCGCGCTTTGAGCAGACGTCGTACACCGTCTACGTGATCGAGAACAATGCCCCAGGGGCCTCTCTGTGCACTGTGAAAGCTCGAGATGCAGACATCAAAGAGAATGCGCGCATCACCTACACAGTGCTCAATGACAACAACCACGGCATCCCAGTCACCTCCTATGTGTCTGTGAAGGCCGATACGGGCGAGGCGTACGCCCTGCGAGCCTTTGACTATGAGTCACTGAGAGAGTTTCACTTCCAGGTCAAAGCCCAAGACGGGGGCATTCCCCCGCTCAGCCGCGTGGCCACCGTCTACATCTACATCATGGATCAGAACGACCACGTGCCGCAGATAGTCAGCCCTCCAGGCAATGGCACACGCTCCATCGAGACGGTGCTAAAGAACGCAGAGCCTGGCATCTTGGTGACCAAAGTGGTGGCGTACGATGCAGACGCAGGTCCAAACGCCTGGCTGGTCTATGTGCTGGAGACGGCCACTGACCTGGACCTGTTCAAGGTGCACGAGCACACCGGAGAGGTCAGGACCACGCGGAGGGTCCTGGAGGACAACTCCACCTCCTTCTCCCTGACCGTCCTGGTGAAAGACCACGGCCAGCCCGCTCTCTCCTCCACTGCCACCATCAATGTGGCCGTCATGGAGGTGCCACCCAAGCTGACCCCCGACCCCAAGAGGATCATCCGCCCTCACAGCACATTGCTCTTCTCCAACGTGACTCTCTACCTGATTGTGGCTTTGAGCGCGACCACATTTGTTTTCTTGGTCACTGTGGTGGTGTTGGCCATCGTACGCTGTCACGCCTACTGCACCCAGCCTGGGTCCTGCTCTCCCTGCTGTGTGTCGCAGAAGCCCCCGCCAGACGGTGGTAGCAGTAGCGTAAGTGCTGGCGGAGGAGGCAGCGGCGGAGGTGGACCTCAGCCTAATAACAACGTGGTGCTACGGAGAGACCTCAAAGTGGAGCCTCACTACATTGAGGTGCGTGGGAATGGCTCTTTAACAAAGACGTACTGCTACAAGACCTGCCTGACAGCCACCTCTGGTAGCGACACGTTCATGTTCTACAACACGGGACGTCCCATCAGTGGCACGTGGGGCAGTGGCGCCGAGCGCTTCTTCACAAGTGGAAGTGGATTTGTACGCAGACTGAGTATGCCTGATGCCTCCCTGCAAATCTGCCCAGAGGTGTGTCATTATTTTGTTATAATTATCTTTGTCTGTATAACTGGAAGGTCATGAATCATCATGTTTACATGTGCTAATATTAGCCTTTTTGTTCTAGTTGGAACATTATTGGTTACCTTTTTTATCATGTTTTTTTTTGTGCCCTTTTCTCTCCAATTGTACTTGGCCAAATCCCCCTGCTGTCCCAGTTGTTGCTCCACCCCCACTGCCGATCTGGGGAGAGCTGTAGACTACCACATGCTTCCACCGATACATGTGCAGTCGCCAGCCTCTTCTTTTCACCTGACAGTGAGGAGTTTCATCAGCAGGACGTAGTGCATGGGAGGATCATGCTATTCCCCCAGTTTCCCTCCCAGCGAACAGGCGCCCAGAGGAGGCACTGCTGCAGCAATCAGGGCTCATACCGCACCGGCTTTCCACCCGCAGACACGGCCAATTGTGCCTGTAGGAACGTCTGACCAAGCCGGAACTACCGCTGCCGGGAATTGAACCTGTGTCTCCGTGGTGGTAGGCGAGTGCTTTTACGTCTACACTACCCAGACGCCCACAAACAACATTAGTTCCAACTAAATGTATTATGCCTTCCTGCCGAAAGTGAATGCTAGTGGGCCTCATTGTTTGTTGTGGTCCCAGTTATACTGTGCAGTCCCTCCACCCTGCTAAGCTCTCACAACACATTAGTGTCAGTCCTCGTGTTTTTCAGGTCTTGTGTTACTTCTGATGATTGAGCGATTTGTGTTTCAGTTTGATGTTGTCATCATTTATCCACTAGAACAGAACAGGCCATACTGTCTCCACCACCTGCTCACTCCCTGTGCAAGTGGGTGTGACCTTACAGTATCACAGTGTGCCTCTGTCTGTCTGTCTGTCTGTCTGTGTGTGTGTGTGTGTGTGTGTGTGTTTGTGTGTGTGTGCGTGCGTGCGTGCATGTGTGTGTGTGTGTGTGTGTGTGTGTGTGTGTGTGTGTGTGTGTGACACTGGACAGCTTCACTGGAGCAATTGGAGTTAATTGCCTTGATCAACGACACCATGAGAGTAGTTATTGATGGGGATTTGAACCACCAACCTTCTGTTCGCTCATGTCCTTCTCTGCTTTTGTCACAACCTTGTAGTTTGATTGTGATACTGGGTCAGGTATCCAGGATGGAACACTTGTAGCAGGTTGTCTGCATCATAATAATTTAAAGGACAGATTTGAAGGGCTGTTAAGTAGACAGTGGGGCCGTGTTTAGTTCATGTGGGCCCTAGTTCACTTGGCCACACTTACATGGTTTTTCACCGTTTGTTGATGTCTGTTTGTTCTGTCCTGTTTAACTGGCATGATCTCATGACATGAGTATACATGAGACTCATGTATATTTTATTTAACATCTAGTCTGAGTTGCTTACTTTCCCAGGCTTAGGCTAGGCTAGGCTAGGCTTTCCTAGGCATTTTGTAGTCCTCAAAATGCTCAAAAAGCAGCAGTAGAAGAGGTGGATGGGCATATAAATATAACCTTTAAACTAAAAGCACACTGACAGAATACACATAATATACGTACTTAACCGACTTCAACGTTAACATTGACAATATTGTATTAGACTTAGGTTCAAGCAGTCAAGAGTCTGGACATGACACCAACACGGATGTCCTGGTGTCTGTGTGTATGTGTATATATATACTGTACATATATACAGTATATATATATATATATATAGAACCTGATATATACAGTATATATTATATATGTATACGTGTATATATGTATATATCTGTAAGATCGACAGTCAGTCACTGGTGCAACACTGAGGAAATGTTTGACAAGTGTGGCAGTGGAAATGAAATTAACCTCCAGCCTCTCTCTCAGCCCTGCAAATTAGATTTAGTCAAAGAGGCTGGGTCCACCAGCAGGAAATACTCCCCTCTGAATTGAACTGAAGGACATAATGTGCCAACTTTAACTGGGACACTTGCTACTGCCTAAGCAGGTTTGTGTCTTAAACACAGCTTTTCTTATTCATAATTCTCCAGTTCCAACCACCTTGATGGTCATCTTTGGTAGTTGCTGTAAATATTGCTCATAATCATTTTATGGAATGCTTATACAATATTTACTAATGAGGAAAATGATGAGGCATGATCACCGATCATGGAAACTACATAAAAATAGCTTGATAAAAATACTTCTTGTTGTTTTCCACTGAGTTTCATACGACTGTTTGACCTGAAAGGCATAACATCAGCAGAATTTGGTCACCACCCGTGCTAAATAGGGATGGGGATCGTTAATATTTATTGATATTGATACCATTTTCGAGACTGTTCGACGATCTGAGTCTTTGTCGATCGATACCACTACTATACTTTTCTATTATTTGGTGAGAAGACGAGATGACCATCAATTCTTAACAGAACTGGTATTGCTTAACTGTGAATCTGTGACTGTTTGATTCCTGAACAGAATTAAATTTGCCTAGCCTGGTGAGGCAATTCAATTCTTCTTTGTTTAATTAAGGGCGGTTGGCAGGCAATTCAATTGAATTCCAAAACTTTAATCCATGTGTGTTTGTGCACCAGTGATTTGATTTAAATGACATCTCATCTCTCGAGACATAACATTACATTATAGGACCCCAGTGTTTCCCCTACCATTCTACAGGCCTGGCGGGCCCACCAGGCCAACGGCGCCCCCGCCAGGCCAGAAAAGAAATTGCAAAATATATAAACCTTAATGGCATATTATTGCAATACAACAATACTGGTGTTGACAGTAATAGAAGATGCCAAATCATTCAAAACAATAAGCATTTTGCTTTTAGGAGCATTGTGCCAGCATGCAGCGCTGTTCCAAAACGTGTCAACGTGTGTCGTTGCCTGGGAAACACACATCCCATAATACAACTGTTTGCATCGCATCCCATAATAGTATGATGATACTTGGGATGCCATTGCGAACATAGATGTGAACAGGTTAGCTAAAAGTTTAGCGTCGCCAGCGACGGCCCCCACCGACGGCCCCCACCGACGGCCCCCACCGTTGCGGTCGGGGTACGTTTCGAAATCCCTCCAGGCCTGAAAGATTTTCTAGGGGAAACACTGGACCCGCTATTCTCGATAGCAGTTATTGATTTTAGGGTTTTGAGAAATTATCGATTGGTAGCCTATCAATATTGGGTCTCCATCCCCATCCCTAGTGCTAAACGAATAGGAGCCATAGAAGCTGTGACATGCTGAATAGTTTTTAGCCCAACAAGCTTAAATCAACACTATTTAAGCTAAAGGAGGCTGATTTAAAATTCATGAAAATATGTTGCAGTTCCCCCTGGGACCCATTTAGTCATTTAGAATTTGCAGCAGAAAAATATTGCTCATAATTGTATGGGTGTTAGCAGAGAACCACACCATGCATTTTAATTTCACCTGGTTTCTCTCCGTCTAAATAATCTGAATAGCACATGAATAAACCAACATCGTATGAAAGAGATCACGTTTTCAAGTGAAAAAACACATTTAAGTGCAAACACAGAAGTGTCTACTTGATGCAGTATTTTGCAATGATCAATATTAATCAAAGTGAATCACCAGGGAGGAAAGAATATTAATTCTTCTGCTACACGTCACCTCAGAAAGACTATGCAGCTCAGTTCCTGTGGTCTTTTGTAACACTAGGCAGCGCTACGCGCGCTTGATTCCTAGGCTAGTTGCATGTAATCATTGCACACCAATTACATTAGTAAGAATAAAAAAAAATAAGAATTTGTGTTTTTTATAGGTATTCAAGAGTATTTTATTAATCGCCTGGCATGTGATGAGCAACAAAATGCCAACTGCAGGTCTCTCATAGAGGGTCAAAATTACCTGAGCTCGGGATGGATTGGCCAAATATTGCACACTCTACCAGATGATAAACACATCATTCTGAAAGGACCTGTCCGATATTCACAGTCCATCAACAACCATCATAATGTTGACATAACCCATGTCATAATCAATAAGCTTAGGCTAGGCAGCTGCATGCTACTCATTATGAGGTTAAATAACGTTAGCGATTTACGACTGTTACCCAAAACCAATCATGCTGTTGTTATTGGGAACAAAGTCCTTTCTGTTAATATTCTTGATCCACCTCTGGCGAACAGCTCGGTCCTCTGCACGTCCAGGGAATCTATATTTGTATGTTTATGTATGGTTTCAGACAGGGGCACTCTTCATGTAGTAAAGGCTTGTGTATTTCACATTCGATTCTCTTCCAAAGCTGAAGTTTGCCACTACTGTTGGAGCAGCTGAGAACTGCACAGCTTCTTCCCGATTTCCTAGACATCGTTGTCAAAAGTAACGTTGAATAAAAATGTAAACGTAGAAAAATATCAGGAAAAATATACACTCGAGGACAGCTTTCATTCAAACGCGCGCGCCATGTATTGTAATCCCCCAGGAGCCACCGCAGTAATGGCGGCTTGTTTACGTCCGGGACTTCGCCGGATTCGTGTATACTATAGGGTCTAATTTATGAACATTAATAGGCCTCATTTGTATATGATTGCCCTCACTAGCACACCATTCATGCTGGGCTAATACAGTCCAGAGGTATAGGATGCAGTTGCCCTGGTGATGAGGGCTCTTGCTTATTAGGTACAATGAGGCAGTAATTTGCCAGAGGCCTGCTGGCTGCTGGCTGGGAGCTTCAAGCATTCAGCACGACTACATCAGGAGCAGGCAGATTTACTCTTGTTACATACAAACACATACATAAGACTTCATCAGGAGCAGGTAGATTTACTCTTGTTACATACAAACACATACATAAGACTTCATCAGGAGCAGGTAGATTTACTCTTGTTACATACAAACACATACATAAGACTTCATCAGGAGCAGGTAGATTTACTCTTGTTACATACAAACACATACATAAGACTACAGCAGGAGCAGGTAGATTTACTCCCGTTACATACAAACACATACATAAGACTACATCAGGAGCAGGCAGATTTACTCTTGTTACATACAAACACATACATAAGACTACATCAGGAGCAGGTAGATTTACTCTTGTTACATACAAACACATACATAAGACTTCATCAGGAGCAGGTAGATTTACTCTTGTTACATACAAACACATACATAAGACTTCATCAGGAGCAGGTAGATTTACTCTTGTTACATACAAACACATACATAAGACTTCATCAGGAGCAGGTAGATTTACTCTTGTTACATACAAACACATACATAAGACTACAGCAGGAGCAGGTAGATTTACTCCCGTTACATACAAACACATACATAAGACTACATCAGGAGCAGGCAGATTTACTCTTGTTACATACAAACACATACATAAGACTACAGCAGGAGCAGGTAGATTTACTCTTGTTACATACAAACACATACATAAGACTACATCAGGAGCAGGTAGATTTACTCTTGTTACATACAAACACATACATAAGACTACATCAGGAGCAGGTAGATTTACTCTTGTTACATACAAACACATACATAAGACTACATCAGGAGCAGGCAGATTTACTCCTGTTACATACAAACACATACATAAGACTACATCAGGAGCAGGCAGATTTACTCTTGTTACATACAAACACATACATAAGACTTCATCAGGAGCAGGTAGATTTACTCTTGTTACATACAAACACATACATAAGACTACATCAGGAGCAGGTAGATTTACTCTTGTTACATACAAACACATACATAAGACTACATCAGGAGCAGGCAGATTTACTCTTGTTACATACAAACACATACATAAGACTTCATCAGGAGCAGGTAGATTTACTCTTGTTACATACAAACACATACATAAGACTTCATCAGGAGCAGGTAGATTTACTCTTGTTACATACAAACACATACTGTACATAAGACTACATCAGGAGCAGGTAGATTTACTCTTGTTACATACAAACACATACATAAGGGCCTATAAAAAAAAACACACCAACAAAGGTCATCAGGCAAAGGGTGTAACTCTCACAGCTCTCACATTTACAGAATAGAGAGAGATGGTGCTGCAGTAGAGCCCTGAAATTCTGATAAGCCGTAGAGCTCACATCGGGGGCGGGCCCGAACATGTAGGGCCCGGGCCAGGCTAGGGCCTAGATTTGAGGCCCGTGCAGGGCTCTGCAGTGTTGGACACCCAGAGTAGCTGTCAGTTGGTGTCACTGTCTTGTTTGTGTGTGTGTGTGTGTGTGTGTGTGTGTGTGTGTGTGTGTGTGTGTGTGTGTGTGTGTGTGTGTGTGTGTGTGTGTGTGTGTGTGTGTGTGTGTGTGTGTGTGTGTGTGTGTGTGTGTGTGTGTGTGTGTGTGTGTGCGTGCGTGCGTGCGTGCGTGCGTGCGTGTGTGTGCATGCGTGTGTGTTTACAATGGCGGACACAACTGCAGTGTTCCTATTGCATCCAGAGCTGGGATGTGCATCATGATTAATTGATGAGGCCATGGCTGAGCCTGACTCTGCTCTGTATGAGATCAACTAATCTCTCTACTCGCTCTCCCCCTCTCTCTCTCTCCCCCTCTCTCTCTCTCGCCCTCTCTCTCTCTCGCCCTCTCTCTCTCTCCCCCTCTCTCTCTCTCCCCCTCTCTCTCTCTCGCCCTCTCTCTCTCCGTCTTTCGCTCAGCCAAAAGCCCCGAATGCTGACTGGCGATATTCCGCATCTTTGAGGGCAGGGATGCAGAGGTAAGCACTTTCCTTTTTAACTGTTTTGTGACTTTTGACCACGTAAAATATCAAAGTTACACCTATTCACCCTATCTACATCCAACCCACCTGACCATACTGTATGACCACCCTCTGGTAAAGTATTCCCCTTTACCACAAGTTGAGCTCCCTTTAGTACAATATGTATTTAGACATTAGACTACCCATTCATTCCTGCACCTCAAACTGACTTCTCTCTGCAAACACACCCGTCTCCAGACAGTGCAACATAATACTGCAGATCAGCAACTGTCACGATCAGCAGTGACCACGAGTCTCAACATCTCTTTGAACCTCAACCCCGCCCTCTTCCTTTGGGGAAAGTGTGCGCTGCTCCCCTCGGTGGCTGCACAGCGCCACTCCTCTGCAGTGTAATACTATATAGGTCATCTACATTCTGAGTGCCACTTCCCCCAGTTGCAGTCTTTATAAGCAGGAAGCATGAAGGACAAATGAGCTGACTATGACCTTCCTCAGATCATCAGATGCACACACGCATCTATGTCTGCACGTACAAACACACATGCATCCATGTCTGCACGTACAAACACACATGCATCTATGTCTGTACGTACAAACACACACGCATCTATGTCTGTACGTACAAACACACACGCATCTATGTCTGCACATACAAACACACACGCATCTATGTCTGCACGTACAAACACACACGCATCTATGTCTGCACGTACAAACACACATGCATCTATGTCTGTACGTACAAACACACACGCATCTATGTCTGCACGTACAAACACACACGCATCTATGTCTGCACATACAAACACACACGCATCTATGTCTGCACGTACAAACACACACGCATCTATGTCTGCACATACAAACACACACGCATCTATGTCTGCACGTACAAACACACACGCATCTATGTCTGCACGTACAAACACACACGCATCTATGTCTGCACGTACAAACACACACGCATCTATGTCTGCACATACAAACACACATGCATCTATGTCTGCACGTACAAACACACACGCATCTATGTCTGTACGTACAAACACACACGCATATATGTCTGCACGTACAAACACACACGCATCTATGTCTGCACGTACAAACACACACGCATCTATGTCTGCACGTACAAACACACATGCATCTATGTCTGCACATACAAACACAAACGCATCTATGTCTGCACGTACAAACACACACGCATCTATGTCTGTACGTACAAACACATGCATCTATGTCTGCACATACAAACACAAACGCATCTGTCTGTACGTACAAACACACACGCATCTATGTCTGCACGTACAAACACACACGCATCTATGTTTGCACATACAAACACACACGCATCTATGTTTGCACATACAAACACACACGCATCTATGTCTGCACGTACAAACACACACGCATCTATGTCTGCACGTACAAACACACACGCATCTATGTCTGCACGTACAAACACACACGCATCTATGTCTGCACGTACAAACACACACGCATCTATGTCTGCACGTACAAACACACACGCATCTATGTCTGCACGTACAAACACACACGCATCTATGTCTGCACATACAAACACACACGCATCTATGTCTGCACGTACAAACACACGCATCTATGTCTGCACGTACAAACACACATGCATCTATGTTTGCACATACAAACACACACGCATCTATGTCTGCACGTACAAACACACACGCATCTATGTCTGCACCTACAAACACACACGCATCTATGTCTGCACGTACAAACACACATGCATCTATGTCTGTACGTAGAAACACACATGCATCTATGTCTGCACGTACAAACACACACGCATCTATGTTTGCACGTACAAACACACACGCATCTATGTCTGCACGTACAAACACACACGCATCTATGTTTGCACGTACGAACACAGTGTGTTCAACACACGCATCTATGTCTGCACGTACAAACAGATGCATCTATGTCTGCACGTACAAACCACACATGTGCATGTGTGTGTTTGTGTGTCTTTATGGGAGATGAGTGGAGAAAGTGTGAACACAGACTGCAGAGGACTGCAGAGACAGCATTTTGGACTCCAGTTACTTGTTAATTCAGCGGGCGTGTTTGTATGCACATTTTCCAGCTAGTGGTTTATATCTCGATTAAAGGGATAGGCCAACTCTTTGGGAGATTCGCCTATTTGCCATATCGCCCATAAACAAGATACACAATGTCTTTATCGTCATCGTCACTCTCCGCGCAGTATACAGTGAGCTACAGCCATCCAGTTAGTATTGCCAATGAATTGGAGGAACCGTTACAGCCGTTCAAGTCACCAAAAACACACATTCTAACAGCAACACAAATGTGATGAAATAATAATCCATAGTTACGTAGTAAAACAAAGATGAACTCAAGTTACTATCTGCCTGTACACAGCGGATCCACTGTACACAGCGCATGCGCCTGTGTACAGCCCATGCGCCTGTGTACAGCGCATGCGCTGTATGCAACGCCTCATGCAAACAAGGAAGTAACATCAGTCATAAGCCACTTTCACACGTCTGGAATTCAGGAGTTATCTAGAGGGCATCCGGATGGCAGTGTATGTGCGAACACGCTTTGGGAGGGTATGCGCGCTCCCGCGATCCTCCTCCTAGCCGTAGGGAAGTGTACCCCCAGCCCCAGTGGCAGGAGCGGATTGTCCCCCCCCCCCCAGAGCTCCATGAAGTAGCCAGCTCAGTGAGTGCATGAGGACAGAGACAGAAAGCCAGCGTGACAGATTATTATTATATAAATAGTCGATGTGACTGAGCGAGCAAAAAAAACATCATGCCGTTTCAGTGTTTCCAAATGAAGCTCAAACCTGCTCCGTGTGCGTCAGCCAAAAGGCTGGATTGAAAGGCTCATGGCTCTGATCTGATTTCAACGTCTGCATAGCTTCGCACAGGACACACATTTAATAAGCATTTTTGGACGCGAGGGTCGTCCCGCTTCCCAGTATTGGACATCGCTAGGTAGGGTATCTGGATCTGGTTGCGTTCATGCCTTTGATTTAACGTTTACACAGCGTTTGTGTAGATTCAAGGGCAGAACCGCAAATTCCAAGTAGCGTCAAGCCAGGCAGTATAAAACGAAAACTTCCGGGTATAACCTTCGCAATAATGGCAATTAAATAAAGTAAATGCACGTGTAATGTTTTTGTGTGTGTGTTTCGAAAGATACAGAACAGAGATAAACTGGAAGAATATCTGCTCCCTTCGAAAAGTCAATTTTAACCCGTAGTGAGTCGACCATTCAGATTTTTTGTTACTAAGTAACACAATATTTATTTTATTTTGAAGGTAAAAACGTCTAGCTTCCTGTATTCTGTATAATTCTAGTAGGTTTGATGCATTTTAGGACTGAACATAGCAAAGACCTGTTTTCTTTGTAGTGCTTGCGACTCGAGGAAATCGATGCATCTGGGCGTGAGTTGTAGGGTTGTTTAATTAATTACTAACGTTATGCGCAAACGATTATATGCCGTGAACGTTAGGCAGTTAACGCCCATTATGTATTTTTAGTTTTCACAACTCCGCATTGTGTGGTCATGCCCAAATCCCCCCCCCCCCCCCTCTCTACTTTACAAACTCTGCGGATGTGCTACTCGTGTGAAAGCAACATGCCTCATGTCTGAAAGGGTACTGTTAGTTCGGTTACTCTTTGTCTGTTTGACGCGCAGTGTGAAATCACTGCGCCTGATGGCGGCCATGTTTAGAAAGTAGTTCCGGCTATCTATTTACCTTAAAAAAAGAGCGTTTCTCTGCATTTTGGATTAATATTTCATTTCATGGTGAGTACACGCTGTTAGAATGTGTGTTTTTGGTGACTTGAACGACTGTACCATTTCCTCCAATTCATTGGCGATACTAACTAACTGGACAGCTGTAGCTCGCTGTATACTGCACGGAGAGTGATATGTCATTGTGTATCTTGTTTATACAAGGGATCTCACGCGCTACGCGCGCTCGATTCCTAGGCTTGGTCGCTTCGCGGCCTCGCTGGCCCTGCAGCTCGCGGGCCAATGAGACCAGCATCACTGAAGACATAACTGATGATGTCACTGTGGGATTTATGACATAACTGATGATGTCACTGTGGGATTTATGACATCACTGATGATGTCACAGAGGGATTTCATCAGTGGGATTTATGAGGGATTTATGACATCACTGATGATGTCACAGTGGGATTTATGACATCACTGATAATGTCACAGTGGGATTTATGACATCAGTGGGATTTATGACATCACTGTTAATGTCACAGTGGGATTTATGATATCACTGATGATGTCACAGTGGGATTTATGACATCACAGTGGGACAATCACATTGGGACATAGAAACAAACAGACAGACAGAGCCCTGGCTCCCATTTATATACTACTGATGATGATGATGATGATGACTGATGATATGGGCGAGCCGCGATATGACAAATGGGCAAATCTCCCATAAAGTTGGCATATCCCTTTAAGGCCTTATTATTCATGCTCTTTGTATGTTTTTTGTTGTTCTTGCGCCAAACACAGATATCTCAATGAAACAGGACTTACTGAAACTGTAAAAATCAACCCTTAAATGGGACAAGGTTTATGCATGTTGCAGTATCTCAGCTAATAGCGTCATGTCCCAGTTATAGTAAGCAGGTTTTTATTATTTTGACTATGAACTTATGAGCTTATCCTGGCTACAAGCAACTAGAAATTCTCACACTTCGCTTCGCGCACTCAATTCTCGTTTATTTTGTGCGCTTTGCGTGCTGCTGCAGAGAATATCCATCTTTGGGATCTCAAACCGGAACCACATTTGTGAGTTCTTATGGAGCTATCTTCTGAACTGTCCATCCTTCTGTCTTGACTTCTTGTCGTTATTAAAAAATACTTCCATCTTCATCTCTGAAATCCAGTATTCTGCCTCTAACCCCAGTAAACTGTTTTCCACCTTCTCCCCCCCCTCCCTCATCCCTTTCAGCTGATGATTTTGTCACCTACTTTGCTAAGAAGGTGGATGACATCAGCTCTTCCTTCCATCCTCCTCCAGCCTGTCCCTCGGCTTGCTTACTTCTCTCCCCTCTCCCCCGAAGATGCCCTTAAACTTGTCAGGACTAACCAAGCCACTTGCTACCCTCTTGATCCTATCCCTTCCTCTCTTCTCCAAACCATCTCCACCGACATATCCCATTCTCACTACCCTTATCAATTCCTTTTTGTCCTCTGGTCTTGTTTCGTCTGCTCTAAAAACTGCTAGAGTCAAGCCTCTGCTTAAGAAACCCTCCCTTGACCCTACTGCTATCCAGAACTACAGACCTGTCTCTCTTCTCTCATTTCAATCCAAAACACTTGAACAACTTTCTCTCCATCTCTCCCGGAATGAGCTGCTGGACCCTCTGCAATCTGGTTTCAAGGCTTCTTCTCACTCTACTGAGACAGCTCTCCTTGCAGTCACAGAGGCCCTGCACACTGCTAAGGCCTCATCCCTCTCCTCTGTCCTTGTCCACCTTGACTTGTCTGCCGCTTTTGATAGTCAACCACCAAATCCTTCTGTCCATTCTGTCTGACCTAGGTATCTCACGATCTGCACACTCCTGGTTTGCTTCCTATCTCTCTAACCGCTCATACCAGGTCTTATGGAGAGGGTCCCTCTCCAGACCCTGCACTCTTAGCACCGGTGTCCCCCAGGGCTCAGTCCTGGGCCCCTTGCTATTCCTGCTCTATTCAATTACCTTCTTATCCTATTTCTTTTACTTTTCATTTAATCTTATTTTAATGTTTTATTCTTCTACTCTTATACTCTTTTATCCAATATCTCGCTGCTGGTTTTTATTGTTGATTTTATATTCTCTTTTACCTACAAATTGTGCAATAGGGCATGTGCAATTTTATGTCTCAGTTGGCATCTCCCCACTGTGTCTTAGTGTAATGCTGTGTCTGTTCTGTTTGTGTTTACTTGTGTTTTTGTAACGCCGGATGGGGCTACGTGCACTTTTTGCGCAAGGCAAATTTCCTCCTATCCTATACCAGATCTCTTGGCCATGTGATCTCATCTGATGGCTTCTCTTATCACTCCCCCTCCCCTTTCTTGTGTGTGACCAGACTCATGCCAGACCCCTGAACAGTGTCTTGTGTGTGACCAGACTCATGCCAGACCCCTGAACAGTGTCTTGGCAAACTTCTGAGGCAATCGGAGCAACGGTGCTGTCGGTGCACCTTGCATTAGCTAGTTAGTCAGAATGTTTGGGTATCATATAATCATATAATGTATCATATAATGTCTGCACTGTTACAGTATGTAAACACACTCGTTAGCTAAATTTACATCCATACTATAGATATTAATGCATTAGGAGCCTTGCCAGACCACATGTACATTGGAGGATGACGTGACAACAATGGGAATAAAATATTAATTTGATGCATTCTACATAATCTCACTTAATGCATTTTGACATGAGGTAACAAAAGTTGTGAAACCAAGTGTAAGAAAAAAGGTTTTACTGATACGATATGAGGACAACTGGAAATTCGTCTCAGGGAGTAATGCGTTTCATGTGTTATGCCTCCACATACAGTTTTAGCCTTTCTACAGAATCTTCATAATTTTATGCTAACAATGCCGGTTGCCCGGGTGTGCAGTCTTCTGCAGTCTTGATTTAATTGGATATTAGTGCTAATTTATCTGGTGTGGAGAGTATCATAATGTGTATCATGTCATCAAGTCATTGTAACATGACATGGATTAACTAAATCATCATTGCAATTTGCTGCTGCCACTTCTAAAATGGCAGTGCCTGTAACGCACACAGACACTCACATCAACACTTAACCCCCACACTCCTACTGTCCCACACTACACAGTCTAACAACTGCAAGCATACAAGAGCAGCAGCATGCAACTCACATACATTACTGACCCACATTCCTCATCTAGACAGTCAGTGCTATCTCTGTCATATCTCACATATTAAAGCAGCACCTTATTTAAAACATCGAAGCCCACAATGCTCAGGCAAATCCCTATTCAATACAAGTCTGTTGCAGTTTGAGAGAGAGGGAGAGATAGCACACACTGTGCTGCATTGCAGAGGCCCCAGCTTGGGTAGTTCCTCCTGTATAAGCTCTGATCATTATGAATGTATAGGGGGGAAACACAGTGCAATGTGCATAGAAGCATACTTGGCTTTGTCTGTTTGTCCGAGTATTATGAGTTGTATGAAAATGAGATAAATATGAATATGCATCAATCTGGTCATTTTTGCCCCAGTGCCATTATGTTTTAAGGGGATGTTTGGGAATTTTGGCCATAGGCTGACTGATAATTGAGAACATTGTTATCTGTCACACCTCTGGTTCAAACCATTGACTGTGTATATATGGACAGGATATCAGCTCTCTAAAAGTGAAGCCAAAACAACTTAGATTGTTTTGGCTAGGGGCGGCTGTAGCTCAGGAGGTAGAGCGGGTCGTCCACTAATTGCTTTGGATAAAAGAGGTCGGTGGTTCGATTCCCGGCTCCTCCAGTCTGCGTGTCAAAGTGTCCTTGGGCAAGATACTGAACCCCAAATTGCTCCCGTTGGTGTGCCAGCACCCTGCGTGGTAGCCTGCCGCCATCGGTGTGTGAATGGGTGAATGTAACTACTGACTGTAAAGCGCTTTGGATAAAAGCGCTATATAAATGCAGGCCATTTACCATTTATTACCATTTAGATCGCCACCCTGGTGGCCGGTCCCAGTATAGGTCACAAGACCCGCCTCCGCCATGTTAGTGGATGGGACATGAGCCAAACTAAACAATTTAAGTACAGGTCTCTTCCCCCCCCAAATATGGTCTACATCATATTAGGCAGTTCTTATCATGCTGATGTATGTTCAAGTGTTAATTTTTCTGATAAGTTTGTTTTTAAGTAGTTATTTGATGATATAAAAAGGGGTGATTGACAGCTGTGACATCAGTCTCAAGCACTCACTGGCAGCTCCTATCATGACAGCCCTGCGAACTTGTGTTCGGAAATAGCAGGAATAACGTTAGGACCATTGAGTGTATGGTCAGCAGGCTCTCTATGGTGCCTTGATAGAAGTCCCTGAGGATTTGGGGCATCAGGCCAGATTTCTTTAGGCGCTTGAGGCCGCACAGTTGGGCTATTTTCACAACACAATACAACAGTGGTGGTGTGGTTGGCCCATGTCAGGTCCTGGTGGATGTTGATTACCAGGTACCTGAAGCTCTCCACCCTCTGTGCCATTGATGGTGACTGGTGTGTCCGCATTTCCCATCAGATCTGACATAGATATCTCTTGCTTATCTAGGTTGAGTAAAAGCCTACTGTAGTTTGGCGGTTAGAAGAAAGGAAGGTGGATGAGAGCAGATATGGCGTTAGGTTTATTAAAGTAGGCACCTCTGAACACATGTCTAGAATGATTTAGGTCCATGACACCTCCAGAGAGCTCAGTTCTACCATCCCAGCACCCCTCATTGATAATCCTCTATACCTATAGAACACCACCATGACATTTTACCTGTAACTATGCTTAGACATCACATTCACATGCAGCGTTTATTAGCTGGAGGAAAATAGAAAAAGAAAAAAAATTAAATTTAGTCTGAGGGAGGGTACACTCTCTTTAATTTGAGTCCAGGCGAGGGGTATACAATTTTGATTCGATAAAAATATATAAACCTTTTTTTTATTTTTTATGTTTGCTTTTCGGACTTCAACAACTACTGAGTTGCTTCATTTACACCCCTCCTGTCAAAACTGTTTGGTATGTCCCGGTGCATTGTTTCTCTTTGGCGGTCCTATCTGTCGATCTTTGTGCTTGGCCTATCCAGACAGTAGGCGTGTACAGTATCTGGCGAATCAGTGGCGCTTTTCTGGTGATAATATGGAAGTACATTTCCAGCGCGAATAACCCACTGGAACAAAGCAAACAAACAGACATGGCATAAAAAAAATATATGGGCTCTATCATTGCATCGGCCTATAAACTGCGCCCAGCGCAGCGCAGATTAGTGGGCGTGGACCAGCCCACTCCATATTTTGGTATCGGCGCTACACGCAGCCTTAAGCATTACAACCACGCCTATTAAGCTTAAAATTATGCACAGTCTGCTCATTGGAGAAGTGCAGTAAACGAGTCACAAGCTTGCCTTTTAAGCTCCAATTCCACGGAGCGATCCAGTAAAGCCAGAAAAGCCAAGCGCTCTGCTCCCCCCCTCCCTTTCATCCCCGTCTGTCTGTCTCCATATATAGGCTATTATTCCATATTATTATGCTTCTCAAACCAATCTAACTGCAGTTTAAATACTGCAAGCATGTAAATATGCCACACTATAGCAAGATCAAAGTGAAAAGAATGTTCTAAACGCATTGGCTAGAAAAATATATGTCATGATGAGATTAGATTGGTGAAAGTTTGTCCAGAATGATATCGTTTTCTCTCCCCTGCTGCACAGGTAGGATGATGCACATAAATATAGCCTACATTATGTAAAGTCATTGCATAAATGTGTTTTTATTATGCCTCCGCCGGCGATAGCCAGGCCGAAGGCATTATGGATCCGGGTTGTCCGTCCGTACGTCCGTCCGTACGTCCGTCCGTCCGTACGTCCGTCCGTACGATGTTTGTTAACGCGATATCTGAGGAACGCCTGGACGGAATTTCATCAAATTTGCCTCAAACATCGACTTAGACTCAAGGATGATCTGATTAGATTTTGGTGGTCAAAGGTCAAAGGTCAAGGTCACTGTGACCTCTCAAACGCCATTTTCAAGCTTGTTAACGTGATATCTCAGGAATGCCTTTACGGAATTTAATCAAACTTGTCTCAAACATTGACTTGGACTCAAGGATGAACTGATTACATTTTGGTGGTCAAAGGTCAAAGGTCAAGGTCACTGTGACCTCTCAAACACCATTTTCCAGCTTGTTAACGCGATATCTGAGGAACGCCTGGACGGAATTTCATCAAATTTGCCTCAAACATTGACTTAGACTCAAGGATGATCTGATTAGATTTTGGTGGTCAAAGGTCAAAGGTCAAGGTCACTGTGACCTCTCAAACACCATTTTCAAGCTTGTTAACGCGATATCTCAGGAATGCCTTTACGGAATTTAATCAAACTTGTCTCAAACATTGACTTGGACTCAAGGATGAACTGATTACATTTTGGTGGTCAAAGGTTAAAGGTCAAGGTCACTGTGACCTCTCAAATGCCATTTTCCAGCTTGTTAACGCGATATCTCACGAATGCCTTGGCGGAATTTCATCAAATTTGCCTCAAACATCGCCTTAGACTCAAGGATGATCTGATTAGATTTTGGTGGTCAAAGGTCAAAGGTCAAGGTGAGCTCTCAAACGCCATTTTCAAGCTTGTTAACGCGATATCTCAGGAATGCCTTGACGCAATTTAATCAAACTTGTCTCAAACATCGGCTTGGACTCAAGGATGAACTGATTACATTTTGGTGGTCAAAGGTCAAGGTCACTGTGACCTCTCACACACCCAATTTCCAAGCTCTGTAACGCAACATCACAGGAGCGCCTTGACGGAATTTCTCCCAAATTTGCCTCAAATGGCGATTTGGACTCAAGAATTAACTAATGGCGGAGGCATAAGTCCGCGTTGCGGTCGTTCTAGTTGTAAAAGAAAATGTGAAGTAAGTCGTCTTATTGGAGCGACATCACAGTAGGAAGTCACAGTAGAACCGAGTTACGGCTGTCACTCATCTCCTAAATTACGTTAAATCTGCGAGGGATATTTATACCACCAGGATGACGTGATATGTTTCACATAGGGTTGTGTTTTGATTTCGAGATTTTATTTTGTCCAATATTGAAATGTTCTACAATTGCATGTTGTTACACATTATTTCTATCTACCTTTCTATCTATTTAGGCTAATTTGGATGCTATTTATTATCGAAATGTATTAACAATGCATGCTGGGAGATTTCACATGTGTGGCTTTGTGCCTGTCTGCTGTCTGATGCGCGAGGGAGTGAGAGAGAGAGGGGGGACAGAGAGTGGAGAGTCCGCGGCTCCGCACAATTACGCACAATAATAGAACCAGCAAACTTTTTTTCCATCAGTCATTGACCGCTATTTAAACACAAATATTGATATACACAGAATGAAGATTGTTTCACATAAATAGCATATTGTTTGGGGAGGGTCAATCCTATTTCTGAAATCACTTGGGGAGGGTCAAGGAAAAATATATTTTGATCAGAGAAGGGGCACAGCTTTTTATTTTAGAGCACACCAAATCCCTCCAGTGACCCCCCCTTCTAAACAACGAACGGTCCCTAAAATAATTGAATTCCATTGATTCCCATGAAGTTCAACTTCTAAGAGAGGTTGCCTTGACTTACTAAATATTATAAATTAAACATTATGAAACAAATAATCAAATACGTTGCATCTGAATTTGTCTACTACGATTACGTTATGCATCAAACACTGCCTGATAGATCCCTTTTGCATGTTATGACATTCATTATTGATATATGTGTAATCTCAGATATGTGGTCAAAAGAAAAACAAACATGGCATTTCAAAGAACAGATGTTTGGATGTGGCCAATTAACGTTTATTAATGTGTTTGTTCCAGCTCGGTCCACATGGAGGAGTCCTCTGTAATGCAGGGAGCCCAGGGGATGCTGGTTCAGAACTGGCCCACCGTGTCCAGCGCTGCAGGTGAGGTGAAGTCTATCGCAGTCACTGTCTAGACTGATTTGTTTTGATTTATTAGGATCCCCATTAGCTTAGGCAAAGCTAAGCTACTCTTACTGGGGTCCACATAGAACATTAAACATCATACATGTACAAACAAGACAATCAGATAAGCAAAAATAATACAACACAGAAAAAATAAATAGAGAGTTAAGCTCTATATCCACGAGAGTTCGGCTCTATACTGTACATGCAACACTAGTACGTTTTCACTTTACAAACAAAATAATCTCACAGGACAGACAAACGAGGCGATGTGCGTGCAGCCATCTTGGATTGCACGCAGACAGAAGTAACTTCTCAGTCTGATTTACATGAATGACCAACAGTGTTGGGGGTAGCTCATTACAAAAGTAACATATTACATGTAATATATTACTTTTAGCAGTAACTCAGTAATATAACTTATTACTTATAGTATTTCAGTAATATTATACCAGTTACTTTGTCAAGTAACTCAAGTTACATATTGAGTTACATTTTATTAAATCAAAGCACATATTTAAAAAAGATACAATCATTTCCTAATCAAACTGTGTGTTTTTATGCACACAAAAAAAACACTATAGATGACAATAACAAAGGAAAAGAATGAAATTTAGAATTTTGGATTGTTTACACTGACTTCAAGGCGGTTGAAATTATTTTTTTCGGGATGTTCCGGGGCGGCAATGTCATTCTGCTGCTGCTGTTGTTTTGGTCAAAGTAATGCAAAAGTAGTGTAATAAGTAACACGTTACTCTACACAGAAAGTAATATTGTAAAGTAACTTATTACTTTCAAATGAAAGTAACTAGTAATATGTAGTATATTACATGTTGAAAGTAACTTGCCCAACACTGATGACCAATCAAAAGAAGCTACTGGTCTGCATTTAAGAAGTAACATCTCAGTCGGATTTGCATAAATGACCAACCAAAAAGAAGCTACTGGTCTGCATTTAAGAAGTAACATTTCAGTCTGATTTACATGAATGACCAACCAAAAAGAGGCTACAGGTCTGCATTTAAGACTGAGTCCCACCAGAGTTCTGAATCGGACCGTTTTACTCACAGATGAGACCTACATTTAAACTGTGGCACCTTGACATAAATCTAGCAGCACTGTCTGGAACAACGGCAAATCATTGTGTTGAAGTGACTTTTAATGCCAGATATTAAAGAGAGAGTACTTTATTTATATTTAAATTCTGGCATTACAGCAGCAGTACTCATCAATAAGATCAGTGACTTTTTCAACAACAATGAGCAACAACAGCGACATAACTTATGTCAAAACACACAAAGAGGTAGGTGTCGGCGAGAGCTTAGGAAAACAATATATTGGCATAAAAAACAGTATATACATACTGACACAGCTACTACAGCACTCTTGCATTTTCCGGAAATGTCCACGGTAGAGCATATTGTATTATATAATAATATTACTATGACTGTACACTATAGAGCGGCGATCCTCAAAGTCCGGACTCCGGTCCACATGCGGACTGAGATGCCGTCCTATCCGGACCGAGCCCTATAACCTACAAATCATTCATAACTTACATTTTCACGGACCATTTCTATTTTAACCGGCACATGCTTTTATAGTCTTTACGGTACTACTGTTTTATCTACCAGGAAGCTCACAGACCAATGCATGCGCTGCAAATCATCACACGTGATGCTACTCGGCCAATCAAATAAGCGAATCGTTTCTCTCTGTTGCTTCTCAGTGGTGCTGCGAGAGTGTGACACACGGACGGAGGGGAGGCGAGGCGAGATATAGAAGTAATTTCACATCTTACATGTCCATTCATTGTTCTTACGGGCAGATCAAAACCAGTATGTCTCGTGTGAAGTGCGGTGCGATCCTGACCTGTCTATGGAAGCGCCACACATGAGCAAACACACATACACACACACCAGGGCACACTCACTGCCCAACGCAACGGCATGCGAGGTTTGCATTGCAATTGCATTGATCGACAGACAGACAGACAGACAGACAGATATATAGATAGATAGATAGATAGATAGATAGATAGATAGATACAGTAGATAGATATCTATATCAGTGCGCTGAAGATATTACTGTGCGTAATTGTGCGCACCTCTCCTCTGTCATCTCATCTCTCTCCCCCTCTCTCTCTCTCACTCCCTCTCTCTCGCACAACCAAACAGGCACAATGACAGATGAAAAAAAGTGATACCGTAGTTTTGAGCCCCTGTCATTCAGAGGCTGTTGCATCATCCTACCTGTGCAGTGGGGGATAAGAAAAGGTAGCGAGAGAAAACGATATCATTCTGCCCAAACTTTCACCAATCTAATCTCATCATGACATCCCGCCAGGGATAGGCTATATTTTTTCTAGCCGATGCGTGTAGAACATTCTTTTTACTTTGATCTTGCTATTCACCTTATGTTCAGACCTTACAGTGGGCCAAATTCTTCCGGGTCCTTTTAACACTTCCGGCGGTCACTGCGCAAAATAAGAGAGTTGTTTTTGGAGCGGACAGTGAAGGGGTAAAATAAAGAACGTAGCCTACTACTTTGAGCCGGTACACAGCAAGCAAGCGAGTATCCACTGTTAGCCAGGTCAGATAACGTTATCGTCGACAATGACGAGCACTTTCTTGTAAAACATACCTGGACTCCAACAAAGAAAGCTTCAGATAGTTGTCTCTCCTCCGAGGCAGCGCGAGCCACTAACGTCAATAAGACCCGCAGACGTTAACGTAATTCCCTGGAATGTGAGACTTAACGAGCCAGTTACATGGCGTTGCATTCTTAGACATTGCCGTTTGCTTTTATTTGGTATGTTACATACAATTGGCTAAATTATTAGTTAATTCAGAGTTAGATGATATTGGAGAAGCGCAGCCATTTTTTATTTTATTTTATTATTATTTTTAGCCGGAAGTTTTGATACGGCCACACAACCGGGTCAAATGGGCGTGGCTACATAAGGTGAATAGTGTAGCGTATTTACATGCTTGCTGTATTTAAACTGCAGTGAGATTGGTTTGAGAAGCATAATAATGTGGAATAATATATATGGAGACAGACAGGGATGAAAGAGGGAGGGGGGAGTTAAGAGCGCTTTGGTCGGGGTTTTCTCGCCAGATTGGATCGCTCCGTGGAATGGAACATGAAAGGGACATTGTGATTTGTTTACTGCACTTATCCAATGAGCACGGTGTGAATAATTCTACGCTTAAAAGGCGTGGTTATAATGCTTAACGGTGAAAACACACCGCACGCGTCTCCTGCACATAAGCTGCGCGGCGCGACCATTTGCGACCTTGTGCGCAGCCAGTTTTCATTAGGACACCATGTTAACAGATCTGTCAGTCCACACCGAATTGCGCGCAGCGCACAGCGCGCCGCTCAGCTCAGCTCAGCGGCTGCTCAGGGCCGTTCAGGTCAGCCTGGATTTCTATTTTCCTGCGCGGCCGTCTGCGCCCGTGAGCGACTCTGTCAAGCTGAACAGATCAGATAAGGGCAGACAGGAACTCCGAAACCGGACATTCGTCAAATAAAACCAATTTCAAAGTAAAATAATGTTTATTTACGTTGTTGATTGCCCCTTTGGAAGGGTGAAAAGAGAGAAAGAGCAGTGGGAGAGGGGGAGCGGCTTCTAGGGGCTCGTTGCCTGCGGAGCAACAAGTAGAGAGCTAGGACTCGCCTTTTCTCTACAACAGCACGCACTGGGAAAACGTGAGGAGAACAGACAAATATGATGCAATTGCATTTTATAGCGAAGGTAGCCATTAACTGTTATCCCAAACATATTACTTTAGATATTTATGTCGTCATTTACTTGGCCATGATAACGAAGACAGGAGATCTGGGGCAAAATATATAGCGGACGAGCAGAGCGCGCAAAGTGAGCTGCGCTCTCTGTGTGGACACTTTTAAGCGACTTCTGCGCGGAGGTGCGCTGCGCGGCGCATGCGCGCAAGTTTCGCGTCCGGTATGTCCCCAGCGTAAGGCCGCGTGTAGCGCCGACACGAGAATAGGCAGTGCGCCGGTCCATGCCCACTAATATGCGCTGCGCCTGGCGCTAAGCGCTAATTTATGGCCGGTGGGACGATAGAGCCCTGCAAGTACAAATTGTGCAAAGTGGACATAGTGTATATGTGTGCAATGTGCATGAGCAATATGTGCGTTTAATAGAGAACCACAGGAAAGAGTCCGGAAGTGTACTTCCGAGTTCGTGAGAGGAAAAGTCTATGGGATTTAACATGTGAGTTTCACTTAAATGCATAAAATAAGGTATGTGGTTAACAAAGGTTTATGGGAATGCGAATTTGGGTTCAGCATGGTAATCTTCACAAACGTGAATAACTTTTATGACTTGGAACGTAAATGCGTTTTTTTTTTAAACACGATTTTGAAAACGCTTCAAAAGGCATAAAAATGATTCACGTTTGTGAATCATGCTGAACCCAAATTTGCATTCCCATAAACCTTTGTTAACCACAGACCTTATTCTATACATTTAAAGTGTAACTAACCCCCAAAACACTTTTTTTCCAACTTTTAACCAATATGGCTTTTGGGGTGGTGTGTGAAGAATTCTGGTAAAAATGTCCACATTTGAGACCAAACTGATAATATTCTACAAGCTTTATCATTTCCAGCAGCATAAGTGCCCTCTATGGGTTCAAACCTGCTTTTTGGGGGGCGGGGCTCAAATGAATGGACGATTTGGTACATCATTACGTCACGGTGGTATTTGCGCGTGGTGTACCCCAATGTGAATCAATTGTATTATCAGCTTTATTTTATGCATTAAATGTAGCGTAAGCCGTTCGGGTGCTGGGATAACGTAATGCATTATGTGTAGTTGGCTACTGTGGCTAATGCTAGCGGCTAACGTTAGTTACTTTACATGGCAGTAAAACGCCACTTAATGACCAAATTGACATAACTTTTAACCATTTCGAGTAACACTCTTTCCATACGGACCACTAGCGTTGGTTAGTTGTTTATAATGTGGCTATATTTTGTACGATACACTGAAAATACTGCCTGTCATATAAAATGTAAAAAAAAAGAAAAAGGGGTTGGGACTGGGAGGTGTCGATGATTTGATTTGACAGTTCTGGGCACTGGGGTTGGCGTTGGCCAATCCTGGCGTGTTGCACCCCCAAATCGAGTGTGTTCTGCCGCTATAAGCGAGTGGGTTCCGGGACAACCAGTCTCTCTGAGGTGCGAGCCACTTACGTTAAAACAGTGTGGTAAATACAATATTCCTGGAATGCGAGTTTAACGAACCAGTTACATGTCCTCTGCATTCTACATCAAATTAAGACATTACTGTTTGTTTTATTTTGTATGTTACATAGCCTACTTATTGGCCAAGTTATTAGTTTGCCAGAAATTTGGGGGGTAAGTGCCCCTTTAAGTTTTCCACTGAGTAACCAAATGGCGGCGATTTCTGGATAAAACCTACAAGAATATGTCATCCCTGCGGTACTCTCTGAAGAAGAAAAAAACATCACATGGATGCAACTGGGACGTATCATGAGTGATGTACCCTGGGGTCATAGGATGTTTCGGGTACTGCAACATCATACACCCTCGCCCAGGTGACCCAGGCGGGGTTGATCAAGCCCCGACTTACGTCCCAGTAGCTACCCACGGTCAGCCCTCTTAGGGAAAGACAGGGCCACTCAATCCGCTGCTCTGGAACTACTCTGCCGGGACCGGGAGGCTCTGGCACGTGGAGGGACTGGGCTCTGTGGGTTGCCCCCTGTCCGGGCTCCTCCTACGTCTCACCAGGTCCAGGACCTGTGCGTTGCACCAGACTCCCCCGCTCCAAACATTTCATTCCGGTATGATGTTTATTGGGCCGTGGTGGTACTGCAGGCTCCACTTGCGTCTTGAATGGCCCTCCTAAAAGACCACTCGTGGATTTGTTGGGCTTATAGAGTTATGCTGCTCTATAGCTGTAAGGGTTAAAGCAGCTACGAGCAAGATTTTCGATTGTTATTAAACAGTCTAAATTTAATATCGATGCATCACATCTTACCTCTAATAGTAGACGAGACCAACGCAGAGTAGTCTCGCTTGAACCCCGAGTGAATCGGCCAGTGTTGTCTCTGTCTGTGGCCGGGGCAGATCAGGAAGTGAAATGAAACGGTTTGCGGCAGCTACTTCGGCCATAACCACAAAATAACAAAATTACTTCCAAAAAAACTGTTAGAATATAACGAGAGATGTTCGCGAGAGTAGCAAGCCCCTGCATGGCGTTCTCCTTGTTTATGGTCTGTTGCTAGGCAGAGCGAAACGGCGGAAGGCAGGCAGCTGCTGTAAACCATTTTGTTTCACTTCCGGGTTTATCCGGCCGGTAGACAGATAGAGAGAGAGAGCCCCCTGGTGACGCGAGGTTAGTAGACAGACACAGACTCTATAATCATCAAGAGAGCAATCTCCGATTCACACGGCTTTGGTCTCAGCTACTATTATAGGTAAGATGTGATGCATCAATATTGTAATTATACTGTTTAATAACAATCGAAAATCTTGCTCGTAGCTGCTTTAAAGGAGAATTTCGTTTTTTTTTAACCTGGACCCATCTCCTGGCATTAATTATGATTTGGCCACTCACCCAGCGATCTCCGCGGCGTTTCTGGCCGTCCTAGCGTTGTTTTGAGATCAATAGCGTCCAAGTCAGTTGTAAAATGGAGCTGATTTGGGGCCAAGTGTGAGCCTGTCTTTCCTGCATCTAAATAGCTATTTTTATTCCTGTTTTCGCCAAATATCGTCATAATCTGATCCCTCAAGAACCACCAGAGTGATATTTCGCCAAAGGCTGTTTCCTGGAGTCGCACAGGGATCAAATTACCTCAAACGTGATCTCGGTCACCAAGTCTTGTGAAGTCCCGCGATACTTTCCTGCCGACCGGCCAAGTACAGGTAGGACGCTTTGCGGTGGTGGTTTTAGCGTAACCTATGTGGGGTTTGGCATAACCTTCGTTATTTCGAATCCCACATAGGACTGCCACTGACGTCGATTTTTTTTTTTGACGGTGCTACGTGGATCAATGCCCCCCGCGTCTCCTATGGAGATATTGGAAGTATTGAATGTGTATAATCTATTTTACCGACCAGCTAGGTGGCGACGGTCCTCTCCCGACAGAGATAAAGTCAACCAAAAGCAGCCGCCTCCCGCGGCTGCTTCCTCCATTCTCAAGGAAATGGCTTGGCGATTTTACAGTCAGAAACGAACGAGCCTCATTCTCATACTGTAGGCGGGGACGCTTTCGCGCTGCTGCGGTGGGGGGTTCCAGAAATGGACTGTGTGGGCAGCATAAAGCCTAGAGTCGCATGGGGCTTCATCGGGGCTCTCAAACCCAAGAGACGAGTGAGACCTATCCACACTCGCTGCCAGGGAGGGAGGCTGCTCAAACTCGCTGCCAGGGAGGGAGGCTGCTCGAACTCCCAGCAGCAGAGCACTCGCTTGTGACAAACGCAGGCTGAAAGCCACTAGACACGCCCACGGAGGGAGGAGTTGAAGGAGAGGGCGTTCGGAACTATATTGTTTGGATGTCTGATCTCTCACTGATGCCAAAAATAAATGGTTAAAGTGACTGTTCTGCCTGTTTGATTGAATTTCACAAAACTGCGATTATCTCAGCTTTCACTCTCAGACGCTAAAACCATGCTGTACTCAACGGCTAATATCTACATAACTACTAACTCTACAAACTAACTCTTTTAGACAGAGAAAGCACACATTCTATTAGTACTTTTGTGAACTTTGTGTTGACAAACTCCAAGCAGAAAAGAATCCTCGGCTCTTGTAAAATGAGCCAGAATCCTCAAAAAAACGGCTTGGCAAAAGCTACCTACAGTAAAAAAAAAACGGCTGGCAGTCAATGTGTTAATATGTCACTTTTATAAGTTTAGAAAAAAAAATAGACGGTCAAAGTAACGATTTAGATTACCCTTGTGTGCTCAGTTGATCAAAATTACAGCTATTTAGAAATCTGGTTTTCGTTTTCAGCTTTATTTTATGCATTAAATGTCGTTCGGGTGCTGGGATAACGTAATGCATTATGGATAGTCAGCTATTGTGGCTAATGCCACCAGCTAACGTTACTTACTTTACATGGCAGTAAAACGCCACTGAATGACCAAATTGATTTAACTTTTAACCATTTCGAGTAACACTGTTTCCATATGGACCCCCAGCGTTGGTTAGTTGTTTATAACGTGACTATTTTTATAATGTTTATAACGTACTCCGGTTTCCGGTTTATAATTCGGGTCTGAATACAGCCGAGTATAACAAAGGAAATGGCAAGCTGCAACAACCAAGTCACGTTAAACCGGAACTTGTACCCATAATTATTTTACAGTGGGGCATTCAAAAATAAGGTGGGTAACCCTTTTCACAGCAATCAAGGTTGTAAAGCAGGAAGTAAAGCAGGTGTAACTAATAACATTAATGAGGGCCCTGGCACTGGAACTCCTAAATAGAAGGGAACCATCATTAATGGTTTTGGCTACACCTGCTTTACTTCCTGCTTTACCACCTCAAGACGGTTGCTGTGAAAAGGGTCTGTTGGCCATTATGTTTCTGATTATTATAATAAGGGACAACAAAACGCATTGCAATAGGCTGTACATGGAAGCTACCTATATTGTCTGTTAAACAAAACCCATTAAGCATATCTTACTATAAACTACTAACCTATCTACATATATACACCTATGGATGTACAATGACAAGAATAAAGCAGTGCACATGTATTCTAAAAAGCTCATCTTAAGCCCTGAAAGAAGAAGACAAAATACTGGTGATCACCATGAGGTAAATATTTAATTTCATTATTGTTTATTTGTATAAGGACAGATACACAAACATATAACATTTAGCAAGACATGTTTGATGTCATGTATCACATTTGTAGCCTAAGCTCATTTGCAATGCTTGTCCCTAATATGACTGATCAAGTGACTGACTGATATGTAGGTGATCTCCAATTCCCATGCAATGAAAATAAGAGCTTAGCTGAGATGCCAAAGGCCTGGAGGCCCTTGTGGAGAGCCAGTGATAGACAATAACACCCTGTCTGTCTGTCTGTCTGTCAGTCAGTCAGTCAGTCAGTCAGTCAGTCAAGTCAGTCAGTCAGTCTGTCTGTCTGTCTGTCTGTCTGTCAGTCAGTCAGTCAGTCTGTCTGTCTCTCTGTCTGTCAGTCTGTCAGTATACATGTGTGTGAACGCTTTTCTCTCCGTGGGAGACTCGGAGAGAGACCTTGGGAATGATGAGCGAGAGGGAGGGAGAAACTAGCAATTCCCACTATGTCTCTGCAGTTATGCTGTGATTTGGTCGAGCAGATAGAAAGCTACCACCCTGGTCTCAAAGCAGAGTGCAGAGTGTACTGCAGACTTCTCAGTGGTGCCTGCCTTGTTGCAAAAGGGAGTCATGTGATAGGAGTATCAGCAGCCAGTCTTGTATTGCAGTTTGCTCTTCTTGTTGTGTCACCTTTTCATGTCAGAGGTGAACTGTTATTATTATGATGAAGCTGTGCATTAGGCTGCAGTGCATCTGAAGGTGACATCATGTGACCCATGGCACAGAGGGAGGGAGATACGGCTGACTGATGCTGCTGGAGGGGCTGAGAAGCTATTATCAGTAATAAGAGAGGGACATAATGTGGAGAGATCCTGTAGCATTCAATAGGGCTGTATTGCATATACTGTATATATAGTAGTATATATAGCGGTATTGCCACTGATTTCCCAATTCGATACACAAGGTCTTTGTACACCAGGGCTCCCTTGTAAATGAGAGCTTGCTCTCAAGGGACTCTCCCTGTATAAATAAAGGTAAAATAAAAAATAAAAATAAAAAAGGTCCCGATTCAATTCGATGGCCGATACAATTTGATATATTTCAGTAACAATACCAATTTGCTTGGATATGAAAGAGATTCTCAAAGAATGAATGCTGTAAATTGTACAAGGAACCCTCTAACCTGGTGCATTATTAAATATATTAATGTTTACAAGATGTTTACGAGATCTCGTTGCGCTGAGAATCAAACCAAGTGAGTCTAGCGGTTAAAGCCTCAACCATCCAGTATAATCCTCAATATTGGGATTTATGAATCTATATCAGTTCCTTCAAATGAATGTCGATTCTATATCAATATACAGTGTTGATTTTTTAAACCCAGCTCTAGCATTCAAAGCAATTTGGGAAAGGGAGAGGAGCGCAGACACAGTGCATAGGGGGGATGGAGAGAGAAAGCGAGGTGTGGGGGGATGGATGAAGAGAAAGGTTAAGAGGATTGGCAGGTTCCTGCAGTAGTGTTGTTGCTAGGGAACGCCATGTGACCTGTTGCTAGGCAACACTGTCTAACTGAAAGATTGCTGCAGCAGCCGCACCCTCCATCAGCAGGGAGTGGGCGAAGGCAGTTTCCATGGCAACCAGTCATATCTCTGAATGGAAGATTTAGCGAGAGAAAGGGGAACAGGGGTATAGGAGGGGAACAGAGAAGGGTTAGGGTACTTTGCAAGGACAGGTATTAAGAAGAAAGAGAGTACTAATACTAATAAGGAAATAATTCAGAATGCATGTGATAAACCGTGCATTTTCACACAAGGAGAACATGACTCTCAAATGTGTGCATGTGTTAGAACACGTTTTGTTTTTTGGCAATGTATCTCAGATTGCACGATTTTGAAAAAAGAAAGATCTAATTATGACTGATATTGCAATTCCGATATGATTTGCGATATTAGAGGGAATGATTCATTTAAATTGAAAAACATGTTACTGTAATGATTACAATGATTACTGTATGGTGTGATTTTTGTGCGGATCTGTACCAAACAAAGATGTTTTCTTAAGTCTGCAGAATATGCTGTGTAGGTCAGGACATCTCTGCTGCACCACAATATTTAATTTAAACTGATATTTTGACACATTTCGCCTTTAACAACTCCTTTCGATTTGAAAATTGTTGTGGTCTATATTGCAATTTTGATTAGATTTCGATTAATTGTGCAGCCCTATCTCAGACAAGACAGGAAATAAGACGGCCTACTTTAAATGTAATTTCAGGTTAAGACGAAATGAGGCTTGAACCTCCCAGATATCTAGGTATCATGGCAACATCCTCACAACTGCAGCTATACTGACCTGCTTACCAGCAGTTAAAGCATAAGACATTTATACTGACCTGCTTACCAGCAGTTACAGCAGAAGACATAACTATACTGACCTGCTTACCAGCAGTTACAGCATAAGACATTTATACTGACCTGCTTACCAGCAGTTACAGCAGAAGACATAACTATACTGACCTGCTTACCAGCAGTTACAGCATAAGACATTTATACTGACCTGCTTACCAGCAGTTATAGCATAAGACATTTATACTGACCTGCTTACCAGCAGTTACAGCAGAAGACATTTATACTGACCTGCTTACCAGCAGTTACAGCAGAAGACATTTATACTGACCTGCTTACCAGCAGTTACAGCATAAGACATTTATACTGACCTGCTTACCAGCAGTTACAGCATAAGACATTTCACAATGTTTGCTGTGAAATATAGGCTAATATGAAGCAATGGCAGTTGCAAATAATCCTCCATGTTAGAGACACAATGACACTTGGTAAGCAGAGCCTGTCATAGCTGAATGCATGCACTCCTCCAAGCAGTGCCATGACCTGCTCTCTCTCTCTCTCTCTCTCTCTCTCTCTCTCTCTCTCTCTCTCTCTCTCTCTCTCTCTCTCTCTCTCTCTCTCTCTCTCTCTCTCTCTCTCACACACACACACATTTGATTAATACCTGCAGAATTCTCATTAATAGTGCCATTGGTTAAGGTTAGCTACAGCCAGTGAAGAACACACTGGGACTGCCAAATACACCAAGGCAATTTCACTTGATCAGACACAAACACTTGATACTCTGGCTCAGTCCATCATGCTGGGGAATACAGATGGCTCTAGCCTCATCAGGTGTCGTGTTACAGGGCAGGCTTTGAATGTGTTCCTCTCATCTATGATCAAACTACTTTGGCTTGGTTCTCGTCTCGGGCTAACATTCATTTCCCACAATCAAAGACCGTCCACCACAAACTCAAATGTCCACGTTTGGTTTGGGCTATTGGGTTAGCATCGGCATGACCATATAGCTTAGTACTGAAGGCTCTTCGGCCCTTACCTTTAAGTAGCTCTGGCTTGTATTGGCAACGGCGTTGAACCGCGTCGCCTCTCTGTGTCGGATCGCGGAGCAGCCCGGCCCGGGCCGCTGGCTCTCCCCCTCGCAGGTCCCTACAGTACCAACCTTGGTGGATCCAAGCGAGTTGTGTTGGGCCGATGCCACAATGTGCAGAGGGGCTATCAAAATATCCCACAGACACACACAAACATCTACTGTGTTCAGTTCAATGTCAGCTACACACAAACATCTACTGTGTTCAGTTCAATGTCAGCTACACACAAACATCTACTGTGTTCAGTTCAATGTCAAACAGTCAATAAGGGCACTTCCTGGTTTCGGTCAGCAATGTCTGTTCAAAGTTCAACCCTTACTGCTACACACTGCAGCATGGTGACGTTGATCCGCATTGACAAACATTTCCTCATGCGCTCCCTCAAAGCTCCCACCTCCCATTGCTCCTCCATATCTCTCTAACACAAGCCAACCCGCACGTGACATGGCATTGGCTTTGCTCGGTAAGGTAAGACAATCAGCGCAAAACCCCCGGACACGCACAAATCCAAAATTGTGGCTATGATTGATGGTCAATAATAACCAATGATTGCTACTGAATGATGTGACCACAACATAATAGCTTAAGACTGACAGTCTAACCAATAAGTCCTAAGTGACATCAGTGGATCTGATCATCACGTGTAGGACGGAACAGGAACTATAGCGCTGTGATGGTATACAACTTTCTTAACAGCAGGAGCAGAGTAACATAGTGTACAATTTGTGGTGTTCCCGTCAGTCCATTAATAATCTACCACCACACTTACCTTCCACGATCAAATGTTGTCATGCTTGATATTTGACGTTTGTCTTCCCTCAAAAATAATATTATATATATATATATATATATATATATATATATATATATATATATATATATATATATATATATATATATATATATATATAGTTATATATATAGTTATATATAGTTATTTTTTATTTATTTATTTAGCACATATTAAAACATACAGAAATACTGATAGTTATCAAGATAAACAAGAAAATAAATGTGCAAAGTAGAGGCAAGAGACCAGCAAGGGCCTATACGAGGCCTCTACTTGTATAACAACATTTCTACCTTAAGAGACTACACATAACACCAACCAAGCTTTAACAATATTTATTGAATGTAAGATTTAACAAGATTTATTGAATGTAAGATTGTCTTTGGCGGAGAGCTCCTTGGCCAAAAGGGGGATCAGCCACGTGACCGGGAATCGGTCACGTGACGGATGATCAGCCACGTGACGGCGGACCTGCCATGGATTGGCAGGGGCGTCGGAACCCTCCCCCTTTAGGAAAGGAGCCTTCACCTGGTGGTACTGGGGTGGAAGCCGGGGAGGTGGTGGGTTGATGCTGCAATGCATAGGAGACAAGAGCAATAGACAGGTAGGAGGGGCACTCCTTTTAACCAGACCGCTTGGACGAATGGCAGGCTGTTATTGGATAATTGAATGTGATGACGTAACTAGTTCCGTCTCTTGGTAGAACTTCCGTAAACTCCCATAAGTAGAAACAAAATCAGCAAGTATGAAATAAAATAAAAATTTAACGAAAAAAGAAAAGAAAGTAAAGAAGAAGAGCCAAAACATGTATGCAGATAAGAGATATTGATTTAACAGGGATTTTTTTCATTCTTGATTTAAAGATAGGCAATGATGGACAGGTTCTGATTGAAGGGGGGCTGGAATTCCATAAGGATGGACCTCTATATCTAATGTTAAATTGACCTAAATTTGTGCGGGAAAATGGAAGGTGAATGTTATGTGATTGTCTGGTTGGATATGAGTGGACATTAGAGTTCAATACAAAGAAGTTATGGAAGACAGTAGGTAAAAAGGATTCTTGATGCATACATTTATACATGAAAACAGAAGTCTGATATACGTTTATATCGAAGATTGACAGTAAGTTTCCTGAACAGAGGGGCGGATGGCTCAAATCGATTTGATGATGTAGCCCAGGGGTGCCCAATACGTCGATCGCGATCGACCGGTCGATCGCGAAGGTAGTGTGGTAGATCGCATGGCATTGAGGGGAAAAAAAAAAAAAAAAAATGTACATAGTGCCGTAGTGAGGATGGATGATAGGCTAATAGGCCCATTTGCCACTTGATTGACGTACAGGTAGCCAGTCAGATCTCATCTATACTGCGCATGCAAAAGTTAGCAGCCTATCATCCATCCTCACTATGGCATTTGCCACTTGATTGACGTACAGGTGCGCCAGTCAGATCTCGCTGTGGCAGCCAAGTTTGTATATATATATAAATAAATATGTTTGGTAGATCACTTTGACTTGGTCATTTTAAAAGTAGCTCCCAAGCTGAAAAAGTGTGGGCACCCCTGATGTAGCCAGTCTTAAAAATCTCTTTTGGATTAGCAGGATTTTCTGGAGAGAATAAGGATATGTACTGGCCCAAACAATATTACAATATGATAAATAAGGATATATTAAACTATAATATAGTGTCAGAAGACAGGTGTGATTTACCAGGGATGAAATCCTTCTGATAATGCCATAAGACTTCATAATTTTATTACATACATAATCAATATGGTTTTTCCAGGATACATTTTCATCAACTAAAACACCAAGAAATTTTGAAGGAGACACCTGTTTTAATTCAATATTATTAATGAGCAGTTTTGAATTCTGCTTGGAATAACTTTTGTTTTTATTTCTGAAAATTATAAAATTTGACTTCTTGGCATTCAAGGAAAACTTATTTAACTGGAACTTGAGGTGTATGCTACAATCGTATTGGCCTCTCTGATCAGGGAACAAAAGTCTGAATGTGCGACAACAATGGCTGAGTTTCCCAACAAAGAAGCTTCTTAAGAGTTAAGAAGCTTCTTAAGGAGTTAAGAAGGCTCCAAAGAAGTGTTGTGTTTCCCAAACGCCTTCTTAACAGCCTTCTTAACACATCGCTAAAGAAGGCTCTTAAGAAGCATCTTAACTGGAGCTGTCCACCATCTCGATGTGAGAGGTCCTCTGCGGCCCACTAGATGGCACTCTGAGCCCACCAGTGGGCCACGACCCAGTGGTTGAGAAACACTGTTGTAGAATAACCTAATCGTGGTCATGTTAAACAAGAACTTCTTCTATTAAACATTATTATTTCAGACATGGACTGCAGTTCAAATTGCTTTATACACACAGCATACAACAAAATTGCGAGAAACACTACAGAATTTAAGTGACCTTGGGTTCTGTGAAAGGTGCTATATACTGTAAATCCACAACATTCTTATTATAAAAGGAATCCATTCTGCTTAGAGGAATATAGCCTACGGTAAAACATTTAAAACACAAGTAACCATACATACAGGGAAGATTTTCAAGTGTTCCCCAATTTTAAACACTAAAGGGTGCATGAAAGAAAGGAAAAAGGGAAAAACACAAGAGGAACAGTGGACACAAGTATCTCCTTTTGCCTGACGCGGCTGGATCTGCCAGTGTTTCGTCATTAAGAAGGTGTTAAGAATGCCCCAGACCCTTCTTACAAAACCTTCTTAATGAAAGATCATCTTAGCGCTAAGAAGCTTTTGGGAAACGCAGCCTTCTTAACGGAAGAAAATTTTAGGCTAAGAAGCAATCGGGAAACGCGTTGGCTTCGTTGGCTTCTTACGGGGACCTTAAAGGCCGTTTCACACCGGTGCAGATTTTCGCGCGAATATTTGGCACGGAGATTTGCAACAAAATGTTTTAATGAGTTGCAATTGAACCTTGCACTCCGAGGCGGAACATTCGTGCGGGGGTTTATTTTTCCGGACGGACTTTGACTTCGGCGGATTTTCGGATGCGGCAAGATACGTTTGACCAATGAAATCCTTTATTTACAACTGACGTCACATTGTAGTATGGAGCTGCGCTGCTGTTTGGCATGGTGATGATTCAATTTGTGTTCATAGCCTACTGTAACGTTACAGGCTATCTATAGCCTTCCTAGCGTGAACGTCCCCCCCAGTTTCGTCACAACCCTAAACCCAGCCAATGTTGGTATCATCTGCAAATAAGATGGACAGAGCAGATTCGGAATTCAATGCAAAATCATTTATAAAGATTAGAAATAAGAGAGGCCCAAGGATTGAACCATAATATAACTTGGTTCTATTAGAAATATGACCATTAATACACACATATTGCTCCCTGTTTTCAAGGTAATCACCAAGCCATTTGATGACAACATCCTGAAATCCATAACGGTGGAGTTTTGACAGTAGAATACTATGGTCCACTGTATCGAAAGCCTTCGATAAATCCCCCAAAATACCAATTGCAAACATGTTGACTGCTGCTATTCAGAACTACAGACCTGTCTCTCTTCTCTCATTTCTTTCCAAAACCCTCGAACGAGCAGCTTCCGATCAACTTTCTCTCTATCTATCCCATAATGACCTCCTTGACCCTCTGCAGTCCGGTTTCAAGGTGTCTCACTCTACTGAGACAGCTCTCCTTGCAGTCACAGAGGCCCTTCACACTGCTAAGGCCTCATCCCTCTCCTCTGTTCTTGTCCTCCTTGACCTGTCCGCTGCTTTTGACACAGTCCTTCTCTCCATCCTGTCTGACCTAGGCATCTCAGGATCTGCACACTCCTGGTTTGCTTCCTATCTCTCTAACCGCTCATACCGGGTCTTATGGAGAGGATCTCTCTCCAGATCCTGCCCTCTTACCACCGGTGTCCCCCAGGGCTCTGTCCTGGGCCCCTTGCTTTTCCTTCTCTATATCAGATCTCTCTGTCATGTCATCTCATCTCAAGGCTTTTCCTATCACTGCTACGCAGATGACACTCAGCTTTACCTTTCCTCCCCCCCCTCAGACACCCAAATCGGTGGCACGCATCTCTCCATGCCTCAAGGACATTGGTGACTGGATGTCTGCCCACCACCTTAAGCTCAATCTTGGTAAGACAGAGCTACTCTTCCTCCCAGGGAAAGACTGTAGGTTCTCCTTGTACAACATCTGCAAAATCCGCCCATTTCTCACAAGGGAAGCGACACAACTCCTGGTCCAGTCACCTATCATCTCCCGTCTGGACTACTGCAACGTGCTTCTGGCCGGCCTTCCTGCCGCTGACATCCGTCCGCTTCAGCTCATTCAGAACGCTGCAGCCCGTCTGGTATTCAACCAACCCAAATTCTCTCATGTCACTCCCCTCTTCCGGGACCTTCACTGGCTTCCCATCTCGGCACGCATTAAATTCAAAACACTGGTTCTGGCCTACAGGGCAGTACACCAGACAGCCTCTCTGTACTTACAATCTATGGTCAGGCTCCAAATCTCTCACTGTTCCCTCCGCTCCTCCACCAGCGCAGGACGCCTCGCCCCTCCTCCACTACGGGGGCTCAAAAGTCGCTCATCCCGTTCGCGACTCTTCTCGTCCCTGCCACCTCAATGGTGGAACAAGCTTCCACCTTCGGTCAGGATGGCCGAATCACTGCCGATCTTTCGGAAAAGACTAAAGCCATACCTTTTTAGGCTCCATCTGGGCCCTTCTTGAACTAACTTCTTTCTCTCTCTTAAAAAAACAAAACAACAACTTACTAACTACTTACTACTTAACGTTACCACTATTCCTTCAGAAGTTGTAGTTGTCATAGACTGTGTTGCATAGTTGATTGCTCTATTGCTGACAAAAATGTGTTATTGTAAGTCGCTTTGGATAGCGTCTGCCAAATGACGTAATGTAATGTAATGAACACTTCTTTTTTTTTTTATCCCATTTTTATCCCCCATTAGTGCTAATTTTAATTTATTTATCCTGGTTGCTGCTCCACCCTCTGCCGATCTGGGGAGATCTGAAAACTGGCTCCATGCTTCCTCCGAGAGATGGGCAGTTAGCCAGCCACTTCTTTTCACCTGACAGGGGAAGCTTCACCGGTAGGACATAGCACGTGGGAGGATCACGCTATTCCAACGAGTTCCCCTCCCTCCGAACAGGCGCCCTTAATGACCAGAGGAGGCACCACATCAGCAACCAGGATATTGCATGTTTTGGTGAAGGGGTTCCTATATGAAGGAAATCCCTGGGAGTCACGGGGAGAACATAAAAAAAAAAAAAAAATGAACACTGAAAGGCTGACCAAACTTTAGCCGACGTGGCCTTCCGGAGCGGCCCTGGCCGGTCACGACACTGGGCCAGCTCCACTCGGTGGTTGTATGCATGAGGAATCCAGTAATTTTTTCTTCTTTAGGAATCGAGATGACTAGTATATAGACGGTTTTAACTTGACAACAATAACAACCATCACAACCCACCTGAATATCCGGTTTACTTCCTGTATACATAGCTGAGCGCAGGCTGATATTCGGCTCATATTAAATGTTAACGTTAGGCCGTGTCTCCGACAGACACATTAACAAGTTAGCCTATTTCGGACTTTATTTTTTGTAGTAGTTGTTGTTGTTGATAGTTGCCATAACAACCACCCCTGTCGGAAAGACGTGCATACACTGGGTAGTAGGAAGCGTTGTTGTCCGGTACGCGGAGCTAGCCTGAGAGGCTAATAAAAGCTGTGTTACAGAGTAAGCTGACTCAGTACGTTATTGCACGCATAGGCCTATCTTTACATAAAAAAAAATAGAAATAGAAGTAGGCTATGTCAGTGTTTTCCCCTGAACAGCTTAGAAAGTGGACACTGTCAATAGTTAGCACTGTGAAGCTGATACAATTCAGGTTGCGGTAATAATGCAACATTTAAGGATGCCAACGCCATAAAACACAGAAGAAGAAGCGGAGAAAAAGGAAATGCTGTGGGGTTGCAGCTGGTGAAAACCGTCTATATATAGTTGAAAGCAATAAGGGTTTTTTCCTCTGTAGCACGATATGGTTCATGTATGCAAAATCATGTTAAATGATCAAATTAATCTAATTGAATCCAATGGTAATTAACAAACCTGAAATTTTTAAAATTTAAAATTTTAAATTGCTTGTCACCAGCAGAAATGTGTCACTGTATTAAAATATCTACAGTATCTAGAGCCCGACTGATACTGGATTTTTTATTTATTTTAAAACAATTCAGATATTGGTTAGGCACTACTAGTATTATCATGATGATTCCACTGAAAAACGCCCTAACAAAAAAAATCAAGCAACTCCACACACTACTGTTAGACTACACTACACTACCACCTTCTGCATCATGCACAGATTAGCAGGCGTAGCACCCACAGAATTACAGAAATACACAGGTCACCAGCCCTCTGATCTCAAATAAACTTCCCTCATATTGCCTCCAACAACACGTGCAACCATGCAACACAACACATTCCCACTTCCATTTCGTTCTCTTTAGCGATGACGAGTGGTAATTGCAGGTGAGATCCAAAACCAGTGTTGCATAATATGTGACATTAGTCAGTTTCTTGGGCCATAGTAAAACCACCCGTGATGCTACTGTAGCAGAGACCAGAAAAAAGTAGCTCATTATCCAACTTCACACAAGAGATGTCGGCAACCTAGTTGAAGAGTGAGTCTATTGTGTTAGCTCCGCCTACCCTCTCTGGGGTGTCTCCAGTCCACGATAGATAGTGATTTACATGGAAATCTTTGAGATTATAAGTATCAACATGGACGATCCAAATAAAGTGTTGCCATAGTCTCGTGACAGAGTATCAGAGTCACTACCAATACTGGACCAAATGCACTCATCCACATCCACTGCACCTCTCTTTTACTCACTGTTACATTCCCAAAATGCTCCAGGGGAAGAGCGAAGAGGGAATGAACACCCACTCCACACCCGTACAGTAACACTCACCAGCTGTGTTTATGAGCCTGTTTGTCCTTCACCAGATGAGAAGCCACATTGTTTTCTTCCCTGAACTGTAAAAGGGGTTGAAATCAGAAATCAGCCAAAACAATCTGCTTTTCTCAACAGATGTACGTCTGCACTAGATACAGACGGACATACCACACTGACAAACCATATTTTTTTATCGACCTAGCTAGCTAGGCTTAGAGCATTACCTCCATGTAATGTTATATCTACATAAATACATTAACAACTGGAATGGCACTCTGATAATCCCCCCACAATTTTGATAGCAGAAAAATCTTTTCAGGATACACAGATCCATGTTTAACGTGCCTCTGTGCATCCTGTGCGCTGCGCATGGAGAGGAGAGGAGGATTTCAGTCTGTCCTGTCTGCTGATTATCATTCTGACCAAACAAACCTGCATGCCTGCATATCCCGATCTCCCTGCTCATCACACTGATAAAACATTAGTCCAGTAGAATAGTGGAAAGTTACGAATGAAGTTGTAGCCTATCAGCCACGTGCAGGAGAGCGCAATCCTTTATTGTTGCAATACAGTGCGACAAGTGCACTGCACACAAGGCAATCGATATTTCCATTCACCATTTAGGTATAAAATGCGCAAGATGTTATGCAAATGGTCTTGGATATTGTTTATATTTGCCATTGTAATAGGAGCAGAATTTAATTCATGGTTATGCTCATAATAGTTATTAAGTAGGCCTATGCCTATGGAAGTATGAAGTGAACTATAAATATAGATAGCCTACAATTATGAAATCTGAGTTGTTTGATGACCTGCAATATATTATACTTATTTGATTTAATATAATACTATTTGAATCTATATGAATATGAGCTGTTTATTTAGTTTTTTGTTTCTTCTCTACATCATCCAAAATCTTTCAGTAGGCTAATAAGCTACCACACAGTGGTTAAACTCAATCTCTGTCCCCGCCTCTTCTTTGATTGGCCAGCCTGACCCATGGCCATTACCAGGAATAAATTAGGCTAATAGCCTATAAGATACTTAGATTTGAAACCTTGTACAACATGTTTTGGCAATATTAGTCTACTTGAATATGGTCATGTCAAAAGAGAAAAGGGGGAGGACCTTTTCCTTTGTGTGTGTTTGTGTGTGTGTGTGTGTGTGTGTGTGTGTGTGGATTGTCTGAATTGTCTAACCCAGTGATACTCAACTCGCGGCCCAGGGGCCAGATGTGGCCCACGATAGGCTGCCTAGTGGCCCCCCGACCATTTAGACTAACCCATTATATTTGATTTGTTTCCCTATTTCTGCACACTGTGGTACCAAAACAGTCATGGAATTGTATAAATTTGGTATGGCTACAAAGCTCTTGTGAATCCAAAGAGCCCAATCACATTAATGTGTGATGAAATATCGCCTCATAGTAACCATTTCAAAATGTGATAATAAAATGTTTTTTACTTGACCTTATACTGTATACAATGCCCTATTGTGAACTCTAGGATAATCACAGCCTTGTTAAACTCTCTAGTCTAGACCTATTGTAGATGCATAAAATTGTATGGGATGGCCAGGTACATTGAAGTGTGTTTTTCTGAGCCATTTTCAGAAAATAGTGCTTGTCATCCAATCGTCAACACGGTCAAAATCGCACAAATCTCCAATTCGCAAAAGTTGTTACACAGCATCACGTTTCCCCCCCCAACCTCCCCCAAGGTCATGAGGTCTTCAGGTGGTGTTTTGGGGAGATTTTAACTAATGCACTTTATTATTTGAGTTAAAGTAGTCACAGTATTTCTTATTCTCTAGCCTCTGCATTTTGCTCTCAAACTGCACCAGATTGATTCATTTTGACTGAAATGTACAAAATGTTCACCCGGGGGGGCATGCCCCCGGAACCCCCTAGGGGGGCTGCGGTCCGGGATATATCAAAATCTCACTCCAGCCAGATACCCAAAGTTGGCAAACCTGATTAAACAAGCTTCAACATTAAACATTAAAAGTAATTTGGCTAGCATGCTAAACTTTATTTTGTTTTTACAACAAAATCTGTTTGTCCTTTATCAATATTAAAGGAGTGTGCTTTCCATTTTCATGAACCACCACCCTAGTCCAAGCAGTGTGTTTCTATGGCAACTGATGACAACACAAAATGCCTCCTGAAATCTCCTGTGCCCCTTCTAGACATCACCCTGTGTAACATGAGCCGGAATTGAAAAAACATTTCCCTTCAGTAGTCATACAGTCTCTCTTGAGACTTTAAATTATTAATTTAGGGATCCTGGATCTTCACATGATAATTCTTTAATGTGGCTTAAAATAAATAGTTTCTATTTTTAGCAGTATAATGTCAATTATTTATATCAGTCTGCTTTGTAAATGCAATAAAGGTACCTGACCTTTCTTGCTATATTGGATACTGTGTGTATGCATTGGTATGAGTTTGCATATTAAGCTACATGTAGCTTTGACTCATCTACCTATGATTTGTTGACCATTTTGATAGCATCCTTTACATCAACTCTCTTTATAGCATCCTTTACATCAATTCTCTTTATAGCCCAGACAAATTATAATCTGTTCATATACTCCATATTCATTGCGGGGACTCTGCGAGACTCTGTGTGGACCTTGTGTATTTTCAGAGTAGTGTACTTCCCAAAGGGACAGTGCTTGAAATCATTCCAGTACTCCAGCGATGTCATAATTAGCCTACAAAGACAAATCAAACAGAATGCCTTTGCTGGGGCCTGTTTGATCTAAATAAAAGACAGACTGAAAGTAGGTCAGTGCAGAGGGAACTGGTGTGAGCCTGGCTGAGAGCACCGTGTCTGCAGAAAACGCCCACCCCCCTCTTCCTTACTCTCTCCCTCTCTCACTGCCTCTCTCTGCCTGCCCCTCTCTCTCTCCCTGCCTCTTTCCCTCTCTCTGCCTGCCCCTCTCTCTCTCCCTCTCTCTGCCTGCCCCTCTCTCTCCTCATCGATCACCCTCTTCCCTTTTCATTGTCATTTGTAACCTCTTGACCTTAACACATTCACTGCCAGACGTTTTTTTTTTACTGTAGTTAGCTTCTGCCAGAGGTTTTTTTTGAGGATTCTGGCTCATCTTTCAAGACCCGAGGATTCTTTTCTGCTAAGATTTTGTGAACACACAATATCTCAAAAGAACTAATAGAATGTGTGCTTTCTCTGTCTAAAAGAGTTAGTTTGTAGAGTTAGTAGTTATGTAAGCATTAGCAGTTGAATACAGCATGGTTTCAGCGTCAGAAAAATTATTCAGAGATAAACGGCTTTTTGTGAAATTCGATAGAACAGTCACTTTAACCATTCATTTTTGGCATCAGTAAGAGTCAGACATCTAAACAATAGTTTTGAACAGTAATTTCCTCCATAACAGCAGGAAACCCCCCTCTGCTTCCAACTCCTCCCTCCGTGTGTGTTCTCCTCCTGCCTCCCTGGCTCTCCAGCGGGCGTGTCACAACGAAGTTGCTGCTGCCTGGCTGCTGCCTGTTTGAGCGGCCGCTGTTTGAGGAAGTCTGGGTGGACTCGCTCGTTTCGTGGAGTTTTGGTTGAGAGCTTTGATGCGATTCTGGTCATATTTATGCTGCGTGTTTCAAAGTGTGCATCCAATCTATTCTTGGAACCCCCCACCGTTGCCACCGCTGTGCATCAGCGCGAAAGTGAAAGCGTTTTCGCCATCAATTTTACAGTATGAGAACGGCTTCGTCGCGCTTTTCCCTCCAGTTTTGGGTCGCCTCTTTCTACTGTGGAGAGACATGTCGACACTCAGTGGGTCGGTAAAATAGATTATACACATTCAATACCTCCAATTCTGGTGTAGGAGACGTAAAAGGGTTAGATCAATGTCCCACCGTCAAAAAAAAAATCGATTCTGAGAACGTGTTAACACGTCCTTGGCAGTCAACAGCTGGATTCTGAAAACGTGTTAACACGTCCTTGGCAGTGAACGTGTTAACTATGTTTCATTTCCCACTTTACATACTCTTCTGTCTATATATGGTCTCTCTTTCCACATTTTCTCAGGGTCTTATTTCCACTTGTTATCTGAGTTCTTTCTCTGTCACATCCATGTGGGCCCGGCGCCACGAGGGGGAAAAAGGGGGCTTTGCCCCCTCAGTTCAATTTTCTGCCCCCTCACTTTTTTTTTTTTTTTTTTTTTTTTTTTGATAGAATAGTTCATCTATAAAGGCCAGTTAGGCAATGTTTGTACCTGACATGTTTCGGCTGCTGTTTCTGCAGTCTTCATCAAATTTGATCAGTTTAAGTTGATGTAGGCTACCCCCTATAGCTCTGTTGTTTCAGAATTGGCAGGGAAGCGCTATTTGCTGTGCTTTGGTTGTCACAAGGTGTCAGAGATGTAGCTATTTATTAAATTTGAACCTCACTGCATGATGTAGTGATCATGATGTGATTAAAACACACACACACACACACACACACAGAGAGAGAGAGAGAGAAATCAGCTGCACCCAAGCACACAGCATGCCATGAGCAGAAAGATGGAGACAACGCATCTGATCACTTTATTTCTTTAATTTAATGAACCTGGCACTGACTGGCTATTATTTTGTTTATATTTTTGTCGATTTTTGCAGCAATTGTTTATTCTATGACTTTTCATATAGACATATGTTCAGAGTGCTCCAGACAGGTCCCGCATTTCACGTTATGCAAAGCTCAGCTCTATTAATGCCTTAATCTGCTGCTGTGAAATAAATGTTTTATTTGATTTTGAATAGTAGTCTTTCTTGTGTTGTTATTGCGCTTTTCAGAGGTTATTATGGTTAAAAAGTCCAGAAATAGGCATAGCGGGCATATAACCTATGTTTTATGATATAAAAATATCATATAAAAAAAAGAAAAATCAGCCCCCTCCCCAGTTATAACCGCCCCCTCAGTCATTTCATCCTGGCGCCGGCCCTGCATCCATGAATGCATATTTGGATGTCGAATCCCTGTTTTCGGCATGTGAGAGTAGGATTAAGGTTGTACGAGTCACATGGCTGTGGTAAACATCCCTCTGGTTTGAAGGTTAGGCCCCGCCCCTCTAGTGTTCTCTCCTGCTGTTATAGCTGTCCTGAACATGTCCACTCCCTGTGGCCATCTCTCCATTGTCATACCACTGCTCTGCTGGTTGTTCATTTTGATTACAGCTCATACAGTATACTCGACATGTCTGTTTTATGCGGGGAAAACTGCCGTTCCTCAAATGGCCACTTAAGGCTGGCTCCAAAAGGGAGTCATTCCCCATTCACCGCCATGTTAAAATGCCCGACTTTACAGCAGAAATAAACATTTTTACAGCCTGGTTAAAAAAACGTTCACCATTCATGACAACTGTAGCTATATATCTCACCCGTTGAGAGTAAAATAGATGATAAAATAGACTAGGCTATGTTTTGGGCGTGATTGACAGGTCGCCTGTCCAGTGATTGTGCAGCTTGCTGATCACGGACCAATAGCCGGCAGCGCTGTTGCTCTGTGGGATACCCCTGGTCTCACGCCATCTTACACGAGCTGCGCAAGAACCAAGATGGCAATGGCTAAAACGCCAAACTAGAGGCTTCAAAACGGGAGTCCACAAACCAATGGGCGACATCACACTCACTCTGTCCATCTCTCTTTACAGTCTATGTTTTTATGAGCATCTCAAAATATTGAGAAACAATAAAATTAATTCTCTTACTAATATCACCAATATGTGTTAAGATTTTTTGATAATTTAAGACATGACATGTGACACATGACATGACGTGCTTTCTCTTATCTTTTTCCTTTGTGTCTGCTGGATAGATGGAGAGGGCGGCGGGGAGCTGTCTCCCCCGGTAGGAGCCGGGATCAACTGCAACAGCTGGCAGTTCCAGTACGGTGCGAGGCAGGCAGGCTACGGCCCTCCTCAGGCCCTGACGAGGCCCGGCGAGATTCCCCCCGAAGCCTTCATCATCCCCGGATCCCCTGCCATCATTTCCATCCGCCATGAGCCGGGACCTGTGGATGACAAAGGTGACTTCATAAGCTTTGGCAAGAAGGAGGATGCCAAGAAGAAGAAGAAGAAGAAGAAGGACAAGAAGGACAAGAAAGATAAAGGAAAGGATGATGGGGAGGAGTAGAGGAGAAGGGGTGACTTGAAAACAGAGCTACCAACACACTACCATCCAAATTACAGAGTCAGACAAAACAAAACAAAAAAACCAAATGCATATTTGAAAAGCGAGGGAGCCTCCTTGTGGCATATTTGCATAGACACTGTACAGTGGTCAAACCTTCAATAGACGGGACTTGGCTCCGCGACATGCTAAACAAAACCTCTTCTCTTTCTTGGCCCATTTTGGTCTAAAGTTTTAAGGAATTGGGTCGAAAAATTGTCCTTAGTGGCCAGACATCCTCTGGAAGAAAAGGCTGGACCAAATCAAACTACAGAAAGGATTATATTGGATTAGATTAGCCTTTCTGTGATGACCATTTTGCTGTCCCACACATTGCTGAAAAAGAAGCACTATATGAGCGCTAGCAGCTAATGCTGCCCACTTGGGCTGACCCGAATGCTTCGAAGCTTTGACCGTCGCCATGGTAATCTGCATCCAAATTGGTATTCAAAGGCTGTGATTTTTTATTTTTTATTTTTCCCCCAGGGCACAGCGGTCATGCAGTCAGTCAAATGCTTGACTGAAGTGAATTCAACTTGTTTGTTTCTATGAAGTAGCTCCGTTATGAGCGTAGCTAGATTGCTCTCTGCCATGTTATGTTCCAAAAGCCCAGTGGCCCAGAAATCTATCCGTCAGTAATTCTCTCAATTTTCTGCGAATATTCACAGGTAATTCTTACTGAAGCTTCGAAGCCCCAAAAACGGTATTGGGGACAGCACTACTGCCCATGGTTGGCATCTCTGTCTTTACGCAGGCCCCTCCCTCTTTTGCTTGCTAGGTGAAGAGAAAGTTGATCTAAAAAGTTAAACAGAGGCTTTCATTTTCAGTAATACGGAGGCCTTGTATAAATTAAGAACAAGTATTTTGTACAAAATATAAAAATGAAAAAGTAACAGTGCACCTGACATGTATGTACCGAGGAATTACCGTCTTTAAGACATTGTGGTGGCTGAGATTACAAGCAGAACCACATATAAAGAGCTCTGTTTCAGTGTAACATAGCACAGTGCAGAGGCTGAGACCTGGACTGGGTTGCACCAACTATGCGCAAGTTTGTTCCCAAGTTAGGGCATAAAGTCCATCCTAGTGGGTTAGTAACTACTAGTTTGTAATTAGTGACTTCTAAATTCAGTTGTACCATGAGCAGTTAGGGCATATTCTACTAGCTAGTTATGACATTAAGACATTATTATGATTAGCAGCCAATTACCTTGCTGACTAGATTAGCTTTAAAATTTCAGATTGGTAAATAAAACTATTTGACTCTTGAGTTGCAAAATGGGATGGAATTGACTGAAGAAGAAGAAAATGATGCTGTGTGCAGAGAAAAACTCATGCTTTACTGTTAGTGAGTGCAATTCTGTGAGGTTGTATCATTTGCACCTGCTTTAGTGCTTGCTTGAGTATTTAGTTGTTACTTACTGTAGGGTTACGTTGTAACGCATTTTGTGGCGCCACCTCTTGTATTTTAGCGTAAATCGGGACTTAGTGGCTACTTAGGATATTAACTAGGGAACTTACGTGCAGCTGATGCAACCGGCCCCTGACCTTGCCTTCTCTCATGGGAATATGGCACAGGTCAATGAAAACTCACTGTGTATTAGCACACACACAGTCTGAACAACACACACTATCATACACAAACACTAACTCTCTCTCTCTCTTCCTCAGACACACACTCTCTCTGTTTCTCGCTCTCGTACACACAGACACACGCACACTGACACACACACACACACACCATAAGAAATTATATAAAACTACACACCCCTTTCTGGATGCTGCAGCTGCAAGACTGGAGGGCCACCCTTTCTATGGGAGTGTATTATATGGCTGGAACGCAGGAACATGGCTTGCTGCTTCATTTCTGTTCAAGCCTGATCCCTCTCTGCTTCTGTCTTTCAATGTTAAGTAGTTGTTCTTAAAGTCCTGACCCACTGCCTCAGCCGCTTCAGTGCTTGTAGGATTTGCCTCTCGCTGCTTGTTTTCTCCCTCTACTCCTGCTTCTTCTAATCAACACGGTTGGACATCTTCAAGTCACTCTCCTCCAATGAATTGTTCAGTTGTAATACAGTAACATCATTATGTGTCATTGCATATTTACACACAGAGACATGCAAGCATACACACACACACACACACACACACACACACACACATCTTTGGTTAGCTTCAACTTCAACTTTGGCGTTTAAACGAAAGTGTCTCTTCAGATTGCTCATTGTTGATGGCTGTGTCATCTCTCCCATCAGTTCCACTACACATTGCATTGTAAGGACCTCTGGCAGGTTAGCAATAAAGTGGACTGAGCTTATGCTGCACTGGACAGAAAGTGAGAGACGATGGGGAGGCAAAAATAATTAATTGAGTAATAAAACAGCAGTCATTGGAGCATTTTGTCTCATTCCAACACAGAAGGGGAAAAAACTACAGCACAATCGATTGGGCGAGCCATACCTCTTGTACACCAGCGCAAGCACTCTGGTAATTGCTGTGGCCACTGCTGGTGTGAATTGATTAACCTGGGTGGAGAACTCAATGACCTGGATCACAGAGTCCCAACACCATTCCAGCTCTGCTCAGCTGCGGTGGATAGGGGTTGATGATGGTTGGAGGGACTTTGGTGCACCAGTGAGGTAGCAATGTGGAAGATGATGGGCACTTTAAGGGCTGCCACTTTTAGTAAAAGAAAAAAAATGTTTGAAAAAATATATATTACTGGGAGAAATGTGGTCAACTTTTGGCAACACAAAAATGCTAAAGAAATATGACTGAATTTCCATCACCCAACATTTGCTCTGTCAAGGGGTTTAAAATGATTTCAAACAGTAATAAAGTGTAAGCCCTAATGGGAGTTTATAGAAATTGAAAGTGAGCTGCAATAGTAGCCAGAAAGCAAACAAAGGAGGAGTGAATTCATGTGTGAACAATGAAAGGTGGCAAGAGCTTAAAGTTTTGCCTCATGGTTGTATGCAGATATTAGAAACGCAACGTGCGTGAAGAAACTTTTCTAAGCTGTGATGACCCGAGTGTGACCCGTGTTAACATGTGAAACCCAGGTGTTGTGTGGAAGAGAAAGCGCATTACGGCCAGTAGATGTCACTGGAAAAGGATTGTGAAGGGAAGTGTCATCAGATCTCACCTCGGTGTTTCTTTTCTATCGTATTACCAGTCACAGTAGGGGTAGAGAGGTCGTTTTCGTGCTGCTATTGGTCTCAATCCCTCCCATACACACATGCTCCCCGTCCCCTCCAGGTGTACCGTGCTGTCAGATCACCAAGTGGCTGTTTGCATGTTATAAGCAAAGGAAACAAATACTATATAGATAATATATATACATATGTTTTTCCACTGATAAATGAGTATTGGAATACATATACAGTACCTCTAATACACTTTCTCAAAGACAATACACACACCCCCACACACAAAGTACATAATACACCATTTGCAAAAAAATTGAAAAACCGAAAGGAATCACCTTTTCTATCCTGTTGAAAATTACTTTAACCTTCTAGATATACATAATGCTGTTGTGTTATGCTATGAAATGCCTTTTTTTGTTTATACCTTTTGATTTTCATAGATAATAAAAAATAAATGATTTACCTTGTGTTAAGCTTTGGAAATGATGATGATCAAACAAACACTGTATCGTGAATTCAAATCATTTACTCACCTTCCATATCTATTCCTTGCCCAGTATAGAAAAAAACAAGAAAACCAAGAAAAAAATTCAAAAGATAGAAAATGTTTGAAAAAATAGAAGAAAAAGTTGATGTATTCTCTGCTTGTGTATAGTGAATGTTCCTCAGTCATTGGGTGCCTGAGTGGCACATACCAGTCGACTGTGACAGTGCAGATCTGTTAATAACTTTTTTTGTACACCTGCTTATCATTGTAAAGGTGATAATAGTGATTCTTATGATTTACTCAATCTGGTAATGTGTTTTGTTATTAATAAGTCACAAATAAAATGTTTTCTTAAATATCTTAAGCTGTCGTTTGACTTTATTTCAACTAAAAGAAAGAAGCTTTACTCATAACTCAACGTCTTGGGAACGTTCTCTTTACAGTATACTGTATATTGTTTGTAGAGTTGACAGTGTTTTGGGTTCTGGAAAATATAATGTATCTAACTCGCTGGGAGTGCAGTGTGGACTTGCCATGGCGTTATTTACTTCATCAATTACCTCACACTCCTATCCAGAGTGACACTTATTGTAGCCACATAGGCTGCAGGCTGTCCCTGTCATATTTGCTTCATGAATTGAGAATCATTTACTTCCTGCAACTGCATGCTGAATGACTGGAAGTGACAAACGCATACACCCTCTAGTGGTTTCTCAAGTCTAGAATATTTTACTATCATTATTTCCAGCTGCTCTAAATGTCCAATGAAAACTCAGCTTCTGTTGAAAAGCAGGGTTTCCAAACACTAATTTGCCCCCGCTGTTTCTGATCGAATGAAACACAAAGGGGCTGATTTCGGCTGATTAATTAATAAGTCAATAATATAGAATGGGATTAATGATTGAGAAATACTCATTTGAAGCATGTAACTTTTGTCGTATAACCGTTATTATTTTAAACACATCAATCTCTCCTTTCTTCTGCCTCTCCCATTTACTCACTTGCATTAATCTTTTCTCTCTCTCAAATCTCAATTTGACAGCCCATTCACCCAGGGGGGGGGGGGGGGGGGGGGGGGGATTGTTGCCTGACTCAACTTCACTATCAGGTCTTTCTGGGGATCTCTGGCCATTAGCTGATACTCTCTATACCTTCACTTGGTATTAAATAAACAACATGCAAAAGCCATAGATTAGTAGGTCTTTGATCAATTATACGGTTATGAAGATACATACACTTGAATAAATGCAGTTCTTGATTTCTTAAAACATCAGTGCCACCAACCTTCGGGCGGCTGTAGCTCAGGAGGTAGAGCGGGTCGTCCACTAATCGCTTTGGATAAAAGAGGTCGGTGGTTCGATTCCCGGCTCCTCCAGTCTGCATGACGAAGTGTCCTTGGGCAAAACACTGAACCCCAAATTGCTCCCGTTGGTGTGCCAGCACCCTGCGTGGTAGCTGTCGCCATCGGTGTGTGATTGGGTGAATGTACCTACTGACTGTAAAGCGCTTTGGATAAAATCGCTATATAAATGCAGGCCATTTATCATTTAGGCCATTTAACCTCTAAACATAAGCAAACAATGTTTAATAGTATCGCTAATAGTAGCAATGTGATACTCCATGGACCTCAGTGTTGACTAGGACAGTGTGAAAATGTGCCTCCACTCCTTTGTTGATATCTTTAACATGAGCTCCATCTATCTGGAGACTGGAGGAAGCATCCATCAGACCTACCCTCCTCCTCCCAGAACCCATTTCTGCAGCAATACTGACCCCTACAGGTCTCAACTCAGACTGTCAACTGACCCATTATATCACTCATATTAAAGGTATAGTTCTTTTTTGATGCGGGGTTGTATGAGTTACTTGCCAAGAGTCAGTGTAACAGGCAGTAGAATGCAGCCGGTGTGGTCCTAGTTTGGAGAAATGGAGACCGGGTGTGTCAGGCAAGTAGAGTGTGAACAGGGTCATCAAAGAAAAACGTAAAAAAGGAACAACAGAGAAACCCCCCCCCCCAGAAAAAACAGAAGAATATAGCTGGAACTGCTCAATCAAAGCACCTGGCTACAGTGCAGATTTCAGCTGAAACAGGGCATAATGTGTTTTCAAGTCAACTTGGCATCTCAGGCCTTATGGAGACTGGGATTACACCAGGTGAGCAGTAGGCCTATGTAACCTTTTTTGTTTTGTTTTTTATGTTTTTGATCGTGATGCTGTTCAATAATAATAATAATAATAATTGATTGGATTTATATATCGCCTTTCTCAAAGTGCTTCACATATCAAGGGAGGGAGGGGAGAGAACTCAACTCATCCACCACCGATGTGTAGCACCCACCTGGGTGATGCACGGCAGCCAGTTTGCGCCAGAACACTCACCACACATCAGCTCTCACAGTGGAGAGTTGAGGACTGAATGTGCCAATTAAGAAACGAGGGATGATTAGGTGGCCATGATTGAAGGAAGCAACACTGTAAGTTTGACAAGCACAGCGTTTATTTCTCTCAACAGTAGCCTATACAGCAGGGGAAGATGTTCTTCTTTATAGGGATCATCATGGCTCCGATCCAAGTGGGGTACGCTCGCAGAATCAAACCCGGCCACCATATCAAAGCAGTTCGTATGGTAGGAGAAACGTCTTCTCACATGAGGTGTGACATACCGCTGCACAAATGTCCTTCTGATTGAAGCGTGTTTCTTGCTTTCAGGCCATCATAGCACTGATCCCAGCATTTCTCCTCATTGGGCTATCATGGAATTTAAAGATGCGAGACCAAGCTGATGGTATTTACCAGGTCAAAAAAAGAGCCCCAATCTTTACCTCAGGTTAAAACACTGCAGGATAGACCTATAGAAAGAGTATCAACTTACAAATACTTGGGTTTTTTAATAGACGATGGTCTTACTTTTAGGTATCATATAGAGTCCTTGTTGAAAACGCTGAGACTCAAGTTAGGTTTTTTTTTTGTTTTGTAGGCAGAGGAGCAGACACGTCAAGCGAACATGGCTATAGTAACAGCCGTCATGCCAGAGGGACCACTGATGCCCTCCTCTTGCCTCAAGAGCAGCGCCACTGGCCAATGGATTCATGCGCCAAGGTATTTGCCATGCTTACCCACACAGAGACAGGTCCATATGGGATCCGCAAGCAAAGGTTGGTTCCAGTTTGAGCCCAGAACAGAAAGAAAAACAAACTTTGATCACGAAATTAGTAACATTTGCTTTCATGCATTTCCACTACCATAAGCCGTCTCCAATGTGCTCTGCTGCCTTCAAATGGAACTTGTGGTTCCACATGGTTACGACATGGTTACAACGTGGGTTACAACATGGGAAGTCATGTACAGCTGGAGGGCATATCCTCCTAGGTTAGGTTAACAGGTTTCAACACAAAGCGACACCCTTGATCCACCTGACCGGTAACCATGATATGATTCCACCGAAAGACGATAAACGATCATATTGAATTATCGCGCAGCCCAAGGCGGCATACCTGTGCGATAATAATGTGTTTAATCAGCATCCTGATATGCCACACCTTGCCAGGTTGAGGGATCCTCTTGGCAAACGACAAGTGCTCACCAACATGGATTTAAACCAATTTGTCAACAAAATGTGAGAGAAATAAGCCTTTCGTGTGCATAGCATTTTTTTTATTTCAACTCAACAAAAACAAAACGGTTATTTTTGCTCAGTATGTTCTTGTTGTGTCTAGGCTATGATCGGGATTGCCTTCTCCCTGGGCTTTACTGTGGGGCCGCTGATGGGTGCCTACTTTGCTATCAACTCCGATAGAGGAGACGTCGTGTATCAAGCTCCGGCTCTGCTGGCCTTGGCCTTCAGTGCTGCTGATCTGCTGTTCATTTGGCTCATGCTGCCAGAGACTCTCACTAAAGACGACAAGGTCAGCTTTGGAAATACAAACTGTTCATACAGAGAAATTGTAACGACTCAGTTATACTTCTACTAGAACTATATATTTAACTTCATGAACAAAATGTGAACAAATGACATGTTTGCAGCTGCTATTTACAAATTCTTTCAAATATTGAATCTTGGCACACTTGTAAATCCTAAGCTGTCACTTCAAATGTAGAGCACGCTTATGTGAATATTTTCTCTTCTCGTGTTTTGCTACAATACGTGGGGATCTGGCGAGGAATGAGTCAGTGGGTGAGAGCAGGTACAGCATCAGAGTTGCCACGGATGTTTTGTTAATTTGTACCTGCTTCCTCGTAGGTTCCCTCGGGGTTCGGGGACTCCAGCGATCTCCTGAACCCAGTCGCTCTGTTCCATTTCTCGGCTGTAACCAGGACAGAAGATTCACCCTCCAAAGAAAGTGAGAAGTACATTTGTACTAGGGAAAAAAGTGAACAGCGATCACACTCCAAAAAATATATAAATAACTTTGGTGCAAGGCACATAGAATATCAAATGAGGAAGGCCTGTGTGCTGAAACTTGTTTGTTGCTGTGCTGCTGCCCTACCCAGACTATATGGTTCAAACACAAACCTGCTGTGATTCAAGTACAATCCTCTTAAATAACACCTCTTTCTGTTTCTATCTTACAGTGAAAAGTGACAGTTCAACTGATTCCTCCTCGGCAATATTTCCCCAATATATTTTCCTCCTTTCCTCCTTATGACCCCCTCTCTCTGCTATTCATACCCATACAGAGGCAAGTTATCTTCCTGCTTTGGAGTTGCCCTATGCTTTTGACTAATCATTTGCAAACTTATCACTGCTGACTCAGGTCACCCATCAAAACGTGTAGTACACACCACCACACATCTTCCTTACAAATACATACAACAGGGTTTTAATACTTTGCCGCCATCTAGTGTGCTGGGGAGGTTTGTGTCCAAAAAAAAACATAGATTTGAGATGATACTTGTGAAGTCTTGATGTAATTTCAATCAGAAAGACGACTACTTTTTTCTAGCCTATATTTATTCAAGGGAGTCTCAGCAACCCTTTCTTTTTCAGGAGTGGACACTGCCCAGTACAACCACAGTCTGATCTGCTGGCCACTGAGCAGCTCTACTGGAGCGGTTGGTTCAAAGGCAGGGGTGTCCAAACTTTTTGAATGGGGCCAGATTCGATAATGTGAAAATACCGGGGGGGCTGGGGGGGGGGCTACTTCTCACATCATATGGGTTATTTTAAAAATCATATAATACAATTATACTTTAAGAAGCTGAGGGCCACTTAAAATGGGTCCGCAGTTGGCCCCCGGGCCTGGACTTTGGACATGCCTGCTCAAGAGCACCTCAGTGGTGGTAATGAGGGAGGAGCAAGTGCTGCCTTTTCACTTTCCCCACCCAGATTTATCTTGCTGGTCACGGCGATTGAACCGACAACCTTCTGGTCACAAGCTAGCTTCTCCAACCATTGGGCCACCACTGCTCACATCCAGTTTCATTCATACTTCTCTATCCAATCACAGTTATCCACACTTTCCTATGCTACCAATAGCCAATCGGTGCAAGCCATCACTGCCTCTTCCTTTGCCGCTGAACTCATTACCTAAGCAGTTCAGAGTATTTCAAGTTCCCGTCTCTTGTAGTTTCGCTACTCACCGATATGTTGCCACTCTGCAGTTGCCATCATTCCCCTGTACCAGTTGTTTCGCCCCAACGTCATGGCTCCAGATTCTATGCCACTACGCATTCCTGACACCCTCCTCTCATAATCGCAGGAGCGTCCTCATGGAGCCATACACCAAACTTTAATCTTGTTTGTTGTATCAATAAATGTTATTTTGAACCTTTATACTAGTCTCTCATGAATGAAGCTCTGTTAATCAGTTTATTTTGCAATGTGAATCATGAGGCACACAACTCAAGAGTACACAAAACAGGTGAGGTGATAACTTATTTTCAACAATATTTCAACAAGAAACCATGACTTGCCAGATTGCAAACTGCATTCATGCAAACAAAATGCTTAAAGCTTTCATTAGAAGGATTCATTCAACATTGTTTTTTTCGAACCCCCCTTTTTCTGAGCTGCTGCCAGCCCTCTCCACCGTTGGGAACCTCAATATTGCATGCGAGCTCCAGAATAGAAACACCCAAACTAAGTGAAAATGATTAGACAATATTTAGGCAAAGTCAAATTGAGTCAAATTGCTGACATCACAAGGACATAAAATGATGAATTTATGATGGCCATATTGTTTACATTTCTCCTTCACACTATCTAAGAAGGATTCCTACCTGAAAACATCAGCAGCAGTGCCGTACTCCCCCTGAGCAGCTCGGGGGCCATGTATCTGGCATCTCCCTCCTCGAGTAGCCTGGGTAAACCCATCCCCCACGTGACCTGCTCTCAGACCTGTTCTCAGTGACTGGGAACTGAGAGAGCAGGTCACGTGGTGGCTGGGTTTACCTAGGCTACTCCTGGAGATCATCCTTCCCTTTAAGGTCTGTCCCTTTCCGTGGGAGCTCAAGCAGCAGCCCAAAGTACCCCAGCTTGAGACGTCCAGAGTTAGTGAGGAAGACGTTGGCGGGCTTGAGGTCCAAATGTGCAAAACCGTGGGAGTGCAAGTGCTGCAGCGCTGAGAGAAGGTCGCACAGGTGGGCCCAAGCTGCAGGCTCATCTGGATTGGAAAGTTTCAAAAGAGAGCAATGTCAATAACAACGAAACCTGCCTGAGAGTATGAGATTTAAGTGTAGAAAAACACATCGCACAGTAGGATGATCCAAATACCAATGCAACAACATAATGCATTCAATAAATAAAGTGCATCTTATTTAGGGATGGACATTTTCTGAAATGTCCTTAAAGCTGATATATGATGGAAAATATTAGTGGTTTCGGAACGGTGACTTTTTCAAACTGTGGTATACCTTGAAACCATTAAATGACCTATCAATCAATTAAAAAGCATATTTTTTACATAGGAAATATGAAATGCATGCCGGAGTTACACCCCTACTCTTGCGAAGAGTGCCGATGGGATCTTTAAAGCCATTTAATGACCACAGAGAGTCAGGACCTCGGTTTAACGGTGCTCACTCACAGGACAGAGTCCCTGTCTCTGCCCTGGGGCATTGGGGGAGATTATTCATCAGATCAGATTATTCATCAGACCATTCGGACCAGAGGGGAAGAGCACCTCCTACTGGTCCTCCAACACCACTTCCAGCACCAGTCTCCCATCCAAGGAGTATCCTAGGCCAGACCTGCTTAGCTTCCCAAGGAAAGCCAGTAATGTAATGCAGGAGCCACTGGTGCTGACTGTTCACACTCAGCAGACAGCTCTATAGTTCCATTTCTCCAAAAGGGGACCACGCTGGCTGCATTCTACTGCATGTAGTACACTGACTGTCAGTACCTCATTCAAACCCAACATAAAAAAATCTGAACTATCCCTTTAAAGGTCCAGCGCAATAAGAATTGCATTTCTCAATTTCATGGTATAATTTAACAAAGGATTATATGTAAAGTAATGTAAACAAAGGATGTAAAGTTAGTCAAATTATTATACCTGTCAGCACTATGGAAATTTCACTCTTTGGAAAAACTCCCTGTGGTTATCAACAGAATCAAACATATTTAGAATTTCAATATATTTCCTAGTGTAAATGATGCCACCTACACCCAGATTTTAATGAATGTTCAGGTTGGACAAGATGCATCGTTACTCAGGTGCCAGCCAGGCCAGCTTGCAACGCTAGCCAAAATCTCTGTGCCTCAATTGTTATATTGTTCCAGCACTGGATATTTGTTTGCCAAGGTTAGAAATATTGGCTGTGTTGGAAATCAATGTCAAACTTTTCCTGGCTCAGTTGAAAATCATTGCACTGGATCTTTAAAGAGTGGTAATTCTCTAAAGTTTAGAGTCTAAACAAAATCAAAAGTATTCATCACCTTGTTTCTGTATTCCTCCGCCAGGGAGTTGGCTGGGCTAAGGTGGGGACTGCCCCCTAGTCCGACACCTCACGAGACCGACACCTCATGGTTTTGGGTTAGGGTCTGGGGGAGGTTAGGTTTAGGCGTGGGGGTGGGAGAGGTTAGGTTTTGGGTTCGTGGGGGTGGGAGAGGTTAGGTTTTGGGTTAGGGTCTGGGGGAGGTTAGGTTTAGGCGTGGGGGTGGGAGAGGTTAGGTTTTGGGTTAGGGTCTGGGGGAGGTTAGGTTTAGGGTTAGTGAAAAACGGGGAATATAGAACCCGGGGAACATAGACATGATCCCCTGTCCAATGCCTCTTTTTTCGGACTCGTGAGGTGTCGGACTCGTGAGGTATCGGACTAGTGCCATGGCACCGGCTAAGGTTAGGTTTTCACTCCTCCTTGTTTGTCAGCAGGATGTCTCAAAAAGTTATAAACGGATTTGCACGAAATTTGGCAGAAAGGTTGGTCATGGTCCAACTTAGAAGCAATTCACTTTCCACACCCACTGACCAAAAGGGGCAATAGAGAGGGAAAGTGACCGCCTACTTCCTGCTTCAACACTGTACCAGAGATTTTCATCCGCCATTTAAAAATGGGGTAACACTTTACAATAACATACACAAATACTATAGTAGTTACTAGTAAACTAATCATTAACTAATACTTAGTTAATGAGTAGCTAAGGAATAATTTGTCATTAGTCAATCACTAGTTAATCATAGTTAATGAGTAGGTAGTCATTAGTTAATGATTAGTATCTAAGTTCCTGAGTAGAGTAGTTAATCAATACTTAATGATTACTAAATGTCAGCTCGTGAATATAGTAGTTAATCATTAGTTACTGATTAGTCGGTCAGTTCCATGAGTAGAGTAGTTAATCGTTCGTTAATGATTAATAAATGTCAATGGGTGAATATATTAGTTAATCATTAGTTAATCATTAGTTAAGGTCAACAAGAGTTATCTCAAGGCCCTGTACAAATAGAGCAGGTAGAAGACGGCTCTTTATTTTAGAAACAACAATTATTCATGTTGTTGTGGGCTAGATCAGCTAAATTCTGGGTGCTAATGACACTGTCTACCCTCGTTTGAGTGACATATCTGGGAACCAATACAAGTCATGTAATTTTTTTGTTATTCATTTCTTCATTTGTTGAGATGGATTCTGATGGATTTTGAAGCTGAAATTAATATGCTATAACATCAGCTGGATGGGAGGTCTAGTCCGTCATGAAGTGCATCCATCCACTGTGTTTTCATAGGGTGGGGGGCAAGGCAGAAACTCCACAGTAAGCATGGTTACATGGAGACTACAAAATGGCTTATCTTTCTTTGGCATATTGTTATATAAGAGGCTACATCCTGGCCTTGGTGGAGGATGTCAAAGGAACTTATAAAAAATTCAGCAAGTTGTTGTTTATAAAGTGTAGGCAAGAAAATAACTTTAAATGACTTTCATTGACTTGGGGTTCATTTTCAACTTTTCGAACAGAGTCCACCGTACTTTGCAAAGAATAAAACGCTTTACAACAATTGAATGTGACAGATAGGAGCTCCCCGAGCCGAGGGGGACAGGTTGGTAGAGCCGATCATTCCTGTTAAGTGCTGTGATTGTGACAAGCCCCTCTATCAGCCTACAGTCACTAAATGGATCATTGAATTTCCCACAGTACAGCCATTTATTTTTGATAGAATTACTCCACTTGAAGAGTTTCGCTCTGCATGGAATTGTGTCCCTTTGCTGATAAGTATTTTAAAATTGAATGTCTATGTAATTGAATGTTTATGTATCATGTTTTAATGTATGCCTATTTTAATCTAAGTGAGCAATCTTCATTTAATTAATTACTTAATTGAATTTGATTCAATGTCATCCATTCATTTGCTGGATGAAAAAAACAATTAATTCAGGAAGATATTAGATATTAGATATTTATTGGCGGTGGCGGCAGCAGCAGCAGTGTGAGGCAACAGAAGTTTGCAAGATCAGAGTAAGAGGAGGCCATATTTAAATGGACCGCCTTGTTGTGAAAAAAAAAAAAAAAAAACTCGTAACGGACAAGCCCGTCTTTTATTGTCACACGAACACCACAATACATGCATGCGGCCACAAGACACTCATGCTGACGGTGGCCGGTGAAAAGTGTCCTCTGCATTTAATCCATCCAGGCATGTCCTTTCCTCCAAGGGGCAGGCCAGGAGCAGTGGTCGCTTTCTCGTACAGCGCCCGGGGACCAACTTCGGATGTTGTCGTCACTGGTCGGATGACGATGACGATCTGATCTTCTGCATGTTTTTAATGGGGGGGTTATATACGGAGGAACCTCCTGGGGGGAGCACGGGGAGAACATGCAAACTCTACACAGAGAGAAAGGCCCTTTCGACGAGATAACCCACCTGGGCAGTACGCACTGAAGATATGGGGGGGAACACAACCACAGCGCCCACAGTGTCCCAGGCGAGAATCGAACTCAGGACCTTCTAACTGTGAGGCGACAGCGCTACCGACTGCGCCACCGTACCCCCAAATGATGATTGGTGAATGTTTAAATGCTGATCCAATCAGCGGCTGTCAGCTGATTATAGATGGGGCGCAGCTATGACTTCCGTGTCATGCATGAACTAACGCTATGCCTCATTTCTTTGCCTCAGTAAGGGGGGAGGGGGGCACTGCATGGTACATCTTATTATTCTATATTTATATTTTTATTGATATACAGTATGTGAATCCCTCTCCCTCCTCAATGGAGGGGGAATACAGTTGCATTACAGATGGATGTCCAAAAGTTTTCTGCCTTTATCATTGACCTTTTCACAGTCAATAAGTGTCTCCAATATTTATAAACAAATTATATATGAATATAATATTCATATGAATTACAAATTGGAATTCTCGTTCTATTACAGTTTACCATGTGGGGCTGTCCCAAGACATAAGAAAATTGTGAACATAGTGCTATTTCCCTTTGGTAAAGTAGTTAAAATATTTTGCTCAAAGATTTATTTATTTTTTGCCAGCGCTGACTAGAAATTGTCGTCAATGCATTTTTCTGCTTTCTGAGTTGCATGGTAATTTACACACACTCCCTAACCCATTGATGCAAGTCACTTCCTCTCTCTCTCTCTCTCTCTCTCTCTCTCTCTCTCTCTCTCTCTCTTTCTCTCTCGCCACCCAGCTAGATCAGGATGCATGGATACTGGGAAGGAGGGTAGTGGCAGAGCTTGAGAGAGGGAGAGAGAGAAGGAGAAAGAGAGAGAGAGAGAGAGAGAGAGAGAGAGGAGGGAAGGCAAGGGGTAGTGGGAGTATGTCGGAGGGCAGCGCAGCATACTGTACTGCTGTGCGGTGAGTGTGCAGTGAGCAAGGAGCAAGAAGAACGGATACAATGAGGACACGGACACTTCATGCCTGATCAATAGAGATTAGGTCATATCTGAGTATTAGAAACACTCATGAAGTAAAACCGCTTTGCAGAATTGATTGCCTACAGACTCCCCTGAGTTTGTATTCTGCCACCAAGGGACTGAAAATATGAAGATAAAGTCACTCCTCTGCAAAGCTAAAGGAGTGAGGACATAAAAGAGAAGGTGAAAAACAGACCCCCGACATTTGGAGTCAGAGAAAAAGACATCTTGCACAGCAGGATCAAGCAAACACTAAGGTAAGACTGCTAAACACGCTCAATCAAATACAAGCAAACACTAAGGTAAGTCTGCTAAACACACTCAATCAAATACAAGCAAACACTAAGGTAAGTCTGCTAAACACGCTCAATCAAATACAAGCAAACACTAAGGTAAGTCTGCTAAACACGCTCAATCAAATACAAGCAAACACTAAGGTAAGTCTGCTAAACACGCTCAATCAAATACAAGCAAACACAAAGGTAAGTCTGCTAAACACGCTCAATCAAGTACAAGCAAACACAAAGGTAAGTCTGCTAAACACGCTCAATCAAATACAAGCAAGCACTAAGGTAAGTCTGCTAAACACGCTCAATCAAATACAAGCAAACACAAAGGTAAGTCTGCTAAACACGCTCAATCAAATACAAGCAAGCACTAAGGTAAGTCTGCTAAACACGCTCAATCAAATACAAGCAAGCACTAAGGTAAGTCTGCTAAACACGCTCAATCAAATACAAGCAAACACTAAGGTAAGTCTGCTAAACACGCTCAATCAAATACAAGCAAGCACTAAGGTAAGTCTGCTAAACACGCTCAATCAAATACAAGCAAGCACTAAGGTAAGTCTGCTAAACACGCTCAATCAAATACAAGCAAACACTAAGGTAAGTCTGCTAAACACGCTCTATCAAATACAAGCAAACACTAAGGTAAGTCTGCTAAACACGCTCAATCAAATACAAGCAAACACTAAGGTAAGTCTGCTAAACACGCTCAATCAAATACAAGCAAGCACTAAGGTAAGTCTGCTAAACACGCTCAATCAAATACAAGCAAGCACTAAGGTAAGTCTGCTAAACACGCTCTATCAAATACAAGCAAACACTAAGGTAAGTCTGCTAAACACGCTCAATCAAATACAAGCAAACACTAAGGTAAGTCTGCTAAACACGCTCAATCAAATACAAGCAAACACTAAGGTAAGTCTGCTAAACACGCTCAATCAAATACAAGCAAGCACTAAGGTAAGTCTGCTAAACACGCTCAATCAAATACAAGCAAGCACTAAGGTAAGTCTGCTAAACACGCTCAATCAAATACAAGCAAACACTAAGGTAAGTCTGCTAAACACGCTCAATCAAATACAAGCAAACACAAAGGTAAGTCTGCTAAACACGCTCAATCAAATACAAGCAAGCACTAAGGTAAGTCTGCTAAACACGCTCAATCAAATACAAGCAAGCACTAAGGTAAGTCTGCTAAACACGCTCAATCAAATACAAGCAAGCACTAAGGTAAGTCTGCTAAACACGCTCAATCAAATACAAGCAAACACTAAGGTAAGTCTGCTAAACACGCTCAATCAAATACAAGCAAACACTAAGGTAAGTCTGCTAAACACGCTCAATCAAATACAAGCAAGCACTAAGGTAAGTCTGCTAAACACGCTCAATCAAATACAGTAGGCAGCATTTCTGCTTAAGTCAAAGGACAGGCTCTCTGTTACTCTCCTGATAGTATTAAAAAGTGTGGTACTGCGATGACATTCCTTCCTTTACAGACATCCAAGAGGGATTTAAAGGAACACTCTGCCCATTTTCAACCAGCTTTGTATCATTAGAACATCAGTAGTATATCAGAAAACTGTAAACTGTTTTGAAGTCTGTCATTTAATTTGACAGTTATTGAGTGTTAAAGTGTGGACCAGTGACATCACTGGTCCACACTAACTCAAATTAATAACTCATTAACTCAAATCAACTCTCAATAACTGTCAAACTAGATGAATGATGAATAGTTTGACAGTTATTGAGAGTTGATTTGAGTTAATGAGTTATTAATTTGAGTTAGTGTGGACCAGTGATGTCACTGGTCCACACTTTAACACTCTATATAGAAAAAACATCACATGGATGCAACTGGGACGTATCATCAGTGATGTACCCTGGGGTCATAGGATGTTTCGGGTACTGCGACATCAGACACCCTCACCCAGGTGACCCAGCCGGGCGTGATCAAGCCCCGACTTACGTCCCAGTAGCTACCCACGGTCAGCCCTCTAGGGAAAGACAGGGCCACTCAATCCGCTGCTCCGGAACTACTCTGCCGGGACCGGGAGGCTCTGGCACTTGGAGGGACTGGGCTCTGTGGGTTGACTCCTGTCCAGGCTCCTCCTACGTCTCACCAGGTCCAGGACCTGTGCGTTGCACCAGACTCCCCCACTCCCAACATTTCATTCCGGTATGATGTTTCTTGGGCCGTGGTGGTACTGCAGGCTCCACTTGCGGCTTGAATGGCCCTCCTATAAGGCCTCCCGTGGATTTGTTGGGCTTCTTCCTCACGGAAGACGCAGGCTGGGGCGCTAACCCATAACCCATAACCCATAACTGTCAAATTAAATGACAGACTTCAAAACCGTTTACAGTTTTCTGATATACTACTGATGTTCTAATGATACAAAGCTGGTTGAAAATGGGCGGAGTGTTCCTTTAATGGTGTATTAAGAAGGCAGGACAGTTGTCACTTAAAGGATGGCTTTTCCGTGGTGAATATGAAGATCTATTAAATGTAACGCACCTATGGAGTTGGAATCCGTTTAAATTTTTTGAATCGATGGTTGCTAGCCAGAGAAATCAAAGAAAATGCACTCTGTCGGGTGAGGTGGGGGTGGGAGGGGAGGGGCGGGTGCGAAGGGGCATAAATACTCCACTTCCCACAATGCACTGGGCTCGTGGCCTTCTAATAGACAAGTTTCCTGGGCCGTTCCTAGGGCGGCGCCATAGCAGCCTTTCGTGTCACCGGCTTCCGGTTAAGTCCACATATTGCGTCCACAGCAGCGAGCACATCAGAAGGCAGCAGCCGAAATATCCAAACTTTTTACAACGATCGATAACATCAGCTACACTAACGTTAGCAGACATTATTAACAATGGGTTATTCTGGAACACATTGTGCAGTGCGTGGCTGTCACAAAACACAGTGCGCGTTTCCATCCACTGCTATTTTGCGAATTATAGAGATTATAAAGTAGACAAAGGTACCATAACGCCATTTCTGGATTACCAGGTGCGACTCGGCAAACTAACGTTATAATCCCAACCCGATCTCCCAATTTTTTTTTTAAATAGCAACGTTGGTCCACAAACGTTGCTATTTAAAAGGAGATCGGGTTGGGATTATAATGTTAGTTTGCCGAGTCGCACCTGGTAATCCAGAAATGCTATGTTACAATTTCGTCTCCGAAATTGTAAAATGGTAATCCACGGAGCAGATAGTAGGTGAATACAATTTCATTCAAGTCTAGAAGTGAGTCGCCTTAAAGTTAATATCCCAGTCTTCTTCTGTTTACCACGGCGGGTATTGTGCTGCGTATTTACCATAATTTACCGTGTGTAGCCCTATTGTGTGGAGGCTACACACGGCATGTCATGTTTTGCAGTGATCAAGGCAAACTGGGTTGTTTTTGAATGGAGAGACACCTAACGTTAGTCTGGCTGACTGTGACAGAGGAGAGGAGAGTAACCTAACGTTAGTCTGACTGTGAGAGAGGAGAGTACTGTCACTGTAACCTAACATTAGTCTGACTGACTGTGACAGAGGAGAGGACAGTAACATAACGTTAGTCTGACTGACTGTGAGAGAGGAGAGGACTGTAACCTAACGTTAGTCTGACTGTGAGAGAGGAGAGTACTGTCACTGTAACCTAACGTTAGTCTGACTGACTGTGACAGAGGAGAGGACAGTAACATAACGTTAGTCTGACTGACTGTGAGAGAGGAGAGGACTGTAACCTGACGTTAGTCTGACTGTGAGAGAGGAGAGTACTGTCACTGTAACCTAACGTTAGTCTGACTGACTGTGACAGAGGAGAGGACAGTAACATAACGTTAGTCTGACTGACTGTGAGAGAGGAGAGGACTGTAACCTGACGTTAGTCTGACTGTGAGAGAGGAGAGTACTGTCACTGTAACCTAACGTTAGTCTGACTGACTGTGAGAGAGGAGAGGACTGTAACCTGACGTTAGTCTGACTGTGAGAGAGGAGAGTACTGTCACTGTAACCTAACATTAGTCTGACTGACTGTGACAGAGGAGAGGACTGTAACCTAACGTTAGTCTGGCTGACGCTTCGGAGCTTTTGAGATAGTTCATCGCGTTGCCGTCCACCGCCATTGATTCCTCAAAATACGCTATAATCCTGCCTGTAGTTACGTTCGGCCATTTACACATATTATCTTCCCATGTGTCCACTGTCAACGGGTGTGGTATAGACACTCTTTCATTAGATAGGTCAGGAGACTCGCAGAATGATCCCAAGTTTGCATTTTTTCGGCGGTCGCTATGGCTACTACGGTAGTACGTTACGCTTCTCCGTATTCACAAACACCGGAAGCGACTGACACGATCGCGGCCGAGTCCGGAAGCAAACCGGAAGTGCCCAGGAAACTTGTCTATAAGTCCACACCCAGCCCGCAGGCAGGCCCTTCCACTATTGAGACATCAAACTCCAGTAGGTGGCGGTAATGCACAAAAAGTTGTTTGCCAACCGCCATAAAACAATAGAAGAAGAAGAAGCAAGCAGGCCCTGCAGGAGCGCTGTTTTATTCACGCAATCTTGCTATTACTCAACTTTACTTCATTTGTTCATCAAACGATAATGGCAAGGGTTAAATGTGTAGTTAGCATGGCGAAGAAGAGGAGAGAAGCAGAGGAAACGGGCAAAGCGCTTATTTCGCATTTTTCCCCTAAAGATTGAGCGCTACGGCTAGCCTAACGCTAGGTAGCTAGCATTAGCATAGGCCTCCATTAGCTTGGACCTGCGAGTTTGCAATAACCTAGTCATTTCAAAGAGGACTATCAACGTTCTTTTCTAGCCACGGAGACAGCTCAGAGTCAGAAAAGACTGAGTTGGCTGGTTGCAATAAAACACAATGACAGAATGTGGCTATTTTGGTTATGGGTTTCATACACTTTCTGTAATAAAACATCTAAAGCAAAAATCTTATCAGATGTGGTGCTCTGGAACATAATATTATCAAATGAGGGTCAGTGGTCTAATTTGGCACAGTTTAGGGGTCCTTGACATGAAAAGTTTGAGAACCATATACTGTCTTAGAAAATGCAGTAGGATTTCTATGACAAACTGATCTGTGATTTCTACTGGCATAAATGAAGACATTTTATAGGTTGGTGTGAAAATCAACAGCTCTGCATCCCATGTGTTTATACTTTGTTTTTACAACAGTAAAACGTTCACGTTTCTTTGGTTAACACAGTAGTATTGAGGCAGGTGCAGAAATAATAGATGCCAGCAATAACTGCTCAAAGACCTCAAAGAATCTACTGCATCTAATGTAAATATAAACCTATTCGCTAGAGCTTTTACAACACCATACCGGCATGACTGATTATAGTGGCAAATAACCAAAGCAACATATATTTTAAATTTTAAAGCAGCTACGAGCAACTTTTTCGATTGTTATTAAACAGTATAAATTTAATATCAATGCATCACATCTTACCTCTAATAGTCGACGAGATCAATGCAGAGTAGTCTCGCTTGAACCCCGAGTGAATCGGCCAGTGTTAGTGTGTCTGTAGCCAGGGCAGATCAGGAATTGAAATGAAACGGTTTGCAGCAGCCACTTCGGCCATAACCACAAAATAACTTCCAAAAACCTGTTAGAATATAACGAGAGATGTTCCCGCGAGTATGCGTGGCGTTCACATTGTTTATGTTATGTTGCTAGGCAGCGCAAACGGCGAGGCAGGCAGCTGCGTTTCACTTCCTGGTTTCACTTCCGCGTTTCACTTCCGGGTTACCCGGTCCGGTCGCTCTAGAGAGCCCCCTGTTGGCGCGAGTTTAGACAGACTATAGACTTAATAATCACCTAAGGGAGCAATCTCAGATACACACGGCTTTGGTCTCGTCGACTATTAGAGGTAAGATGTGATGCATTGATATTAAATTTATACTGTTTAATAACAATCGAAAAAGTTGCTCGTAGCTGCTTTAATACAGTTCTGACAATATATAAACACATACAAAAGGGGTTTAGTGAGGGGAGGTAAAGGCTGCCCATTTAATCATACTACTGACATTGTAATGATACAAATCTGGTTGAAAATCAGTAAAGCCGTCCTTTAACGTTAGGCTACGTATGTGACAAACACACATGGCCATGGGTCACATCACTAAGCCCCAGTAACAGTAGCGGAGCGTACGCCGGGGCAGAGGGTGCGGCCGCCACGGGCCCACTCGTCAGGGGGGCCCATCAAAAAAAAAATTTTTTTTTTTTTTTTTTTTTTTTTGCAGGCCAGGCCACCTGGCTGGCAACCTGTGTTTTTATTTTTCTTCTTCAGAACAAGCTTGTCTGTAAAGTGGCTTCACTGTAGTCTTTCTTGGACATAATATTACTTGGCTCAGTGAGTGACAAATTGTGTTTTCGGATATAGGGGCTATCAGCTATTTTACAGTTGTGACTTAAAATGACTTTATTTAATAAAGTCAGTGGTGTGAGTCTGAGAGGAATTCAATCAATAGACAATAACATTGGTGTGTTTAAAATTAGATATTCCACTAAATATGGCTAAAACCGATTCAAACATGCAAAAAAGGCACATTTTTCTTCGCGGCCTGGCAGGCCCGGTTCTACGGGGGTGCAAAAGCATGCATTGCACCCTTATTTGTCTGCATGCTCAGTTGAAAAGTAAAAAAATGTATAAATGCTACAGCTGCACACATACTGTTTAAACTTGAATTATAGTTGTTGTTTTTCTTTGTTCTTTGATGTGATTTTATGGCTTTTTGGCACCTATATGTAACCTTTTAAGGTTGAGATAACTGTATTATCATTATATGGTCCAAATATTTCAGTAAAGCACTTGAAACACTTGAAATATTCTTGCTTGGGTGGTATCATTCTACTTGAAATGATGGTCAAATGCATTATTTTTAGTAAAATAACATGTCAAATTTTTCGGCCGGCCGGCCTTCGGCCGGCCACCCGAGTGGGCCCGGCCTTCGGCCGGGCATCTGCACCCCTTCCTATCTAGGATGCACCCCTAGTCATCTTGTTCTGGAACCGGCCCTGCGGCCTGGCCTGGCCTTCAAAAAAAAAAAAAAAAAAAAAATATTTTTTTTTTTTTTTTTTTTTTTTGATGGGGCCCCCCTAAGAGCTTCGCCCCCTCTGGGCTGATAGGGTCGCTCCGCCCCTGCCCAGTAACATCACGTTAGGCTATGTGACAAACACACATAGGTCACTTGACTGAGCCCCAGTCACATCAAATGGCATGGCAACAAAAAGAATTGCCCCTACACATACAGATGACTAAACGGTCCTTTGCAGGTTTGACATCACACTGGGTGAAGGCTGGCAGGAGGCTGAAGAGGAGGAAGGAGTGAAGTCAGGGGGGCTTGTCCTTATTTGAACAAAATGTTCTCATAAATCAACACACACACACACACACACACACACACACACACACACACACATAGTCACATTGGATTATTACTGTATCATCAAATGCATGCACAACTAGCCACATACTATCGTCCTTGCATTGACCACTGAACTGTAAGCATCGTAATTACTAAAATGACCTCCCATGCTCATATGCAAGTTGGCACACACACACACACACATGCACGCACGCACGCACGCACACACACACACAGACACACACACATGCATGCACGCATGCACACACACACACACACACACACACACACGCGCACACACACAGACACACACACACGCACACACAGACACACATGCATGCACGCATGCGCATGCACATGCACACGCACATACACACACAGACACACACACACACACACACCACACACACACACACACAAACAAACACAGATTGCTACCTTTGTGTAGGGGGTCTCAGTTAAATGTGCACAAAGCTTAATGAAGTCTATAGCAGTAATGTTTACATTCTGGCCTCTGTTCAAGGTGAAGCTGAATTAGAGGCTGGCAGCGTGGCGTGCTGCCTGCTATGCCACACACTGCAATGACATCGAGTTTACCACAGGAGCTGTATTGTGATTTTGAAATTAATTCAGTGCAGGCGAAGGGAACAAATCACGTCCAGCTTGGCCAATAAATATCCCGACTTGTTCAAAGAGCAACAGGTTTAGGGATGTGATAGATAACATTATTACATTCCCTCAAATAAGTCATCAAACGAGTGTTATTTATTTGTGACAAGCAACTTTTTTTCAGCTTCGGAGTTTGATGAGGGAATGCGCCGCAGCAGACCCTCTGCCAACAAGTAACGTTAACCAGCTGCAACAATCAGTCATGTTCTAGACCGGACCTTGCACCCATAATCATTTTACAGCGGGGCATTGAAAAATAAGGTGGATAAGTCAGTTGTATGTGATGTTACTGTGCGTTCGCACCGACGCCGATTTTCTCAAATTCGCGACAAGATTACGTCAATGCAAACGTGCGAGTAGATGTGATTTCGCCCCGGGCAGTGCGAATGAGGTGATTGTCGCCTCTTTGCCCATCCGCTCGAGTTGAAAAAAAAATCAACTCAAGCGAATAATTTGTGCAAGCAAACTTTCGCGAGTGATGCTTTTTTCCCCGCCTTGGTGTGAAGAACGCATGGTTAGACACAGAGAAGGGCACTGTGAAATACGCAGCCTATGCAGTAGAACAGATTTGTTTTCAGAGCAACATCTCTTCTCATTATCAGTTCACCATCCCCATTGTTATCCAAGAGAGTTTGAACTCCAGTAAGTTGTGACAGAGCCCATTTTCTATCTCATATCTCAAATCTGCAATTGAGCTTAGAGAGCTCCAGTTATCCTGCATTTCTGCAGCAATTTTAGCAGCTCCTTGTCTAAATCCTAAGTCTGCACATTGTTTGAACTTACTCTGCTGATTCATGGATTCCTTTCAAAACACTGTCAACTTCTTCCCTTCTTACTTTTAGACGGATGTGATGGTGAGCAAACACTCCGACTGGCTTGCGTTATCAGACTTTTGAGTCAATCAGATGAGGGATGGGGCGACGAGCAGCCGACTTGACTACTGCAGTTCCAGTTTTAGGCGTCCCTGCCCTGGTTGGAGTGCGTGGCTGGAAGACAACGGGTGGAGAGAGAGCTGGTGGAGCGTCGCCACTGACATGGGGCCTTCAGTGCAGTGTTGGTGTTCAAACATCCCCGGAGATAAGAAGAGCACCTACCCAGCAGCACAGTATGAAGCTAACAGACACACTCGCTGCACAATCAGATTACAGCAATTCTCAAACATCCAAGGAACCAGGAGATGAGATATTACTGCAAATAACAAGTGACAGAGAGAGGGGGGCTACTTTAAAACAGAGAAGTGTGGAAGCCAGGAGCAAAAAGGAAGTGACTTTCAAAGTGCTTGCTGGTGAGGCCTCTGAGGACGTGGCCTGTCGTCAGTGGAACAGTGGGACTCATTGCTATGCCAGGGCAATCAGGACCAATCCACACTTTGCAGGGAATCGAATTAATGGCAGGCCTAAATTGAAGCTTAATGTCCGCTACACCAATGGCAGCGTGGTCGACTCGGAGGCAATTGGTGGAATTAGCATTGATAACAGTGATGGGGTAAAGCCGATAATGGGTGCGACCTCTCATGGACGAGACCAATCCAGACCGAAATGGCATTATGAGGAGCAGCCTGGGAAGCCAAAACTGTTATCTGCTACCCGAGCTTCCGGTGTGCCACAGAAAAGATGCAGCCAGTGTGGTGGAAGACAGAGCGCAGCCTCTGTAGCTGCTGCTTTGGGATTGAAAAGCCCTGATACTACTAATGCTTATCTAGAAGGGACTCCACTAAAGTCAACCCTCACCCCGCCCCCTACGACCACACATTTCCAGACTCCACATTCTGAGACATGCAGAGACCTGAAGCTAAGCCACCTTCAATACTCTGAGAGTAGCTCCAACAGAGACGGAAGGCTTAACCTCACAGTCAGCCCACCACTTTTATATCTTCATGGAGAACTGAGACAATCAAATACGCCCCACCCTTCATGCCCAGTGCATTCTACCAATGGACACTCCAGGGATATCCTGCTTACTCCGTTACATACACATACAGGATGCAATGCTACGTCCACCCACCTCACAACCATCGTACACACCAAAACTATCACTGTCACTAAAGCAACCATTGAAAGTAGACTAGATGATCGCAGTTTGAAACCCCTTGAAAAACAATCATCGGTCAGTAAGCTCCTCTGTCGGACAAGTCTCACATTGCCTCCGCTGATGGCCATAGCTACCAAACCCAACAACCCACATTCAAACACTTACCCTAAACATCCTATAACACCACAACACACCACTACACAATATAATATGCCAAAAGATCTATGTGTATCTGTCCAATCTACACCTGACAGTATACCACTCTCAGTGACTCTGGCAGAACCTACCCATTCATACACTACTGCCCCTCGACCTGCAAACACACCACACAAACCCTATAAAAGCACATGCATTACAACCACCGCCTTCAATACAGAAACAGCCAATGAAACCACACTTCCTAAGCTTGCTGATACACCAAATCAAACCACACCCCTGCACTCAACTCATACACCACAAATAAACAATGTGTCAAATACTGCTCAGAACCCAAGCATGAGCCACACAAGTCCCAACTCATCACAAACAATCCATACATTAGACCCCAGTTGTGATTCAAAAACAACCACACCACCCATACCCACGAGACCAGCACTCACAGCACCTGATCCAGTTCATAAACCGCAAGCAACCCCGTCCTCAAACATGGAGAATAAATCACCAGCTAGACCCTGTTTTGCTGACGCAGCGATGCACTCAACAGCATTCCCCACTGCCAGTGCACCACAAACAACTAAAGCTCCTCCCACACTCCTCAGCACATTTGTCCCACAAAACACTTCTAATCATAGCACTACTTGTGCTTTAGCTATGCCTGCTATCATTCAACATACTACAACTACTTGTGCTTTAGCTATGCCTGCTATCATTCAACATACTACAACTACTTCTGCTTTAGCTATGCCTGCTATCATTCAACATACTACAACTACTTCTGCTTTAGCTATGCCTGCTATCATTCAACATACTACAACTAACTCTAATCATAGCACTACTTCTGCTTTAGCTATGCCTGCTAACATTCAACAAACTAAAACTGTGGGCACACAAATCCAAATTCAACAAAACCCCTCAAATTCTAAAATGATATCCCTTGTAGCTACAGCCCCTACATCTCAGAGTTCATCACTTAGTGCAACTAAACTCCTTCACCTCAGCACCAGGCCATATACAATCACAGCCCCAAACTCCACACCTAAATTTAGAAGCCCATTATACAAAATGATACCCTTTAGTCCCACCTCAACCACTGTGAAAAATTCACAATCCAAACCTAACCTCTCTGTATCTATATTGGCTGAAAACAATAGAAACGTGTCTCTATCGTGCACAACCTTATTGCTTCAATCAAATGATGTATCACAACACACCAAAGACCTTGATGATGCGCCACACACAAATAGATCCTGCGACACACAGACCATAGCAAACATCAAAACTCATCTCCAAAATGCATCTGATCTCTACAATGTTGTTCCCAGTCATGACAAGCTGCCAACGTCGGTCCCACTCTCTGAGCCACCGCCAACGTCGGTCACACTCTCTGAGCCACCGCCAACGTCGGTCACACTCGGTCACACTCACACAAAGAATCACAACAAAGTGGATGATGTTTCAAATACCTTGCTGAAACACAATGCCCAACATCCACACCATGTGGGCCAATCTTACATGCAAAACGGCACAACTACATCAACATTAGCTACTCATCATGAGCATATTACTATTCACACAAGCACCAATAACATCCCACCTACTCAAATCATGAATCCCAATAGCAAATCACATAATGCTACAAACAATGGTGAAGGTAATCCTATCAGTGAGCCAATAATGCAGCAGCCTAAAGTCCATGTCAACTCAAATCTATCACAGGTCACTAACCTTCAGAATTACATTTGCATAATGAGGCCACACACAGACCTGCACAGTCTCCAGGGCTGCACAAAAACTCAACAGCAAGGGCACACACAATATCAAGGATACACAGCAGCAGAACACCCACCAGCCAAAACAGCCAACGAGGCAAACTCAAATGCAGAGCAATCTGCCTTGGGCATACCAGCTAAGCATGCAGATATTAACCTGAAATCCAATGCAGATGAACAGACGCATCCAAGTTACTCAACACCCTCTGTCACAGCAGCAACAATCTCTGAGCCAATTATCGCATCCCAGGTCAACGTCAACAGCGTCACCAAATCTTCAGGACACCAGAACTCTGACTCAGATATATCATCAGCACCAAAGACACATGGCGGTTCAGAGCTCTCAGTCCTTTCACAGGCCCCATTCAACACAGACAGGGAGCTTTGGCCGCACACACAGCCAAAGTGTAATTCCATATTGCCCGCATCATTGAAACGCTTGGCATCCCTTCCCCACCTCCAATGCAATGAAACCCGTTCAATCGTCACACCAAATTCGCAGTGTAGCCCCGCCCCCCTACGGCTGTGCCTGGATGACTCCAGCCTGGCTCACTCCCACACAGCTGATGCAGGCCTGTTGCTGACTCTGTCCCCACAGTACTGCAAATCAGCAGCTCTCCTACAGAGACTAGAGACTGTGGAGGCCAGCCTGGCTGCCAACAAGGACAGGATCACTACCCTACTCACCATTATCCATGAGCTGGAGATGTGCCACACTCCCAGTGGGTAAGAGACAGGTGATGGAAGTTAATGGCATGGGTTAATGGCATACTATGATTATGTGTAGCCTGTCCTGTTTACTGTAAAACAATTGATTCACTGTATAAATTATGCTAATCATAAATTATATATATATATATATATATATATGGTGCCAGATTTTTTAATTATTTTTTTTATTAATTGCCCTAATTGCACTAAGGCTGTGATTGCCCTAAGGTTGAGACTATGGACTGCATGGAGTGCAGGCTATAATTCAGTGATGATGTCATCAGTCTGAGGCTCACGAGAGACTGAGGGAGAGGGAGACATTGCGTGCAGTATCATTAGTATCATCATCATCATCATCATCAGTCAGTATATAAATGGAAGCTAGGGCTCTGTTTGTTTCTCTGTCTGTCCCACTGATGACATCATCAGTGATGTCATAAATCCCACTGATGACATCATCAGTGATGTCATAAATCCCACTAATGACATCATCAGTGATGTCGTAAATTCACTCACACACACAAAGTCACGCGAGAGACTGAGGGAGAGGGAGAGAGGGGGAGAGAGACTGAGAGAGAGGGGGGAGACTGAAGGAGAGAGAGGGGGAGAAAGACTGAGGGTGAGAGGGAGACATTGTGCGTGCCCCAATAGGGCAGGCAAGGCCACACAGCAGCCCTGTCTATTTGTTTCTCTGTCTGTCCCACTGATGAGATCATCAGTGATGTCATAAATCCCATTGATGACATCATCAGTGATGTCATAAATCACTGATGACATCATCAGTGATGTCATAAATTCACTCTCACACACACACACACACACACACACATTTTTTAATTAGGGCAGATCAATTGTGCTCTCTCTCTCCTACTGTCCTCTAGAGAGAGTGGCGTCAGCGGAGGACCAAAATGTGAGACTCATTAGCCAATGAACAGCCAGGAATAGGTATCGCGCTACTTTTGCATGCGATAATGTACAATTTGATTCAAGATTTTTTTTTTTTTCAAAGTACAACACAAACTGTCCATTTTGCTGCAACTCGACAGTGCTGCTTAATCCAGGACCTTACTTCCTGGAACTCTTGAGATGTCGCAACTCTTCTTACATGGCTCTGCTCTCTCCCTTTCCCTCAGTCTCTCTCGTGTGTGTGTGACTGATGACATCATCAGTGATGTCACAATGATGTCACAATGCCTATGTATGACATCACTGATGACATCATCATTGATGCCATCATCACTGAAGGCTCAGTTTTAGGGCAATCAGCCTTAGGGCAATTAATCTGCCCTAATTAAAAAATCCAGCACCATCAGGTCACCTGCACGGGTGCTCTTTACCCCCCCTGAAAGTTTCAGCCCGATCACACGTAAAACGGCATAGTTTATATCATCATCATCAGAATATAAATGGTAGCTGGGGCTCTGTCTGTTTGTTTGTTTCTCTGTCCCACTGTGATTGTCCCTCTGTGATGTCATAACTCCCACTATGACATCATCCGTGATGTCATAAATCCCACTGTGACATCAGTGATGTCATAAATCCCACTGTGACATCATCAGTGATGCCATGAATCCCTTATAAATCCCACTGTGACATCATCAGTGATGTCATAAATCCCACTGTGACATCATCAGTGATGTCATAAATCTGACATCATCAGTGATGCTGGTCTCATTGGTCACACAGCAGCCGAGCTGCGGGCAAGGCAACGCAGCGGGTGAGCTGTGAATGCGAGCTGCAGCGCCAGAGAGCAAGATCCCTAGTATACTGTATATAAGTAGGGCAATGTCTGTTTGTTTCAATTTTGTGTCCCGGAAGGGATGTCTCACTCACTCACTCACACACACACGTGTAACCGAGCTGAATCAGCGTTGATTCCTCGTGAGTCCAGTGTGGTAGCGAGTGGATTGGTTAAACTCACTCCCCAAGTATAAAGGCACGGGCACGTTAATCTGCTCCGCCAAGGGAGCTAGCTCTCTTGGCGCAGTGGTTATCGTGTTTGACTCCCAAGCCGAAGGTCAGAGGTTCGTATCCACCCCTGGGCAAGCCCTTAACATGGGTTGCTGCAAGTACCACCTACACAACGCTGTTACACACGCACACACACACACACAAACAAACACACACACAAGGAGGCATTGTGACATCACTGATGATGTCATAAGTGATGTTACTTGAGCAATTGTGCATTGTGACATCACTGATGTAATCAGTGACATCATCAGCATTGTGACATCACTGATGATGTCATTAGTGATGTCATAAGTAACTGATGATGTCATCAGTGATGTCATAAGACAATAATGATGTCATCAGTGATGTGATAAGACTGATAGATGCAAACTTAACTCATTCCCCGCCAGTTTCAAAGCAAAAGTCGCCAGCCACCGTCAGGGTTTTTGAGCATTTTCAGTGATTTTCCACGACCCACAGGATATTTTCTTCTATGACTATATGTAAACACCGAATATCCCAAAAGACAGAACAAAGCCTCTACTTTCATGGGGAAAAAAAGTTTGTTTCTGCCTTCTTCCATTCTTTAGTTATTGACACGTGAATGTAGGTCGTTTTCACTGAAACCGTGAGTCTCTCACCAGAAAGCTGAGATACATGCCTGTTTGTGCAGCAAAGCAAGGGAGAAATTCACCCCGCACGGAGAGCGCACCGGGGCGGGTTACACTCTCATGTTGTCCATGGGGCTGGTACTTCCTGGTCTGGGAGCATATTTGACGGCTGAAATTTACACTATGTGAAGGTTTACAAAGCGGATGACTGACAGGAGCAGTGATTGGTGTGCGTTTATGTTTATTGTGAAAGAAATCCTTCCATGTTGAGTGACTGTCAAGAGCCTGTGTGACAATGCGTCCAGCCCGGGGGAAACAACTCCTTGTGTACCGCACATTGAGGCACCAGGCTGGAGGTGTTTTGAGCTTCCTCCATGAAGGGAGATTGATGGTGAGAAAGCTGACTGGTTTTGTGGGGGGAAAGACTCTGGCTTGCGGAGGAATATACGTACCACTTATGTATGTATATGTATACTCATGTATGTATATGGTACCACTTCATAAGGTGGCCAAGCATGCCATCTATCATATGGCAGCGAAAAGACGGATTGATGCCCATTTGCGTCAATGGCGGGGGAACTGTTGTCTCCTACAGTAAATAACGCAAATGGACGTCTATGGCGGAGAATGAGTTAAGGGGCACACACACACACACACACCTGCACGCATGTAAACTTAAGGGCAATAACATTTTGTGAGCAACACACACACACCCGCGAGCACCAATAGAACAGGCGAGGCCACGCAGCAACCGAGCTGAGGGCGAGCCTAGTGTGTGTGTGTGTGTGTGTGTGTGTGTGTGTGTGTGTGTGCTATCACATGAATCCCTTTTGAATGCTGTTATGAAGCTATTTTCCCGGCATTATGTGTTAAATCAGATGATCTGAAGTGCTTTAAGGGTGTGTAAACACTTGCCTGCATGTGTGACCGAAGGTTTCTGTGCACTTTAACAGGACTTGTCACAGAGAGATTTCTCTGGCTATATTGGGACAAATAACAGGAATTAACTGCCTTTTGGCAACGTGTCTCTGTCAGTCATTGTCACTGTGGTGTGCTAATACGTTGTGAGTGACTCTGAGGTCATGTTTCATGTTTCATCTCTTAATAACTGGCTGCAGACTGACGTCTGGCTTAATGCATGTTACTCTGCTCATCACTGCCTATGGCTGTCTGGATGGATATCAAACAGACAGAGAGAGGATGAGAGGATAGAATAATGTATTTTGAATCAAAGCGGATGAATGTTCTGAAAGGCATCCTCCGATATAATATCGATTATGCAATGACTTTTACATTATTATTTTCTTTATTTTAGTCGGCGATGCTACAAAACAGGACAGGACCTCAAAACCTGCTCAACGTGCCAGAAGACTGCTTGTATAGTTTATAGGTGAGATAATGGTGAAATGGCCAGTTTGACCTGCCTGTGGCGTTTAAATTGTTAACTGCAATTATACAACTCATGCTCAAATATGGCATTGTGGTTATATTATGACTATGGTATAATAAAACTTTGTGGTACTCCTCAGATTTGATTGTAGGCAGGAAGACCTGTACTGTAACTAGGGAACATCCTAAGTTTGTTTGGGCTTAAGGGAGGTGTTTTCTAAAGTATCACAAACATAAAGTCATTATGGACTGACAACTGATGATTGTTTCTTTAATGCAGAATATAACAAAGAAGTATAGTGACATTAAACTGACCAGTGCAGTGCCCGTTACATTACATTACATTACATTACATTACATTACAGTGCCCGTTCCCCTCCCTCCCCTTCCCCCCATTCACCCATCATGCTCTCCCAATCTTCACCCCGGATCCCCATAGGGGGAATTGCACGAAATTCAACACTATACTTCCTTGAATCCCCAGCAGGACACCCGCCATGTGTGAAGCCAGATGAACGGTTCTGGAGATTCGTGAAAGCCGTGTTCTGATTGGTTGAATTGCACAAAATTCGAGACTGCACTTTCTTGGACGAACACAAAGATCAGATCGGACGAGCGGTTCTTGAGATAAACCACTTTTAGTGTTGCCAGTAGGTGGCACTATGACTATGTGCATGCCCGAATTGCACAAAATGTGGCACTGCACTCTGTCTGGTTCCAAGCAGTGCACTCCCCAAGTTTGAAGTCGATGGGACTAACTGTTCTTGAGATAAACCACTTTTTGTGTTGCCCGTAGGTGGCACTATGACTATGCGCATCCCACTAAGTGCACTCCCCAAGTTTGAAGTCAATCTGACGAACGGTTCTCGAGATACGCAAAGGACAGACAGAGATACATCGTACATACGTACATACACAACGGCGCAGGAAGCCCGGTGCGGTGGGTGCTGCAGCACCCCCTGGTGGCAAGAGATTACATTTTCGAAATTGTTGAATTTGGCTCGAGTACTGTGTTTCTGTGCATGAGTCTGTGCTGTGTAGTGGATATCTTCTCTATAGACGATCTTTGCTCAACGCAGTGGTTCTTGGGTAAAAATAGGATCCACACAATGTGAAGCGTGCACTCCGGGAAATGCTGAAGTTTTGTTTACTTAAACTAGTGTTTACATAGCTGTGTTTACTGTGTTCACGGAGTCGGAGACACGCTTTGTGAAGAGAAAGAGATACGAGATGACAAGACTGAGAAAAAAAGAAAGAGAAGATGGGAGGAATAGCAGGTAGGCTAGCACTGTCCCTGATTCCTGAGGGTAAATTGAGTAATGCTGCAGAGAAGAGGAGAAGATACTGAATAATGACATCACAACAGTATAATCCTAATGTTAATTTAAAATTAAATATTCCTCTAAATATGGCTAAAAGTCCAAAAAACATCAAATCTTCTTCCTTGCGGGCAGCGGCGAGAGTCCCTTCCTTACAGCACCCCCTACTTAAAAGTACTTCCAGCGCGGCTGTACATACAGAGAGACAAAGAGACAAATGTAATTGCCTTTATTAGATAGATATACTGTACTGTAGATTAGATAGATAATCACATGATCTCAATAGAAAAAAAATGGGCAGGGGGGATTTTGTGGATGTTATAGTTGATTCTGGGGAGAAGAAAGTCCATACTCCGGTTTCATGCAGATAAATAAATCAGTAGTTTATTCTTTTTTATACAAATAGCCAACATAAGCAAATAGGCAATTTCCCCCCGGGGATCATTAAAGTCTTTCTGATTCTGATTCTGATAAGTGAGCCAGTAGTGAGTGGTGAGCCAGTAGGGCTTATCACATGCCGCCTGTGGACCCATACAGCCTGTCCACAACACACCTCACGTCCGTGTGAATAAGCAGCAGGACACCAGCTGTTACGTTGTTATGTTTCATGAGTTGTATACTTGTGCAAAAGGCATTGTAGTAAAAGCACTGGAAGTGAATAGTGCATTCTAAATAGTTTTGCTCACATTATATTGTATTTTTTTTCCAATATCTTATTTTTAACTTTTTTGAACAACATACGAACAAGTCAAACAAACAGCCTCAGACACAGGAAAACAAAAACAAAGAAAACATATTATCGACATTCAGTATTACGTCATGCTACCAGTCATGTAAGGTTCTTATTTGCTTGTAAGAGGTATTGTGCCCGGCATCCCACACAGGGGGTCCATGAGAAGCCAGCCCGGCAAATCACCCGTCCCCCCTAACCTCGGCACTCTGTCTCATGCCTTCAGGTTCTGCCCTTCACTGACCAATATTTGACTGGTACTCTAAGGCAGTGGTCCCCAACCACCGGGCCGCGGACCGGTACCGGGCCACAACGCATTTGGTACCGGGTAGTTGAAACATAGTTTCAAGTTGAAGTTTATTTATGTTTGTAGTTGAAACAAAAACATAAATTCTGTAGGCTACGTAGGCTACAGTACAACACAAAAGGCTGTTATTTACCCTTTGTCACCACCTGGTGAGTAAATATATATGTAACTAAAACCATTAAAATTGACTACCGGTCCTTGGCACAAAAAAGGTTGGGAACCCCTGCTCTAAGGCTTACCCTTCAGCTGCAGGCATAACTCACCATCTTTGGCTTCTTGGAGTCCTCTCTGGACTTCCCTACAACTGTGCAACAATCTCTGACACAGGGGACAATTGTCGCCAAGAAACTCATTCTGCAGGAATGGAAGTCCCCCTCTCCACCCTCTTTTCAGCTGTGGTTGGTGGACATGATCTCTGTTTATACGGATGGAGAGACTCTGGTTCCTGAGGACGAACTCACTTGGGAGATTTCTGACTGTTTGAGACCCGTTTCTGGCCTACCTTGATGAGGTTGGGGGTGACGGGTAATTGATCCGGCTGGTCTCTTATGGACCCCTTGTGTGGGATCCCATGCATAACATTTTTTACAAACACATAAGCACCTTATGCAGCTGGTAGCACCACATTGTTGGAGTGTCAATGTATATGTTTTGTTTTTCTTTTCCTCTATCTGAGTTTGTTCGTCTTTGTTTGTGTTCTGAAAATTGCAAAATAAAATATTGACCAAAAAAAAAAAAAGGCAGGCTAGAAATGGGTCCTAAATAGCAGAGAATTTCTTAAGTGAGTTGGCCTCTGGAACCTGTCTCGCCATCCATATAACAGAGGTCATATCCGTCAGCCGCAATTGAAAAGAGGGTGAGAAGGGGGACTTCCATTCCTTCAGGATGAGTTTCTTGGCAACAGTTGTCCCCTGTGTCAGAGACTGTTGCACAGCTGAAGGGAAGTTCAGAGAAGACTGAGCAGCTGATGATGGCGAGTTCTGCCTCTGGCTGGAGGGTTATTTTGTAGGTCTTTGAGTACCAGTCAAATATTTTGGCCCAGAATCCCGTTAGTGAAGGGCAGAACCAAAAGGCATGCCCTCCGACACTTGACAACATTATATATTGTATTATGTGAATTGTTTTCCATTCATCCATTGACAAATATTGGTAATAATACTTAACTCTCACATTCATAACATTTGAACAAGACTGACTCACTTATGCATATCAGCGTTCAACAGCTGTCGATCCATACTTGAACAGTTTTGAAATAGCAGTGTGGTACAGTGTGTTAGTTTATTCAGTGTGAAATTCCAAATAAAATCTCTCCTTGCTGATGTGCATGAGGTTTCACAGGATCAAGTCGCCTTGCCACTTTACTTGCCACACTGCTGAGGCTCTCGGCAGACGTCACTGAGAATTCAAGTAATGGATGGTCATGCGCATTGCTTACCAAGTGAAAAGCTCCATGCTGTTCATTTTTCACTTGTTAAGGACACAGAGGAGGAATAGATCTTTTGGCATGTGTGTGGAGCTTCTACAACATTGAGACAGCGCTGATTCTGACATTACTCTTATGTTTTGATATGTTGCAGCAAATTGTCAGAAGACCTCATTTGAAATTCCCCTTTTTTAACAATAATGAAGCAGAGTAGTGTCATAGATACTGTAAATTGTCACAAAGGAGAAACTGATTTAATTAACAAAACATAAGATAATTACACTCTCTGTGGACTGCTTTGGAGTGATACTCGATGCATATTTGATATGCATTGAGATATGCATCGAGATGCAAATAGATGCATTTGATATGCATCTATTTGATGCATAATTTGATTAAATACCTAGTGGTTGAGCCAAAAGATGGCCCAGATCTACTAAGGCGGGCACAATTTATTAACATGCGTAATAAATCAATGACAAATTAAGATTTGTCCTGCAAAAGAGTCTCCTGATTGATGTGTTATTGGGCTTGGTTTGCACTCACCAGCTGAAGCATTGCATCAGGGGACTGCATTCAATTTTCAACAATGGAGCCAGAAATACTGCATGGTGCAAGGAGGCAAAGAAATATAAAAGTATGCTTCATCATCACAACAATGCTCACCTTTTTTCTTTTTCTTTTGACTTCATGCTCTATAAAGCAAAACCTATGAAGTGCTTTAGCTTGGAACATTAGGGGAAAATCCTCTTAGTCTACTTATTTTCAAAACTGTCTTTGCATGACAAAAATATGTTATATAAGTTGATTTACTGCCTGGTGTGTGTTGCCATCTGGGCTCAATGGCCAAGTGGGAGATACACGTAACAGTATTCTGACAAGATGTGTGTATCTCCATCTCCAGAGGATCTCCTTCCAGGGAATGTTCTCCTGCTCATGCAAATCAAATACTTTGAAATTTCACCCACATGAGGAGTACTACACAAAGTAAAAGAGAACTGTAGCCAAATAAGGCAAATTGTTGCTTAAAATTGTATCCTAAATTAATGGAATGCACAGCACAAAATACACAAAAATAAGCCGGTGACACAATATTGGGGCTATGGAAATATTGCAAGTTTGATACTTCAAGTGTTAATTAGCATTATTTGGCAAGAGTTGAATTGTATGATATTCCACCTCTATTTGTGTTTTTGAGTAATTCTGTGCTGCATGTCTGTCTGTACAGTGTGGAGTATGACTTCAGGCAGCAGGAGAGGCACTTCATGGAAGTTCTGAATCACCCAGCAAGTCCCCTCTCCCTGTCCCAGCCCCACAACCTCGCACTGCTCAGAAATGTCATCATTAAGAACATAAGCAAGTCCAAGGTTAAAAGCAAGAAGTTGTGCAAGACTTTGTTCAGATGGCTGCCCCGCAAAATTCAACAGATGTAAACCTCTGGAGTAGCTGTGTGCAGTTTAAGAGCCAGTAACTGTGCTACCGAGACCAGCAGCAGCAGAAGTTCTCAGAACACTCATTATTTCTGTGCCACCTGTAAAATTGTGTTGAAATATGCTCTTACCCAGTAGAGTTGCACTCCCTTGCCACTTTTCAAAGCTTATAAAAGAAAGATTTGTACTTGTATTTTCCCATGATCTTCGTGATTTCCAGCTGGTCTATCCATAAGGAATACTTTATTTCTCAATTCAAAGTTATTGGTATTTTTGTCAACATGTCCTCTTAAAGGGGAATTTCAGTATTTTTCTACCTGGATCTTATTTTTGGAAATTCTTATGTTTAACGAACTGATCAGAGCAGTAAAAAAAAAAAAAAAAAAAGCAGTATTGAGCTCCACCCACGCATCGTGAGAGATGTGTTGTTGCAGGAACAATCAGCTGCAGTTAGGCGGCCATGTTTTGCTTCAAGTAATGTAACAGAAAGCGTAGCTAGAAGATTTGGGACGTTATGGCTGAATATTTTGCTGATTTCAAGACAGAGGGGGGTGAACAAGCTGCAAGGTAAATACAAGTCTTCATTTTCTCTCTCTCTTTCACAATAACAATCTGAGCCTGTGTCCGTTGCAAAAATAAGCTTGTTGAGTGGACATACATGCAGGTTGCCGAGGCAGGAGGGGGATCTGGGCAAAACGGCTGCCATCTACATCAATACTGCTCCAATTTCAAAGGTTTCTGCTCACATTAGCTAGTTATACATAAAAAATAACAAAAATTGGATCCAGGTTGAAAAATACAGTAATTCTGTTATATTATATATATAATATTATAGGGAATCCTCATGAAACTGTTTCTGATTACACAGCCATCAATTTTCATATTCAATGGTTGATATGGAATTCTAGTATTACATTGTATTTTCACTGATATGAATTATGCATTTTGCAGGTGATATTTTGTCATTCCCCTTGAATTGCCCTCCCCTGCTTTCCCTCAGAATAAATGTAGAAAATAGATTTTTGAATAGGATAATTTCAAAAAGCAAAAATAAACCATAATTCATTGACTGGTCATTTGGTAATCTGGTAATGTGTTCATTTTTTCAGAGCCTTGTTCACTGACGACTTCTAAACTTGACTTTATAAACTGTATTCTTGGAATATACCGAGTCACATTTTTCCACCTATACAAAACTGACAGGTTGAATCCTCTCCAACCTAACAACGTCTGACAGTTCACATCTGCCAACTGGCACTGACAGTGGAGAAAATACATTCATTATGCCATTCCCAATTGTGCTGATGGTCTCCAAATCCCAAAACAATCTGAAGGCTAACTCAAGTTCTTAAAAGGTTTCTGAGGTGAACAATGACATGACGCAAGGCTGCAATGAAGCATGAGTCCTACAATCAAAATGTCCATGTGCACATGCTTATACATGCACTTAGAGACACGCACGAGCACTAAATTAAGCCCTGTGGAGAGCTTTGTTGGGGCATTACTGTAATAAATGACTCTACCCAGGGGGAACATGAAGTTTGGGGAGGTTTGGATTAGCCTAGGTAAACCCAGCCCCCACGTGACCTGCTCTCTCAGTTCCCAGTCACTACATAGTGACTGAGAACAGGTCTGAGAGCAGGTCACGTGGGGGATGGGTTTACCCAGGCTAGGTTTGGATAGCTGAATTTGAGTGGTAGCAAAGGAGCTGCCCTGTGCAATGTTAATGTTGTACAAGGAACAAAGAATATTCTCTTACCCCTCTCTCTCTCTCTCTCTCTCTCTCTCTCTCTCACATGCACACACACACGATCTCCAAGTTAAGTGAGGGGAACTTTTATAATGTCTCTCCATGGTGGTGGTGGTGATGGTGTGTGTGTGTGTGTGTGTGTGTGTGTGTGTGTGTGTGTGTGTGTGTGTGTGTGTGTGTGTGTGTGTGTGTGTGTGTGTGTGTGTGTGTGTGTGTGTGTGTGTGTGTGTGTGTGCGCGCGCACGTGCGTGTGTGTGCGTGCAGAGCCAGATTAACACCCCCAGGGGCCCCTGGGAGCTTCCCCCGTACCCATTGTCCCATTTTTTTTAATAAGCATTTTACATAATGTCTATGGAAAAATGAATGGCTGACCAGTCACCACCAGGGACACTGGAACTGTTTTTATGTAGGGGGTGCTGCAAGGAAGGGACTGTGAAAAATGTACTTTTTTTGGACGTTTGGATGTTTTTTAGCCATATTTAGAGGAATATCTCATTTTAAATTAACATTAGGATTATACTGTTACTATGTCATTATTCCGTTTCTGAGATTCAGTTTGTCACTCACTCATAGGCGATTCTAGGCTTTGCAAACAGGGGTAGCACCAGCAGGATAAAAATATTAGTCTGACTGGAGGGTTTCTGGGGGGGCAGTGCCCCCCCTGGACAAAGAAATGTTGTACATTTTAAAGTAAAATGCATGAATCTGATGCACTCTGAGAGCAAAATGAAGAGGCTAATCTTCACATTAATATCCTCTTCACTGTGCTGTGGCTTTACAATGATGAAAAAATAATTGTCTAATAAACACAGGTGCAAGCAAAACACTAATGAGGGTTTCCAAATTCCAATCATGGAAGTTTGAAGCCCTCATTAGTGTTTTGCTTGCACCTGTGTTAACCCTGCTTTTTCGACAAAAAAGACCCCGTGAGAAGGGTCTACTGTCCCAACTCCCAGGCTATGTAAATAGCCTACAGTAAGCAACACATGTGACTACAGTGTGTAGGCTTACTACAATAAAACATAACAGACAGGTTGCTGATATGGGATTCATGGCTTCTGTTCAGAATAGTTTATTATGTAGAAATAAAATAAAAAAATAATCTGGCCACTAGGGGTTGCACGTGCATCCGGTGCACCAACGTATAATCGCCAGTGCACTCACTTTCATGTCACCACCTGCTCTCCCTTTAGGTCGTTTTACACTACAACAGACAGCAACAGAGGCAGAAACACTGAAATGATTTAGTCTTATATTTTATTATCTTATTATTATAAACCAAACCTCAAAAATAACATCACCCTCTTTGCTTTGCTCATAGTCTTCAACTAAACCCTAAATATCGCAGTATAAAACATATAAAACACATTTTAATCATATACAGTATATATATATTTTTTAATTGACATTACATTTCCAATACAAAACAGCAGAGGGTGCTGCAGCACCACAAGCACCCCCACTTCCCGCGCCCCTGGTCACCACTTGCCGCACAGGCATCCAATGACACTTGTGGAGTCTCGTCAGCCTACCCCCTGACAGGTGAGAGCAGGAGGACAGCCAGCCACCACAGTGACGTCAGAGCAGGGGGATCCCAACAGAAACGCTGTCTGGGACGCGTCATCACTGATAGGTACTTCCCCAATTATGTCCTGAATCAGTGGGACCGCTAGCAGCCGGGCGCTGTTAGGAACAGAGCGCCCGGCTGGAACAGATCCCCAATCAGTGGCCCTAGAAAAACAGACGCCGCTCTGAAGCTCACTGTGTGGCCGGTTTTCCTCCAGGTGGAAGCGCTCCTTGCTGTCGGGCGGTAAGTCAGATTTCCACTCCTCTCCCTAAACATTCTCGTGTCATAAAATGATGTTGCCTGACAGACCCTCTCTCCTCTCGTCCACAGGCACGTTACGGGAGCACTTAAACGAGGAACGGAGCCCTGGCTACGTGGTGGGGAGCAAACCCCCTCACTGGCCCCAGGCTAACCCAGCCTACTTTAGTTATATATATTTCATGGACATACCCCGATAAGGGAAGAGTTTTCATTTTGGTGAATAAAACAACGCTTCGGCGTTTAAACCTGTTTTATGTGTCTTGGATTGAATCAGAGTTGCCACAAGTGGTGGAGAATGCAGGCATCCTGATTCAACGCCAACCGCACGCACCATGGAGCAAGCACAGGCTCTGGTGGCCCTAATCCAAAGCCAAACTGACCTACAGCAGGCAGTACACGAACTGATAAAAAAAATAGAGAAAGACGGCTCGACTTCCCGGGCTCCAGGAGATGTCCTCACGAAACAGACCCCCGACGATGATATCGAGGCATACATGGAGCTCTTCGAAAGAACGGCGGTGCGAGAGGGATGGCCCGCAGCCCACTGGGGAGGCATCATCGCGCCCTTCCTCACGGGCCAGGCACAGAGGGTTTGCCGGGACATGTCCATGGGAGAGGCCCGCGACTTTGTGAAGCTGCGCACCGCCATCCTCGCCAGTTACGGCTACAGCCTTCCTGCTCGCGCACAAAGGTACCATGGCTGGAGGTACACCCCGGACCAACCGCCCCGCTCCCAAGTCGCCGATTTGCTGAGGCTCACCCAGAGTTGGCTCACCTCCACCGGGGAGCCCCCGTGGATAGAACGCCTCGTAATAGACAGATGTATCCGCTCCTTGCCGCCCGACGCCCGAAAATATGCTGCCCAGGTGAGCCCCTCATCGCTGAACGCATTGGTGGCCTTGCTAGAGAACCACCAAGTCAGCGCCGACATGATGCGCCACACGCAGAACGAGCCCCTCCGAAAGCCCGCCATAGCCGACAGACCCAGCCGAGACAGCCGACGCCGGCCACCGCCGCTACAGCCCCCGACCCAGAGGGACCCTCGTGCCCAGGCCGACCGAGTGAGTCGGCAGCTGAGGAGGTGCTATGTCTGCGGACAAGAGGACCACCTCTCCTGGTCCTGCCCCGACCGGGAGGTGTCGATGCCTTCCGCCGCCGGAGACGAACCACGGCCCTCCCTCCACACCGGAGGAGGCCCTCGCCAGCAGGCGACACTGCCGGTCCGGGTGGGCCGCATCGACACCCACGCCCTCCTAGACTCCGGTAGTGTGGTGACGCTCGTGAGGGCTGACCTCGTGGAGGTCCTCACTACAGAGACAATGCCGGTGACGTGCGTCCACGGGGACGTGAAGAGCTATCCGGTCAGTTATATACGGGTCCAGACCCCGAAAGGCGACGTAAAAGTAGCCGCCGGCGTGGTGCCCAACCTCCCGGTCCCGCTCCTGATAGGCACCGACTGCCCCCTATTCAGCCGGTACTGGAGTCACGGTCGTCGGCCGGAGAAGCCCCGACGAGAGAAACCGAGGGGAAAAAGGATGGCCCGGCCGCGCCTGGCCTGCCCAGCCTTCCGGCCGGGATCAGACGGACCGCAGTCCGAAACATCAGCCGCGGAAGACGGTCCACCCCGGCCAGCCGAGTCGGACACGCCTCCTCTCGACGAGGACCCTTTCGCGGAGTTTCCGCTCCCGGACGACCCTGGACCTCCGGGCCGCGGAGAGTTTGCCTCGGCCCAGTGGGCCGATCCGAATTTGGAAGCCGGCCGCCGCGCCGTCGCTGGCATCGATGGCCAGCACTGTTCCGGGGTGAGACAAAACTTTCCACAGTTTATTGTTAAACATGGGTTGTTGTATCGAGTCGCCAAAACTCCGGGGGGGGATTTAATAGAACAATTGTTAGTACCAAAAACATACGTATCCAGAGTGTTGTATTTGGCCCACACTCACCAACTGGGGGCCCACTTAGGGGTCCAAAAAACGTATGATAGAGTGCTACGCAGATTCTATTGGCCCGGCATAAAGAAAGCCATTGAACTGTTCTGTCGTTGTTGTGGCGAGTGCCAGAAAACGGCACCCCGGCCAATGTACCGGAACCCACTGATTCCCCTGCCAATCATCGAGGTCCCGTTCTCCAGGCTGGCCATGGATATCGTGGGGCCTCTCCCGAAGTCCAGCCGAGGACACCGATACATACTGGTAATAGTGGATTATGCTACTCGTTACCCTGAGGCAATACCTTTACGCACCGCTAATGCCAAAAATGTCGCTCGAGAACTGTTCCTGCTATTTAGCAGAGTGGGAATAGCGGAGCAGGTACTCACAGACCAAGGGTCCTGTTTTATGTCCAGAGTAATGACGGCGTTATACAAATGGCTGAAAATCACCCGTATCAGAACTTCTGTTTATCACCCCCAGACCGATGGACTTGTCGAGAGATTCAACCAAACCCTGAAAAAGATGCTAAAAAAGCTGATTGACGTGGACGGAAAAGATTGGGACCAACTCCTCCCATACGTGCTGTTCGCCATACGGGAGGTGCCACAGGCCTCCACCGGATACTCACCGTTCGAACTCCTCTACGGCCGAAACCCCCGTGGCCTACTCGACCTGGCCAAGGAGGCCTGGGAAAGCCAGCCCTCCCCCCTCCGGAATGTTATCGAACATGTGGAGCGGCTCCAGGAGAGAGCCAAAAAGGTCTGGCCACTGGTACGGAGTCACATGGAGGAAGCCCAGGCAGCCCAGGCGCGCACCTATAACAGGGGAGCCAAACCCCGGCAGTTCCAGGTAGGAGAGAAGGTCCTGGTGCTGGTGCCCAGCCATGACTGCAAATTCCTGGCAAAATGGCAGGGACCATTTGAAGTAACCGAGAAGGTCGGGCCAGTGAATTACCGGGTCTGTCAGCCGGGGAGGAGGAAAGGCCACCAGATATACCACATAAACATTCTGAAGCCATGGCACGACGCCGAGAGACCCGGCCCCCTAGCCCTCCTCACCCTCGCACAACCCAGGCCACCGCAGACGATCCCCGTGGACATCGGACAGGACCTGGGGCCAGAGCAACTACAAGATCTCAAGGAACTCCTAGGAAGGAGTCATGATGTTTTCTCCGAGCTGCCAGGACGGACACACGCTATCCAACACGACATTGAGACGACGCCGGGAAAAGTGGTGCGACAGCGGCCCTACCGCATCCCCGAGGCCCGGAGAGAAGCCATCCGGGGCGAAGTGAAGAAAATGCTCGAGTTGGGCGTAATAGAAGAGTCCCACAGCCCCTGGTCCAGCCCCATTGTCATTGTGCCGAAGCCAGACGGGACGCTTCGGTTTTGCAATGATTTTAGAAAACTGAATGAAATATCCACTTTTGACGCATACCCGATGCCAAGGGTAGATGAATTAATCGAGCGGCTGGGGCCCGCTCGATTCGTGAGCACCCTGGACCTCACCAAAGGCTATTGGCAGGTACCCCTAACCAGACGGGCGAGAGCCAAAACCGCATTCGCGACCCCCGACGGCCTATTTCAATACCGCGTCCTCCCCTTTGGAGTACACGGCGCCCCGGCCACATTTCAGCGACTGATGGACAGAGTCCTCCGGCCCCATCGCGCTTATGCGGCGGCATATTATGATTGCATATTATTTAAAATTTGTAAAAAATTTTGCCACCATAGCAGCCCCGTTGTATGACTTAACGCGCCAGAAGCTGCCCCACCATGTCAAATGGACGGAGGAAACAAACGCCGCATTCTGTGCCCTAAAGGAGGCGCTCTGCCGAGAGCCGGTGCTGATAGCACCAGACTTCGCTAAGCCATTCATCCTACACACAGACGCCTCAGGAACAGGAATAGGAGCAGTGCTGGCGCAGGTAATAGATGGGGATGAACACCCCGTTACCTTTATAAGTAGAAAATTGCTTAAACATGAGAGAAACTACTCAACCGTAGAGAAGGAATGCCTGGCGGTGAAGTGGGCCATTCACTACCTACGCTACTACCTATGGGGCAGGGTATTCACCCTCATCACGGACCACGCCCCCCTAAAATGGATGGCGACGAACAAGGATAAAAATGAGCGGGTAACGCGGTGGTTCTTGGAACTTCAGAACTATAAGTTCAAAGTGGAACACAAACCAGGAAGAGAGATACCACACGCAGACGCCATGTCACGCCGAGATGAAGCAGGGGAAAGTGAAGCTCCCCGCACTGGCAGCGAGCTTAGGGGGAGGATGTGTGGAGTCTCGTCAGCCTACCCCCTGACAGGTGAGAGCAGGAGGACAGCCAGCCACCACAGTGACGTCAGAGCAGGGGGATCCCAACAGAAACGCTGTCTGGGACGCGTCATCACTGATAGGTACTTCCCCAATTATGTCCTGAATCAGTGGGACCGCTAGCAGCCGGGCGCTGTTAGGAACAGAGCGCCCGGCTGGAACAGATCCCCAATCAGTGGCCCTAGAAAAACAGACGCCGCTCTGAAGCTCACTGTGTGGCCGGTTTTCCTCCAGGTGGAAGCGCTCCTTGCTGTCGGGCGGTAAGTCAGATTTCCACTCCTCTCCCTAAACATTCTCGTGTCATAAAATGATGTTGCCTGACAGACCCTCTCTCCTCTCGTCCACAGGCACGTTACGGGAGCACTTAAACGAGGAACGGAGCCCTGGCTACGTGGTGGGGAGCAAACCCCCTCACTGGCCCCAGGCTAACCCAGCCTACTTTAGTTATATATATTTCATGGACATACCCCGATAAGGGAAGAGTTTTCATTTTGGTGAATAAAACAACGCTTCGGCGTTTAAACCTGTTTTATGTGTCTTGGATTGAATCAGAGTTGCCACACACTAAATCATCAGACTTAATCTTCTTGGAAACAAATTTTATTTTGTCCTGATTGGTGTTAGATTTGTGTCATAGTTCTGTGGAGCCCAACATGAGCCCGACCCCAAAAAAATTTGGAGGGCCCCTTCACACCGAGGGCCCCTGGGCACCTGCCCAGGTTGCCCTATGGTTAATCCGGCCTTGTGTGCGTGCGCGCACGTGACATGAAATATGATCGTTTGGGTTGGGAATTACAGTTAATTAGATGTATTATGTATGTTCATGTATAATGTAAAATTCATATTCAAGATTCATTCATATTAAATCCATGAAGAAGACTGGACAAGAAACCCGTTAAGTGAGGGCATGATATCCAGTGGAAAAGCAGTGATATGCAAGGTGAATTCTTCTGTGAATTCACAGCTGCTTAAGAGAGCAGCTGTGGGCACATGGCCTCTGAATGTGACAGCATTGCAGTTTCCTGCAGGTACACTTGTGCCCAGAAGGCAGACTCCTCGGTACATCTAACTGTATTGTGACGCTCATTTTCCCTTGCAATGATGCATTCATGCAGCCAGGGCTGTCAAACTCAATTATAGGGCTAGAAAACCTGAATGAATCATGAACATGCAAAGCTAGAACAGAATGAATCATGAACATGTAAAGCTAGAACAGGGTAACATTGAGAAACTGCTCTAACCTAATTAGGCATTTATTTAATCTGTTTGTGGGGGAAACAAAATGTGACAAACAACATTCAATGTGTGTGCAAAAACTTCACAACACAATGTTTCATGCCTAACCACCCACCATGCTTTTTCGGTTAGAAACTGTAAATTTAGTTTGAACTTTTCCCTCGAAAAATTGTCATACTGCAATGTCCCTAATTGTATTAGTATTGCTAGATTATAACCATAGAATCTGTTTTCACTGTTAAGAATTGCTTGTTAAATTGCATGAATGCATGAATAAGTGAGCCGCTGGAAATCACCCCAACTGGAAGTAACTGTTTGTTTATGCTTTTTAATGCTTGTGCGTGTGTGGTGTGTGTGTGTGTGTGTGTGTGTGTGTGTGTGTGTGTGTGTGTGTGTGTGTGTTGTTGCTCTCATTTCATGTATATGCAATATTAGTTAATATTAATGCTATCATCAATAGGCTACATTTCGAATGAGGACTTTTATCAAACATACATTTACATCTTGTAAACAATATTGAAATGGAGTTATTGAAGATAACTGAGGTTCAGGAACATGAGACCACACCATTGTCACTCATCACCATGTAAATGTAATCACCTGTACCTCCTCCAATCCATTCACCTGGGCTCAATCAACCCAATCTACTGTAGCCTATATATAACGCCACAATCCCACCAAACCCTGTTTGCACCAGATGTAACAACCCTCCCGCCCAACCCTAATTTAATTCATTACGGGCAGCACGTGCAGAGTTGCATGTTCTCCTCGTGCTGCGTGGGTTTTCCCCGGGTACTCCGGTTTCCTCCCACAACAATTCTAAAACATGTTAGCTAGGGCCACTGTTGGCATCTGCATAACCTTGAATCTCTATCCTCTGCCCACAGGAACCACGGGGGGGCCGATGGAGCCGGGACTCCATCCCTGTGAAGCCGCGCTCCAAACGTAAGAGGCGCTTCACCGGAGACGTTACCCCCACCCTGAGTCTCGACCCCCCGGGTTCCTGACTAGTCGAACATCATCAACATCATCCGCACCCCGACCCCATTACGACTTGCACCCAAACACTCAAACTACAATAAATTAATTCTGTTTCGAACGATGGTGTGGTCTGTGTTAGTGAAGTCAAATTTAAAGAAATAGGATTAACACTCCCTCTCTGCCATTGTGAAAGAGATGCCTATGCAGAAGAGACTTCTACAATGCCTGACCAACGACTTCTGCTGAGAATCTGCAATTCACTGCAAATAAACCTGCCAAGTTTGAAACCTGCTACTGCTATACAATATTGCAGCAACAGCATTGCACATTGCAGTCCCAGAGCCAAAAAAAGAAAGATGGGTCTATAAAACAAAGCACATAAAACAGGGCCTGGCAACCTATTTTCAATTGTGAAGACTTATCAAAGAGTATATTTCACACTGTGGATGAAAGTAGTTGTGTACTACGCAAAGATTGAAATGTTTCATTTCAGAAAAGGTTAGATGTGAGGTCCTTCAATACCAGGTCAAACCTCCCTCCCTCCAATCCTCCTAAGGTTGTGATCATATCTGTGTAATCCACACAATGGCAGAGCAGTGCAATTCACAGCTGTTCCTTATGAACAGTCTGCCCAGGTCCTTCTACACTACCACTGACATTCTATTATTGTGCATAAGACAAGTATCAAGACTGCTGTGCCTGACCTAAGAGAGTGTTATTTTAGTACCTTTTTCTCCCCCTTTCCTTTCCTTTTTTTGATTGATTGATTTTCTGAAATGCCATGAAATCAGTTTCCACTGTGACAATGTGTTTGTGTTGCTTTTGCTTTGTGGCATTACAGCTGGTTGGGATGATGACATAATCCATCCACATGCCTGCTATATACTGTATACCTGAGGATACGAAGAAGCATCAGTCAAGCATGGAGTGGTGGTGTTTCTCCGCATTTGATCTCTTTGACACTTTGACTCAGGGACTGTCACTGCAGGAGTAACATGCATGGTAAATATGTATTTTAATCTGCCCCTAACCCTCCAGCAGTAGTTACAATTCAAAGGGAATTTTCCACCTCAAAATTTATGCAGTTAAGTTCAGAGTAGGGATGTTAATGATTAACCGATGCAGTTAATTGCCGTTAAGAATTTAATTGGGGGGGGGGTACGGTGGTGCAGTGGTAAGCGCTGTCGCCTCACAGCTCGAAGGTCCTGGGTTCGATTCCCACCTGGGACGCTGTGAACGCTGAAGGAATGTGTGCCCGTCCGCATGTCCTCGAGTGCCCACCGCCCGGGTGGGGTCATCAAAAGGGCCTTTCTGTGTGGAGTTTGCATGTTCTCCCCGTGCCTCCCGGGGGTTTCCTTCATATAGGAACCCCTTCACCAAAACATGCAATATCCTGGTTGCTGATGTGGTGCCTCCTCTGGTCGTGAAGGGCGCCTGTTTGGAGGGAGGGGAACTCGTTGGAATAGCGTGATCCTCCCACGTGCTATCTCTTACCGGTGAAGCTTCCCCTGTCAGGTGAAAAGAAGCAGCTGGCTAACTGCCCATGTCTCGGAGGAAGCATGGAGCCAGTTTTCGGCTCTCCAAAGATCGGCAGAGGGTGGAGCAGCAGCAACCAGGATAAATTAGCACTAATGGGGGATAAAAAGGGGATAAAAAATCGGGGGGGGGGGGTATTTTTTAATTGGTTAAAAATGTATTCACTGAGTAACAGAATACGTGTTTTGTGTATCATTTCTCCGAGCACACTGTATATTAACTTTTATACGAGCGGAGGGCGTACTTCACCCAAACTACTGGCACAACAGAAGAAGAAGTGCAGGGAAACAGTGCAGGGAAACAGAAATGGTGAACCAAGATGAAGTGGTCAAAACAGTGGGGAGCATTCAGTGCCCAATTCAGCCTCCCTCTTTTTGAAGCCTATGCGGAAATTGCATTCTTTCAAATGGCCAGTGGGGGGCGCAGTTTGTGTAGCACTCCCCAGGAACATCCATTCAACTCCATGGGAAATGAGCCAACTTCTCTCTCGGTCTATGTCTTAAATAAAGACTTTCCAAATGAGTTTATGGTCTGAAAAAACTATTTCGAGTCTTTTTCATGCTCTCACGTCCTGCGTTTTCTAAATTATAGCCCCATTTCGAGGAAAATAGGCGATATACTTAGGATAATGAGAACATTAATACTTCCGCCCTTTAGAGGCAGCAACGTGCTGCAAGGCATCTAGTCTGCGGAAAGTACACGAATAAGAAATTCGTTAAAGTCGAACTGAACCCGTTCGTCATGTGCGTCGCAGTCCGTTTCAGACTGAAAACATAACTTGTCTGAGATCACAGGTTGAGAGGCGGGTCATAGTAATATGTCGATGATATTATTTGACCATTCTGGGGACTGGATTGGGCTTAAGGAGACCGACTAACAGAAAATCGTCCAGGAGGTGGAGCACGGCGGGGACGCGCACGTTGTTCAACCCCGAACAGCGTGCGCGTGATCTTGAAGGCATCCGAGATGTCTGCTTTAGAGAGCCAGGCGCCTTGCCCCGCAAGCTTAATGAGGTGGATGGCGTTGCCTATACTGGCGTAATGGAGTGAAAAGAGGTTGGGGGGAATGAGGCTATTTATGCTAGGGATGAGACCGTGGCGGGGCGGGAAAGGTAGAAAATCAGTATATAAATACCCCTCGCAAATACGTCTTATAGTGAAGTGGGCGCAGTGGCGGTATGCTCCTTAAAGGCCGGCTTTACCGTGGGGAATATGAATATATATTAATTCTTAAAAAATCTTAAATTTCGAATCCGTTGAAATTTTTGAAATTGCTTGTTCACAGCCAGAGAAAAAAAAAATGAAAAAAAAAAAAAAAAAAAAAATGGGCCAGGTGACGCGTTTCGACGCGAAACGCGTCACCTGGCCCAATTTTTTTTTTTTTTTTTTTTTTTTTTTTCATTTATTTTTTTCCCCACGGTAAAGCCGGCCTTTAACAATTGGATTGCAATCTGCCAAAAAACAGTAGTCTTCTACAACATCTTTTGAGGGGTGGAGATACGCACATTACTTCTTGCGCAGAAGGACAAGAATGTGACACTACAAACTTTGCCCTGGACAGAAGCAGTTAGCTACCAGGGCCGTATCTAGAGTTTCGAAATAGGGGAGATCCAGCAAGGGGAGGCGGATTCCCTAAAAAAAAAAAGAGTTTTCCCCCCCCTTTTTTTAGCCATATTTAGAGTAATATATAATTTTAAATTATTATTATTTTTTTAACCTTTTTTAGCCATATTTAGAGGAATATATCATTCTAAATCAACATTAGGATTATACTGTTGTGATGTCATTATTCAGTATATTCTCTTTCATGTCACCACCTGCTAAGACTGAGATCCTTATGTTTGGGCCACCTGACCTTGTGGATGGCTGTGTCAGCACCCTCGGCCCTCTAGCGTCCAAAAACCGGCCCTATGTCAAGAATCTTGGTGTCTTCATTGACAGCTCTTTTACATTTGATAAGCAAATTAGCTCGGTAGTTAAAAGCAGTTTCTTCCAGCTAAGACTTTTGGCGAAGGTAAAAGCCTATCTCTCCCCCCAAAATTTTGAAAGAATTATCCATGCCTTTATTACTTCTAGGCTTGATTACTGCAATTCTTTGTATGCGGGCCTAGACCAATCATCCCTGCGTCGTCTGCAGTTAGTGCAAAATGCTGCCGCTCGGCTACTAACTGGAAAAAGGAAGCGGGATCATGTGACTCCATTGTTAGCCTCCTTCCATTGGCTTCCTGTCCGCTTCAGGATTGATTTTAAGACTTTGTTGATTGTTTACAAGGCCTTAAATGGCCTGGCACCTTCTTACATTGCAGAACTCCTACACCATCACACTCCAACTAGAGCTCTGAGGTCATCTAACCAGGTGCTCTTGGATGTCCCGAGATCTAGATTAAAAAACAGAGGCGACCGAGCCTTTGCGGTAGCTGCCCCCAAATTGTGGAACAGCCTACCCATCCATATAAGGACTGCGCAAAGCCTTGGAATTTTTAAGTCATTGCTTAAGACCCATCTATTCAAATTAGCCTTCAATTCGGGTTAAGATTGTGCCTATTACGTATATTGCTATGTGTTTTCTTCTTTTATTTCTACTGTATCAACTGTCTGTGTCTATTTGATATTTGCCTGTTCAGCACTTTGGTCAACTTTGGTTGTGTAAATGTGCTATATAAATAAATTTGACTTGACTTGACTTGACTTGCTCAGCTCTCCTGTCAACATAATTGTAACTAACAAACACAAACTGTTTTAGCCAAATTCATATCAAAATGACACCTACAAACACAGGTACACAACCCAAGCCGTACACAACACACAAAGTCAGCATCGATAATAAAAATAAAAAAAAACATACAGAGGGACCTGTTGGCTGGCAAGAACATGTATTTATTGTCATTGACATTGTCATTGATTTACATTACATTATAATGCTTGAAAATAATTTGGAATGAAGGGTTCAAATTATTGAATGTGATTATTATCAAATTATAGGCTAGCAAGAGTAATGCAACAATAACAAATACTGTACATAGTATGACACAAACATGTGGGCTCATGTACTCTTCAAATAAGTGAATGAAACCCTGCATAATGTAAAAACATTATTTGATATGGTTTAAGGCTTCAAGCTACTGAATAGTGTGAAGGATGCCTATTGCCCAGTATCAAATACCCACCTCGGTCAAATCTAGTCTACTACAACACATACAGGTGCATCACCATAAATTAGAATATCATGACAATGTTCTATAATTTTTTATCAGTTATCAAATATATATTACTATAATTATACTATATATACAGTGTATATATACAGTTTAGTATATTCCAAATGAAAAATAACATTTATTTATTCCTGATAGGAACGATTGAAAAATAAAATAAAATATATTATGTTGTTTTTAACTTTACACCACCTCTTTTTGTTACTTATTGGGTCATGAAACTGAAACCATGCATACAGCCACCTGCATACCTGACTTCGAGAGCTTGGCAATTGGCATCATGCATGATTAGCCAGTAGCTTCCCAACGTGTCACACAGGTAACGTTACTTAAGAGACAGACTAGACACTTACTTTCTTGCAGGGGTGTTGTCTACGTGCTACGCAGGTATACGCAGTATACACACTGCGAAATGACTCAGATTTGCGTATGCGCACTGGGAAATGCGCTATGATACGTATCGTTTTCAATTTCCATTCATAAAATTCACCCTGTGCGCTCTGTGTGTTACCCTACGTTCACACACAGCACCCAAGCCTTGCCTTTACCCACGCTTTTAATAGGCGTCCTTTTTAGTCAATGAGGCTGTGTACACAGGGCGCCTCAACGTGAACCTTCCGTGTACCCACGCCTCGCCTGCTGCGCCGATTTTTACGTGAGTTCTATTTTCAAGCCGACAAGGCGCGTGAAGGCAGACTTTTTCTGTCAAGCCAGGAAAGAAAAACGCGACAATATCTGTGGGAAATGGCAAAGTCAACTGAATTTCAAAATAAAATGGTGTTACAGCGTTGAGCAGAGAGAGAGAGAGAGAGAGAGAGAGAGATTGACGGGTGGCTATCACGTGGGGCTTTCTCCCCGTCGGCAAACAAATCTTCAGGAGACAGAATAGCGACCGAAGAAGCAAGATGAAGCTGATGGATGGCTGAAGCTATTCTGCAAATTTGAGGAGGAACAACAACAAAAAAGTGGGGAGAAGCTCCGCCCACTTCCGGCCGAAACCACGCCCCCCGGGGGGGGGGGGGGGGGGGGGGGGGGTCAGAGTCAGAGTATACCCTCTGAAAAAAGGTAGACTACACCACTGCTTTCTTGGTTGTTGCTAAAAAATCTGTCAGTGTCACTCACTCACCTCGTCTGTCGTTCACTCGCTCACTGTCTCGCAGCTCGCTCACCTTCAATTATCTCGCCAGGCAGACAAACAGTCATCACCACCATGCTGCTGCTCTCTCGGAATCAAGTTACCGCGGACGCGGCGTCAGATGACTTCCTGCCTGACCAGGCCTTTCGTTTCAAAATAAAAGCGATTCCGTGTTTTTCATGCTTTTCCATGCAGCTTTTTTTATTTTTTTCTCTGAAATATTAGGGGAGGTCCGGACCTCCCTGTGTTCATAGCTAGATACGGCCATGCCCGCAGTGCCGACAGCCTGCAATGCCAACGTTAACTTTAGGTGTGGGGGGTGGGAGAGGTTAGGGTTAGGGTATTGGGGAGGTTAGGTCTAGGCATGGGGGGTGGGAGAGGTTAGGGTTAGGGTCTGCGGGAGGTTAGGTTTAGGCATGGGGGTTGGGAGAGGTTAGGTTTAGGCGTGGGGGCTGGGAGAGGTTAGCTCCAGCCGGTCCCCCGCCATGCTGCAATTAACACATGAATTACGGTATTAATTAATACTAGGTGCTGATGATGAATTAATCCATGATGATATAGGCATAGCCTACTTAATTAATAGTAATTCATATATGACTCAGTCTGTCTGTTCATCAAACATACCTTTCATTAGTTGATGATGCGGTAAGCATCAATTAATGGCTTAATTCATCATGAGTTAAGCATCAATTCATGCACATGTGTGCACCAGTATTGTAAAGTGTTACCGAAATTTTAAACACTCTGGCGAGGAGAAACCCGTACGGAGTAGGCGATGAAAGCTCCCAACGTTTTCTCGTAAGGAATCCGTGTCTCTCATTTCCGTGCGACAGTCCATTATGTCTGGCATAATTCACACTTTAGGCTACCGGTATAATTATTACAGTATGAATTTATTTTTTATAAATAGTTTTTTATTGTTTAATTTTCAGACATTAGTTCAGTGCCGTTAATAATTGGGTGTACACACCCAAGCAAAAAAACAGAACAAAACAACAACAGCGAACAGATGGGACAGAACGAATAATAGATTTTTCACTGAGAGAAAATGCACTTGTGGGATGAAGAGTGTGTGAGAAGTGCCAATTGTTTGAGTCTGGGTCACAGCAATCTGGGAACCCATGGGTTAAACAAAAGAATATATAGGCTATATATTTTTTCTAACCTCTGGGGGCAGCCCCGTTTCAATGTGGTGCAACAGGAACTCAAGAGGCGTGGTCAACAGCGGAGGAAAATCCCTTTCCGCTCCCTGCAAGCTCTACCATTGGCTCCAACTGACCGGCTCTGCCCATTAATGGATCTCTTTTCTGCTCCCTGCGTGTCGCTCTCAAATCCGTCCGTCGCTATGAAACAACAACAACATCGCTAGCTTGTTGCTAGTAGCAAGTAGCAACTTGCTATACGCTGAAAATGGTAAGTTTTGACCACGGCTGGACTGCAATGTATTCTTATCGGTGCGATGGCCGCTGGGCCGCTGGGTAAGTGGGCCGGTCAGGTTGGTGAAAAAGTATGTATTATGTATTTGATTGGGCCGGTAGCGGCCCATTCAGGCGTCAATAATGAATGATTCTGGTCTCTGGAGTGGCCCTCTAACCAATGCTAATGTATAGCATTGTAATTTAGGATGTTACCTGAAGGCAACACAGGTGGTGACAGCCAATGACATGCATGGAAAACGTATGTATATCTGTGTGTGTCTCTGACCACAGAGAGAGAAAGAGAAACTGTTCCTCGTGTTATATTTATTTCCTCCGTCTTGCTGCTGCTCTGGGAGTGCACGCGAGAACTGCTGCATTAACCCACTCTGCTAACAGACGTGTTGTTCAAAGATGTTGTTGGTGCTCCCTCTAACTCCACAATGTGCAAGATAGTAATAGGCTATGTGTCTCTGTATAGGCGGGTGCACAACGCACACACCCTGCTGAGAGCAGCGCACACACATGCTGACATGCTGCGCTGCTGAGACGCACAGTGTGCGACTGAAATGTCTGCACTTTAAAAAAATCAGTGTTATGTTTAGTACTTGTTCAAAAGGCCGTCTATCAGCGCCGTTTGCTGAGGATGCAGATCAGGTACGCGCTGGGGATTGGAACGGACTCGTGCTGTAGCGGGCACGCGCTGTAGTGTAGCGGGCACGCGCTGGAGAGGTGAAGTGCGAGCGGACAGAGAGAAGAAAGCGAGTGAGGAGGAGCATGGTTCATGTCCGCGGTTCAGAGACTGATCTCAGTTAGTACTGTGTGCGTGTGTCCCTGAGACCTGCAAGTCATGTCACTGTTTAAGTTATCAGTTAATTGCGTTAATGTAAAGCATAAGTTTATATTCATGTTGGAGATTTGGTTACCCTAGAAGGATGCGTCATGCGTGATGGATTCCGCTCCTAGTACATGTGGCTGTTAATTGAATAATTGATGGAATGCCATACTCCGTGCCTGTGGGTGCATTGTGGAGACTATGCTATGACTAAGATTATATTAGAAATAGATGTTTGCCCTGCATTAGTATTGTATAATTCATATTGGTTTGTGGTTTGGTGCACATTTAAATAGTTTTATTGTATCAAGCTTAGGCAAGTAATAGTAATTATTAGTGATTGTTATTTCCACGATATATGTACATGTATGTTGATATGGAGGCTGATATGCTGGCTATGTATGTAGTGAACATACATTAGTTTATGTCAGTATATAGTGTATATACTGTTTGTATGTATGCATAGATGGATATATGTATAACTGATGCTATAGGCTTTGTGGTGGACTAGTTTATTACTGTAATTATAATAATGTATATATATATTTTATTTCTTTACAGAACCACATACACATGTAAACCACGCCCATGTCTGACCATTGCTCAGTCAAGTAAAAGTCTTGAAAGAAGATAAGTTGTCTGCTTCCGTGTTTTAACAGACACACCTGGAGCAAAGTTTAAATCCAATCAGAACCAGCAAGTTATAGTATCATACAGTCCTTTATTATAGCCTCAACAACAGTACTGTACTTATGTCTATTTAATAAGTAAACGTTGAGTTCTCACTGGGCACGTTTATTCAATGCTGCAACATCATTACACCTAAAACCCCTAGACCGGGTCATAACATGTGGCTTTATAGGTAAATCCCCAACCCATGCGAGCGCGAGCGAAGCGAGCGCGAGCTCGAAAAATTGGGCCGATTCGAAATTGTGGGCCTGTCTGACACATGGCAGGTAGCTTTTTTGGTCCCAGTCCAGCCCTGGTTTTGACTACACACCGGTCACGTTCACTTCATTTTGATCGGGTGAAGCGCAGCTGGGAGTGACAAGGCTGGACAAGATAAAGAACGATTACATCCGAGGAACCGCCCATGTCACGCAGTTTGGGCAGAAAGTGAGAGAGGCAAGACTGAGATGGTATGGACATGTGCGGAGGAGGGAGGTGGGGTACATTGGGAGGAGGATGCTGGAGATGGAGCTGCGAGGAAAGAGGAGGAGGGGAAGGCCCAAGAGGAGGTTCATGGACGCAGTGAAAGAGGACATGCAGGCAGCGGGCGTGACGGAGGACGATGCAGAGGACAGAAACAGATGGAAACAGATGATCCGCTGTGGCGACCCCTGACGGGAACAGCCGAAAGAAGAAGAAGAAGAAGAAGAAGAAGCGCAGCATGCGTGCGAGTGCTGTTACACCCCTTTTGACAGAGCCTGCAGACAGATTTTCGATGCAAGTGGAGCTGTCTCGAGAGATTAGGGTCACAGAGACAACGGTCAGTCTGACCACTACGCATGCTCAAATGAGCAAACAGTTTATTTTGCCTCTACAGTACCGTATGCAGACGAACAGCTGCTGCAGATGCAAATAAGCCGAAACAGCTGCACCTGTGAACTTACAGTAGTGTACAGTATAAAACTATGCTGATGATTTTAATTGCATCTTCCCATGTCAGTATTTGTTTATCTGCTTGTACCAGCTTGTTTGATAAATATGCAGTCTCTTCTGTGCCTTTCCCTCCTCTGCCAAATATAAACACAACTGACTCTTCCCTCTTTCTCCTCTAAAAATGGAAACATGGCTGCCAGTTTGATTCACAGACAGAGAACTAATGACTCATTTTGACGTGGAGACTGACTGACGGTGTTCCCTGGGGACAATGAGGGGTGGAAGAGGGCAGGGGAAGGCCGTTGGGGTTTAGGGACTGTTCTCCAGAGGGGTTTTAGCATAGCTTTAATAAAAAAAACTCTTGTAACGGACAAGCCCGTCTTTTATTGTCACATGAACACCACAATACATGCATGCGGCCACAACACATGCTGACGGTGGCCGGTGAAAAGTGTCCTCTGCATTTAACCCATCCAGGCATGTCCTTTCCTCCGGGGGGCAGGCCAGGAGCAGTGGTCGCTTTCTCATACAGCGCCCGGGGACCAACTTCGGATGTTGTCGTCACTGGTTGGATGACGATGACGATCTGATCTTCTGCATGTTTTTAGTGGGGGGGTTATATACGGAGGAACCCCCTGGGGGAGCACGGGGAGAACATGCAAACTCCACACAGAGAGAAAGGCCCTTACGACAAAATACCCCACCTGGGCAGTAGGCACTGAAGATATGGGGGGGAACACAACCACAGCGCCCACAGTGTCCCAGGCGAGAATCAAACTCAGGACCTTCTGACTGTGAGGCGACAGCGCTACCGACTGCGCCACTGTACCCCCGACTGCGCCACCGTACCCCCGACTGCGCCACCGTACCCCCCACTGTAATCCATTGAGATGTGAGATTGACTTGCCCTAAAATGGAAATAGCTAATTTGGCAGAGCACAGTGGAAGAGAAGGGAAAGAGTACTGGCAGACTTAACATACGGTGCACCAGGCAATCAATCGCCCGGGGCATTAATTCTTGATCTTGGCATAATTTTAGTTTAATATTTGGTCCTACATAACAATTGCTGCTCTTGTCTCAATTCTCTCTGGCCTTCCTTCATCATGTTCAGTGTCGTGTTGAGCCATGCTGATAAAGAACATAAAGACCTGCGAGGAAAAATTTATCATTGAAGGGATTTCAACAGAGATGGGAAAAGTACACACATTCTTTAATTAAGTTAGAAGTATAGGACTTGTGTAACAAATACTGATTCAACTTGTTTACTCAAGTAAAAGTAAAACATTACAGGCTCTGAAATGTAATCAAGTATAAAAGTAAAAAGTATTTCTACCAACTGTTTCTGTGCAAACTGATCCTAAGCAGAATTTCTGTGCGCTTAATTCTCTGGAGACGATGAATCGAGCACACATGGACACACAACTCTCCAATTATAGTAGTAGGATTGGCTACAGGTGGTGGAAGCTGATGGCATTTAATCTCTGATCCTGGATTTGTTTGAAACAGTCACTGAAGAACTACTAAATCTATGAAATGAAAATAAACCGGCAGTCCTTCAAGTCAGTTTTGGTGGAGCACGAAGTCCTTCATCACTTGTGTTAGTGGTAGGGAGTTGACTTGGTTCAGGCGATGTGTGCCCAGCGCTTCATGGATCCGGATCCGACATACATGGGCCAGACTGCGAGGACGTCTCTTGGCCTCCAGAAAGACCATGAGAGCCTCGGGATCCGCCCACGCCTTCAGCTGTGCCTGCTCCAAGGTCACCAGGGCCGGGTCAGCGCCGTCGTCCAGGAGCAGCTGGACGAAGGCCACGTCGCACCCCCAACTCAGCACCACCTCCAGCAGGCGAGAAGTCACGTCACAGGTCAGAACACCAGCGGCCTGGAGCAGCAGGCGGAAGCAGTCCAGGTGGTGTTGGATGGCGCTGATATAGAGAGGAGAAATGCAGATGGTATGATTGCTGTTGGGGTCAGCCCCAGCTTCCAGGAGGATCCGGACACAGTCCATGTGACCATAGTGCACCGCCCAGTAGAGAGGTGTGCAGGCACCCTCATCAGCTAGGTCTACCTGGGCTCCCTGGGTGATCAGGTAGGCCACACAGGCAGCGTGACCCTGCATTGCTGCTTGCCTCAGAGGGGTCCTCCCACCCCACCACCACTTATTGATCCGCTTTCTGAAGTGGTCTTCCTGCAGCAGGGTCCTCAGTTTGTCCAGGTCGCCTGCATAGGCGGCATCTTGGAGCTTATTCATGTAAGCAAGCTTTCCTTCAATACGGTCACTGTACCTCTCAGACTATGTGTGTGTACACTGCTTCTCAAAAGAAAGGCTTTATGAAGGGACAAATTGTTCGAGTGCACAGCACTGATGATATCACTCACTGATGACATCACAATTGCTCTGATGACATTACTCACTGTTGACATCACTCACTGATTATCACTATCGCTCGAGTTACATAACTGATGATATCACAATTGCTCGAGTGACATCACTGATAACATCACAATTGCTCGAGTGACATTACTGATGACATCATCTGTGACATCAGTGATTTATGACATCATTATGGTAGTAATAGAGTAGGGAAGAGGGACAGAATGTAGGGAAATAGTGGATGGATAAATCCAGAAGGAGGCGATAATGCAACATAAAGGATGCCAACTGCCATATAAAAACACCACAGAAGAAGAAGAAGAAGAAGACCACCAGGCTGAGCCATCTAGAACTGTACCATCCTGTCTTACATTATCAGTGATTTGTGACATCATCGGCCACGTCTTATTTAGACTCTGTGTCTTGTTTTGGATGTGCGTACCCTACATACAATACACCCTGTTTGTTTTTACAGACACATTTCCATTAAAAAAGGGGGAGGTCAACCCACACTGGACAAACAATTTTCGAGGTGAACGGAGTAACAGACAGAAAGACAGACATGCCTCCAATTAGGATTCGAAGACTATTGAACTTAGAAGATCCTCTCCAAACATGTTTTAAGATGTATAACGACTATACTTTGATTAATCATTTGTGTGATATGGTTTTTCCACTAACAAGGTGCACGTTCGTCGTTACATGGTTTTTGTCTGACGTGCATTAAAACTAAAGTAATAGGTAGCCTGTTTTGAAAATGTAAGGAGTAGAAAGTACAGATTTGTGTTCAAATGTAGGCAGTAAAATTTAAAAGTTGTCAGAAAAATATGTGCTCAGTAAAGTACAGATCCTGGGAAACCTACTTAAGTACATTAATGAAGTAATTGTACTTAGTTGGGATCTCTGGATTTCAAATATATTTTTGTGAGTCAGATATTATTGACAAGATTGAACTCTACATTACATTACACAATGTACTACCTGTGTGTAGGCTATAAGAAGGAGCTTTTCCATTGCATTCACCTTGCTCTTGTTTGCTTAGCTCTGACTATTGTCTGTACCAACTATACCAATTTTAAGGGCTGATCATTCTCCTTCATCTTTTGGACAGTACTGGAAAAGAGAAGTGCAGCAGCATGAGAGAACCCACACAGTCAGGGCAGTCAGGTTGGCCTCGCTTGGATTACACAGTGTAATGAAGTAGTCATTTCTACTTGTTAACTTTTCAATATATAAATCTATGGACTATCAGTTTTCTGCATCTAAATAAATGCTCATTTCGCTCTAAACCCTCATTATGTTTATAACATCCCAGAAAAAAAGTCACTGCTACCAAATTTGAGCATTTCATTGGTGGACCTATGTGAATAAAGTGCCTGTCTAGAGATGAATGAATGAGAACATTTTTCACATGATGAAGTTGAATGCCTTGGCAGCTTTAGCAAGAAAAGCTCCGTTTCGGAAGGGCAGCAAAATGCAGTGGGTCAGACAGACTTCAGAGGAGAATGAGGGAAAGCCAGTCACTTCAAAGCCGCTCACAGCTTGATAGCGCACCGATTCCAAATGATTGACAGACACACTGCCAGTAGGCCTATTCAACTCCTGCTATTTTCCCAGAAGAGTCAACTATGTCCAGAATAATCTCTCTGACACAACTTGTTCTACTGAGGTGCAGACAACCCCCCCCCCCCCCCCCCCCCACACACACACACACATACCACTGACAGAGATCCTACATTTATAATTCACATGGTTTGACACGGAACCCTTGGAACGGCTTGTTTATTTTATTTCGCTGTAACCTAGAAGCTGACATCATAGGTGGTGTCATATGGCAGTGGCAAGCTTTTCCAAAACATGCCAAGCATCTGTGAAGGCTCTAACACCCCCCCCCCCCCCCTACTCCACAGTGCATCTGTGAAGGCTCTAACACCCTCCCCCCTACTCCACAGTCTAGCTGACAATACTTCACAGCTAATCATCACACACCAGACAGGCGGAGGTGTCAGACACAGCCGGGGAAAGGCAGAAAGGAAAAACTGATGACAACATCCTCTGGCTTTCTCTCTCTGTCAAACCTCAACATTACCTGAAATATCCCATGAGACCAAAGTCCAGTACCGACACGTATCCAGGAGGTGGAGGAAAAGAGTCTGAATAATTATTTTCTTATAATAACGGGAATCCTGTCACAAAGGCTTGATGTTTACTGTTACACGTCATGGGTGTAATTATGAGAGCAAAGCCTCTGTGCTTTTCTTTGAGTGTTTGCGATCAGATTTAATCAGAGACAAGGACCTTATGTTATTTAGAGTTGCACAGATGTTATTAAAAGAAGTTTGTACAGTGTGACAGTATCAGCCGGAACTACGCCATCCATGATAACAAGGTGCTATAGCTGACGTCATGTTTTTATCATGAAATGATAAGGACAATAAGCAGCTGACATTTAACTCTCGGGCCATAGACAGTCAAAGAGAGCTCTCAACACCATGGACACATTTAGTATGTGTCATTCCACGAGACATTACAGGGTGTCTGTTGTTTTCAGATCATTTGGAGCAGAATCAAATAAATGTGGATCATTTCCACAGTTCTCTGACCTCTGTCCTGGGCCCTTGTTCATTTCTGGACCAGTGCATCCTTATCACGACATGCACTTATTTAGAGCAGGGTAAACAGTCTCCCTCTCCACTCGGACTTCTTAATGGACAAGTTGTTCCCCAGTAGAGACATTTGTCTCTGTCCCCCCATTTGACCAGTCATGTCTTGCATAATGTATTTGCTATTTCTGCTTAAACAAATAGGACAGCTATCCTCTGTTATTCTGTAGCTTTTCCCTCCCACTGTGATGGCTTCCTTTTGGATTGAGGATATTAATGTTATGATCAACATTCATACTGATCTTCTCGTGCACAATGATTTTTGTATCCTTATTTACAGCAATAGCATGGCCGTGGGTGGTGGGAAGCATACACAACCTCACACGTTCACACTTAAAGCTGAGCAGGGTGACCTGCAGCCTGGGACTGTTGGCCACCGAGCGGCTCTCTACAGAATGTGTATACTCTGCTCAATGTTTTGCTTAAAGGCACCATGACAATGTTTAAGGTGTGTGTGTTTTTTCTCTCAGCCTGTCTACAGATTCATATCCTCAAACTTGCAATGACAAACACGTTTCTTTAATATTCAGGGTACCGCCCCCCCCTGAATATTATATACAGTTTGAGTTTGCAGTGCAAGGAGGTTTATATTATATAAGCATCCTTGTTGTGTCACTGAACACACGACGACGAAACATCAATAGAGCGATATATCGTAATATTTTTCTGAAATATCGATACAGTATTGCAGAAAAGAATATCGCAATATATTGCCGTATCGATTTTATTGCACAGCGCTAACATTCGTTACGAAAACAGTGTTCCTTCAGTTTCGTGCATAATGCTATGAATGTCCAACGCATTCAGCGGGGAGGCTAGCTCTCCTCCCCGGCCTGTGTGCGTCCCGGAGCGCCGGGAGTCACCGCCAGCAGTCACTCCTGTTTCTCTGTCGTTTTTCAACAAGAAAACAGCGGTCAAACAACAGACTGGCACACTGTTTTTACAGCCCGTCTGCCCGTGGGCTTGGTGACGGCGGTCAGGCCTCCTCCCTCTCCAGCGTTTGTTCACCTTCCAGGTGCTCGGCGCTCGGTTTGGCGGTGCCGCGTTTCCTGGTTATGTTTTCAGCAGGTAAAACAACTTGGTTGGGTTTAGGCAAGTAAAGTAAAACAACTTGGTTAAGGTTAATGTTATGGTTTGGGTGAGGCTTAAATAAGGAAAACGTTAAATGTGACTTATGGTTGAAATGTAGACTTTGGACACGCTGGGTTCAAACACGGATCCCTGGCGTGAAAGGTGAGTGTTTTACGCCTCCCCCGGGCCGGCCACTACATCCTGCCTGGCACCCCCGGGCCGGCCACTACATCCTGCCTGGCACTCTGGCCGGCTACTACATCCTGCCTGTCACTCTGGCTGGCCACTACATCCTGACTGTCACTCTGGCTGGCCACTACATCCTGCCTGTCACTCTGGCTGGCTACTACATCCTGCCTGTCACTCTGGCTGGCTACTACATCCTGTCTGTCACTCTGGCTGGCTACTACATCCTGCCTGTCACTCCGGCTGGCCACTACATCCTGCCTGGCACTCCGGCTGGCTACTATATCCTGCCTGTCACTCCGGCTGGCCACTACATCCTGCCTGGCACTCCGGCTGGCTACTACATCCTGACTGTCACTCCGGCTGGCCACTACATCCTGCCTGCCACTCCGGCTGGCTACTACATCCTGCCTGTCACTCTGGCTGGCCACTACATCCTGCCTGGCACTCCGGCTGGCTACTACATCCTGCCTGGCACCCCCGGGCCGGCCACTACATCCTGCCTGTCACTCCGGCTGGCTACTACATCCTGCCTGTCACTCTGGCTGGCTACTACATCCTGCCTGTCACTCTGGCTGGCTACTACATCCTGCCTGTCACTCTGGCTGGCTACTACATCCTGCCTGTCACTCCGGCTGGCTACTACATCCTGCCTGGCACTCCGGCTGGCTACTACATCCTGCCTGGCACTCCGGCTGGCTACTACATCCTGCCTGGCACTCTGGCTGGCTACTACATCCTGCCTGTCACTCTGGCTGGCCACTACATCCTGCCTGTCACTCTGGCTGGCTACTACATCCTGCCTGTCACTCTGGCTGGCTACTACATCCTGCCTGGCACTCCGGCTGGCTACTACATCCTGCCTGTCACTCTGGCTGGCCACTACATCCTGCCTGGCACTCTGGCTGGCCACTACATCCTGACTGTCAGCCGGAGTGCCAGGCAGGATGTAGTGGCTGGCTACTACATCCCGCCTGGTGATCCGGCTTGAGACCAGGTTGACATTAGGTGGGTTGAGTTCAATACAAATTATAATGCATCACTTGTAGGTTTTATACGTTTTAAACGTTTCATGAGAACAGCCCGTATTCTGTGTGTATATGTATGCATGTGTGTGTGTGTGTGTGTGTGTGTGTGTGTGTGTGTGTGTGTACGTACAGTACGTGTGTGTGTGTGTGTGTGTGTGTGTGTGTGTACGTACAGTACGTGTGTGTGTGTGTGTGTGTGTACGTGTGTGTGTGTGTGTGTGTGTGTGTGCGTGCGTGCGTGCGTGTGTGTGTGCGTGTGTGTGTGTGTGTGTAGGTGGTAGAGGGGAGTACATGGCCTGGAGGTTGGAGGGGAATTCTCGAGGGATAATGAATGTCCCCCTAGGGTTCAATAAGGAAATTAGGAGGGAAAAACAAGCACAGCAAAGTTAGCCGTTGTTTTATTGTTTGTACCCTGCATGATGATTTAAAGTTGGTCTGACAACTCAGACCCTCATCAACATTCACCCTAACCATGCTTCACATTGCTTCAGAGTATTTTCTTTGGAGTCACAGATGAGTTCCTATGGTGATGAGATGAAATGTGAAAAGGGTGGAACGACAATAGGAAAATAAGATAATATGAAGAGTCTGGTGATAATAAAATACTTGATAAAAAGCATTGTTTGTTGAATATATTCTTTGCGGAATATATTCTTAATCGCTCAAATACTTTTGGGTGCCTTGAAATGAAAATACCCTCAAATTAAACATCTTCACTTGTTTTAAAGAAATGGGACAACAATTATTTTAACAGTTTGCAAGTTACTACAACAGCAGCGATGACAATGAGTGGATCAGTGGATCATGAATGAATGCGCAGGAGAGAGGGGGAAGTGCATGCAAGAGAGAGAGAGAGAGAGAGAGAGAGAGAGAGAGAGAGAGGGGAGCGAGTTTACACAGAAGGAAGGAAGCAGCACTTCTGATGTGATCTGGGAAGAAGGTTGGCTTCAAACGGACTTTCCGGATACGCCGTGTAAGGTGAGTGATGACTACAAATGTATACTGTTCAGTTAGACAACGATGAGCAAGCACAGTGAACTGTACTGTATGCAGAAAGTGACTAAAGGACATTAACTGAGTACAATACATGCTGTTTTGAAATGGTCAGTCATGGTGATAGTTGTAATTGTTTGGTGTGCTAAACCTATGAAGAATGTTTCATGAGAACAGCCCGTATTCTGTGTGCATGTGTATGCATGTGTGTGTGTGTGTGTGTGTGTGTGTGTGTGTGTGTGTGTGTGTGTGTGTGTGTGTGTGTGTGTGTGTGTGTGTGTATACATGTACATTATGCACACAGGTGTGTTTGTATATACATGTATGGATGTGTCTCTCATCTATTTCATTTTCTCTGGTTAAACATTGACAGGTGGTTAGCTGGCATGTACGTGGGTGCTTGTGGCTTGATTGAGCAGTGCTATGCTCCTCATGGCAAGGTTAAAAATGGGTTCAGGTACTTTTATAAACATATTTGATTTTGATTTAGCTTTTGGTTTACTTTTAATCCTCCTCTGTACTTAGTTTTTATTCATTTTAGGTTAGGATTAAATTAAATCATGGCGGTAGCCTGTACACAGAAGAATGCCATGCAGAAATATTTACTGTACTGCTGTCTTAATAGATTCCAGTTGATCCACTCATTTTGGCTGTGTTGACGCAATGAGTAGTCATGAGTCTGTCATAGGCACACTCATTTATATCATCTATATTTAATGTGTTCCATGATGCATCCCCCCACTTGTGATCTGTGTGATCTTTTCTTGCATAACCAAAATTGTACATAATTTATGTATCTCAAGCAGATGTACTTTCAAATTTGATTCGAAATGATTATTTTCTCTTTTAAAATGATGACACTCACTGAAGTAGAAAGAAACAATACTGAAATTATATTAATTAAATAATGTCAAACTTAATGTCATATAATTAAATCAGATAATTTTAGTGTAGATTCACATACAATATAACCTCAAGTAAATAAGAATAGTTATTCTCATAATATCCTATTTTGAAGCAGTTGAACTCTGGAAGAACTGCACCAAAGATTGCTTCCCGCAAGATCCCACAATGATTCTTGAGCTATACTAAACCTTCAGACCCTCAATATTAGGACCTACATGTAGTAGTGACATGTAGTATATAAGAGCCATCAATAGTTGCACCTAGCCGTCTCAGGGAAAATAAGTAAAAGTTGAAGTATTGCTTCTATGCATATAGATGCATCCACAAGTATAGGCTTTACTGCAGCCTTTCAGTCCTCTCAACAGTTCTGAACATCATTCAAATCAAGTGTGCAATAACTGTGGTTTTAGACAATAGTGCATTATTGTTCTCCACTTAAAAAGCCTTAAAACTAGACATTCTCTATTCACACTGCTGCTTAGTGTGCTGAATATTAGTGAGTTGATTTTTGGCCAACTCTCTTACGTCATCTAGCAAGCAAATGAATTATGTAATGTACTGTAAGATGACCTCAAGTTGTCATCATGGAAACTAGGCTTATGTTTCACTCATCACCTTTTTATCTGGTGGCACATCAGCGACATGGGGACATGAAAGAGCAGAGATGAGCACTGTTGATGAGCAACTTGGTTTTATTTGAGTTTAGTGTTAAATTCCCCTTGTCTCTTTATGGCTTTTAGCAGCAGCATCCTGTTCCAGTGGCACTAAATGAGAGCAGCAGGCTGACCAGGGCAGGGACACAGTTTGATCTGAACAAACAAAGTCTCCATGGAAACAGACAAGTGTTTAGGCCCCAGGGGAATCTGTTGACATTATTAAAAAAACATTGAACACTTGGATTGGCTTAACGGCCAGGTGCCATGGCTGTTTCCTAATTGTTTCACTGCTTGAAGAGACACAAGGCAAGATCATTATCTGAAATGATAAGCTGTTAAATTGGGCTTGTGTCAGTCTACATTATTCAAACACTTTCTCTTTTGTTTCCCCCCCTGTCTGTTACACTGTAGCCATGTCTTGTATCAAACATGACAAATAGAGTACCACAGGGATGACATATTTTTGTATACTTACCCAGAAGTCCCTGCACTTCCTGGTTCCTACATGTAAAAGTTTGGGATTTTTGCATGGGAATTTCGGTTAAATGCATGAAATAAGGTCTGTGGTTAACAAAAGTTAACAGCGAACTTGTGTTCAGCAAGATAATATTCACAAATGAGGACCACTTCTATGACTTTTGAAGCGCTTTGTGAAAATCTCATTACAAAAATCACATTGTGTAGCGCCTAGCGGTAGATTCCCTGCCTACCAACACAAGGGTCGCAAGTTCGTAACCTCCGGCTTGGTCGGGCATCCATACAGGCCCGATTGGCTGTGCCTGTGGGTGGGAAGACGGATTGGGGGTATGTGTCCTGGTCGCTGCACCAGCGCCTCCTCTGGGCAGCCAATAGGGCAACATGGGGATAAATTGGCCAAGTAATCTGTCAAAAAAAAGATATACGGTACATATCCTTCAAAAGTCATAAAAGTGGTCCTCATTTGTGAAGAAAATCTTGCTGAACACAAAGTTCATTTCGGCTTCGGTCTTGGGCTTCGGTCTTCCCTAACCAATCACTAGAGACCAAGGTGTCCACGGCAACAACCTTGCGTCACCAGGCTCTTCCCGAGGCAACCGGCCGGCACGGCAGGGCAGCCGGAGCAGTCTTGTTAGTCACAAGCACAAGCTAACATAGCTAGCTAATAAAGAAAGAAAAACATTGCATGGATGCATAACTGGGACGTATCCTCAGTGATGTACCCTGGGGTCATAGGATGTTTCGGGTCTCGCAACATCATACACCCTCGCCCAGGTGACCCAGCCGGGGCTGGCCAAGCCCCAACTTACGTCCCAGTAGCTACCCACGGTCAGCCCTATAGGGAGGGTCGAAGGTGGTCATGCGGTCAGGGCCACTCAATACGCTGCTCCGGAACTACTCTGCCGGGACCGGGGGAGGGAGAGGGCTCTGGTACGTAGAGGGACCGGGCTCTGTGGGTTGCCACCCGGCCGGGTTCCTCCCTCGTCTCACCAGGTCTACGACCTGTGCGCTGCACCAGAGTCCCCCGCTCCAAACATCTCATTCCGAGGTGATGGTATCTTAGTGGACACCATGCAGTACCAGTACTTGGTGGCACTGCAGTCTCCACTTGCGGCTTGAATGGCCCTCCTAAAAGGCCTCTCGTGGGTTTTTGGGCTTCTTCCTCACGGAAGACGCAGGCTGGGGAGCTAACCCATACTGCTACCCGGGTGCCGTCCCTGTTCCGGCTGTCAACTGACTCTCCAGTAGTCACCAGTCTTTCCTGGTTGTCACGTAGTCTATTCCTATGAGTCACTGGCTAGGCCAGGCTAACTAATAAAGAAAGAAAAACATCGCATGGATGCATAACTGGGACGTATCCTCAGTGATGTACCCTGGGGTCATAGGATGTTTCGGGTCTCGCAACATCATACACCCTCGCCCAGGTGACCCAGCCGGGGCTGGCCAAGCCCCAACTTACGTCCCAGTAGCTACCCACGGTCAGCCCTATAGGGAGGGTCGAAGGTGGTCATGCGGTCAGGGCCACTCAATACGCTGCTCCGGAACTACTCTGCCGGGACCGGGGGAGGGAGAGGGCTCTGGTACGTAGAGGGACCGGGCTCTGTGGGTTGCCACCCGGCCGGGTTCCTCCCTCGTCTCACCAGGTCTACGACCTGTGCGCTGCACCAGAGTCCCCCGCTCCAAACATCTCATTCCGAGGTGATGGTATCTTAGTGGACACCATGCAGTACCAGTACTTGGTGGCACTGCAGTCTCCACTTGCGGCTTGAATGGCCCTCCTAAAAGGCCTCTCGTGGGTTTTTGGGCTTCTTCCTCACGGAAGACGCAGGCTGGGGAGCTAACCCATACTGCTACCCGGGTGCCGTCCCTGTTCCGGCTGTCAACTGACTCTCCAGTAGTCACCAGTCTTTCCTGGTTGTCACGTAGTCTATTCCTATGAGTCACTGGCTAGGCCAGGCTAACTAATAAAGAAAGAAAAACATCGCATGGATGCATAACTGGGACGTATCCTCAGTGATGTACCCTGGGGTCATAGGATGTTTCGGGTCTCGCAACATCATACACCCTCGCCCAGGTGACCCAGCCGGGGCTGGCCAAGCCCCAACTTACGTCCCAGTAGCTACCCACGGTCAGCCCTATAGGGAGGGTCGAAGGTGGTCATGCGGTCAGGGCCACTCAATACGCTGCTCCGGAACTACTCTGCCGGGACCGGGGGAGGGACAGGGCTCTGGTACGTAGAGGGACCGGGCTCTGTGGGTTGCCACCCGGCCGGGTTCCTCCAATGCTAATGCTAGCCAGCTTCTGCAAGTCGGCCGACTTTGGCTGCTTAACGCGGAGAAGCTGGCTAGCATTAGCTAGCTACGTTAGCTTTGGCCTCAGCTGTGTCTGTTTCTGTTGCGCATGACTGACAACAGCGTTAGCCAATCAGCGCCCGCCATTGGATTTTCAACCGGAGAAAAGGCGTTTGCACATGGTGATCCAGACCAAGAAGAGTCAAATCCACAACTGTGGAGTGGGCGTGGCTTTGAAAGTCTGGAGCCAGGCTACATATGTCAAGCATTTAAAACAAAATCCCTGTACAAAAATCCCATTGACTTTTACACATAGGAACCGGGAGTGCTAATATCCAGACGTACTCTGTAAAAGGTTTACAGAAGGGCCATGTTGGCCATTTGTTGCATGGGCTCTCTGCTTCCATGCGAAACCCTACAGGATATGTGGCACATGAACTGTAGAGAACTTTTCTGCCCTACCAAGTCCAAGTGCAGTAACAATGTTTACATTTATTTCATGAATGAATGAATGAATGAATGATTGAATGAATGGCATTTTCCTGCCAAACGATCTTAATCATCATCGCCTGACCTTTGACCTTGTACTACAATACTAAATAAACTGTGAGGAGTATTCTAAAAATAAAAACAGATAAACACACAAAAGTTGGGCACAAATAGCTGCGCGCGCGCGTGCGCGCGCACACACACACACACACACACACACACACACACACACACACACACACACATACAGTACACACACACACACACACACACACACACACACACACACACACACACACACACACACATAGCTGACTCAGTGAATTAGGAGTACCGGAAATGATCCAATCTAATTGTCTGTGACTGATAAGCAGTTATGACGAGTGACAGGTAAGAGGCCCATGTATTTCCACATCTGCGAATCTAGGAGCCTTTTCCACATTATTCTTTATAATAATCATCCACCGTAACATGATCATCTTCACTTTTCTTATCATCATGATAGTAAATCCTCTCGTCATCACATTTGTTGTCATGGGAACAGCTATTATCACCATCCTCCACCTCATCACTGTCACCATTACTTCATCCACAAAGGATATCTGCAGATAGATAGCTTAATGTGGATTTTTTTTAATTTGTAAAAAAAAAATATACATGATAGCTGAATATCAGATGCTTTGAAAAGTCGACAATTTGGTTCAGACATCATTGCTCTGATACAGAATGTGTAATAGTGTACAGTATGTGTGTGTCTAGCAACGGCAGATCGTTTACAGATTAAAATCACAATATGGAAGATATTCAATCTTTTAAGTGTAAAATGGAATTGTTAAAGGACTAGATTTGCCTTCTAGCTGTATTGTTAGTCATTGATGCTGTGAGGTTGGTTTTTTTAGACCTTGTTTTTGTACAGGAGTAGTTATATGCAAATCTGACACTTAAACTAAACTAAAATTAGCCAGAATATTTTGTCACAACATAAAATGCCAGATGTCACAATATTGTAGTGTTTGGCAGTGTTCTGACAGTAAAGTTGGTGAAAGATCTTCAACAAGTGTTCTTTACATGATCTGGAGTAAACCATTACTTTTATGGAACTCAGCATTTTGCATTGTGTGTGCATGTGAATGTCCTTTTTTTGTCGAATCATGTCTAGATATGGAGTTAGGGATGAAACAATAAACTGTGATAATGATAAACCGTGATCAAATTCCTGATGATAACCCTACCACTTCAAATGTTCATATTAAAACCGTGTTAGCGTGATTACCATATTACCATGATTACAGCACTTTGAAAAACACAGTAAATACTATCCATCATCAACCTTTTGAACTTTTTGAACATTTTCAGCACATTCTAACAATACTGTGATAATACTGGTAACCGTGATAATTTTGGTCATTATAATCCTCTATATGGAGTTAGCTAAGGTACAAGTGATCCAGTCCAGATGGCAAAAATGCCATTGGCCAGAAGCACACTTTTTTTTTTTTTTTTTCTTCCTTTTTTTATGTATTTATATATTTGAGGGTCAATTAATGAGCCTTACTGTAAATGTACCAGTGTTAGCCTGATGGCTAATTTTCAACTGCTGTCCCTTGGAAATCCAGTTAGAATTGTCAGTGCCTCACCCCACTGACAGGAGACAGGACTTACTTTTTTAGGTAAAATTACAGTCATTGGTGTACATATCATTTTTTGTCATTAGATCCCCAAAGGAGACATTTGTCTCAACTTCTCCTCGTCCACAGGCAGGTCAGAGGTCAAGGTCATATCAAACAGCAGAGCTGGTAGGGGTTCAGTGTGCTCGAGGACTCGTCAGCAGCGCGGCTGTTGGATGCATACTTGCATTAAATCTAATTACTCACTATGGCTATTGAAATGCATCTTGGCTTTGTATTGGGACCATGTCCAAGCCGCCGTGACCCAGTATCTTACTGTACATAACACCATGTTCCCCTATTCAAGATATGGTGAGAATGATTTGTGACATTTTGGGTCAAAAGCAATCAGTTTAGAAACACTGCCCTGTCGATCACGGCATAATGGTATATTGTCATTTGGTGATCTTCTGGGCGACATGTTTTTTTGCTTTAAAAGCAGTAAAGCACCGTCTAATTTCACCATCAGCCAGCTTTTGGTAAGTTTCCTCTGTTTTAGTATCATCAAAACTTAATTAGTGAATTGGAGAACAGACAACTGCCTATCATCTATCTTTAATGGGAGCGCATCAGATCTCCTTAAGGCAGTGAAAAGGAGAAACAACTCTCACTGTCAAACATATAGGCTTAGAGACTGTCAAACATGAGTTAATCTCAGGCAAATGCAATTAGAGCTTACAAAAAGGTTCAATATATCTGTTAGCTGTGGCAATTTATTCAAAATGTGTTGAAAGCATGCTGAAATTTAGGGCTGTGTATTGCTTTCAATCAGTAAAAAGGCACAAATGCATCTTGCATTAAAATCATAACATTTTAACAGTTGCCAATTGTTTTTTGAATGAAGTTGTCCTTTAAAGGACAGTACTCGTATACAGTTGGCTCAGGGGTTCGCAGCAGCACAGGCAGAAATTATTATTATTATGAATTATTGCCATGCAACAGTGTTGGTGGTAGTTTTGGTACAGCATGGTAGCTCAGCTCCAGTGCAAACCATTACAACAACACACACAAACAAGCGCAAACCTTTTAGACCATGGCGCCACGCCCACCCTAGTCTCTCCCCAGACTCAAATATTACGTTGAATCGCTGTGCTCCGCATACTACATAAGTGAGTCTGTGCCAGTTCATAGCCACTGCTGGTTTTTGAAGGCGGGTTGAAATTGAATGAGTGACAGGTCGTAGCACCGATGAGAGAGCGGTTCCAAAAATGGGCTGCGCCTCCCGTGTTGTCTGATTGCAAAGTCATTACTGATTGGGGAGGACTGAATCCACCACTGGCCAATCACTGGCCAAGTGACGGTTCCCTCCCATAACCAGCTGGCTGAGGGAAGGTGTCCCAGACCCAGAGAGAGTTCTGCAGCATGCAGTAACGTAGTGTATCAGCGTAAAAACTCTCATGGTCTGGCATTGAGACTACGCCCACCCCAACACCACCCATATCCCCCTAGCCACTAATCCTATCCACCCCTCAACACCACCCATATCCCCCTAGTCACTAATCCTACCCACCCCTCAACACCACCCATATCCCCCTAGCCACTAATCCTATCCACCCCTCAACACCACCCATATCCCCCTATTCACTAATCCTACCCACCCCTCAACACCACCCATATCCCCCTATTCACTAATCCTACCCACCCCTCAACACCATCCATATCCCCCTAGCCACTAATCCTACCCACCCCTCAACACCACCCATATCCCCCTAGCCACTAATCCTATCCACCCCTCAACACCACCCATATCCCCCTAGTCACTAATCCTACCCACCCCTCAACACCACCCATATCTCCCACTATACCCACCCCTCAACACCGCACCCATATCCCCCTAGTCACTAATCCTACCCACCCCTCAACACCACCCATGTCCCCCTAGCCACTAATCCTACCACCTCTCAACACCACCCATATCCCCCTAGTCACTAATCCTACCCACCCCTCAACACCACCCATATCCCCCTAGCCACTAATCCTACCCACCCCTCAACACCACCCATATCCCCCTAGTCACTAATTCTACCCACCCCTCAACACCACCCATATCGAACCACTAATCCTACCCACCCCTCAACACCACCCATATCCCCCTAGTCACTAACCCTACCCACCCCTCAACACCACCCATATCCCCCTAGTCACTAATTCTACCCACCCCTCAACACCACCCATATCCCCCTAGTCACTAATCCTACACACCCCTCAACACCACCCATGTCCCCCTAGTCACTAATCCTACCCACCCCTCAACACCACCCATATATCCCCCTAGTCACTAATCCTATCCACCCCTCAACACCACCCATATCCCACACTAATCCTACCTACCCCTCAACACCACCCATATCCCCCTAGTCACCAATCCTACCCACCCCTCAACACAACCCATATCCCCCTAGTCACTAATCCTGCCCACCCCTCAACACCACCCATATCCCCCTAGTCACTAATCCTACCCACCCCTCAACACCACCCATATCCCCCTAGTCACTAATCCTACCCACCCCTCAACACCACCCATATCCGCCTAGTCACTAATCCTACCCACCCCTCAACACCACCCATATCCCCCTAGTCACTAATCCTACCCACCCCTCAACACCACCCATATCCCCCTAGCCACTAATCCTACTCACCCCTCAACACCACCCATATCCCACTAGTCACTAATCCTACCCACCCCTCAACACCACCCATATCCCCCTAGTCACTAATCCTACCCACACCTCAACACCACCCATATCCCGCTAGTCACTAATCCTACCCACCCCTCAACACCACCCATATCCCCCTAGTCACTAATCCTACCCACACCTCAACACCACCCATATCCCCCTAGTCACTAATCCTACCCACACCTCAACACCACCCATATCCCCCTAGTCACTGATCCTACCCACCCCTCAACATATCCCCCTAGTCACTAATCCTACACACCCCTCAACATATCCCCCTAGTCACTAATCCTAACCACCCCTCAACATATCCCTCTAGTCACTAATCCTAACCACCCCTCAACATATCCCCCTAGTCACTAATCCTACACACCCCTCGAATCCTGACTCCCTAGCACCTTCATATCCCTATCTACAGCCCTTTATAACCACTAAACTCACTAAACATCCATGACTGAGTGAGTGAGTGAGTGAGTGAGTGAGTGAGTGAGTGAGTGAGTGTGTGTCCCTGACTTCTCAATCTTATGACCCCTGCGGGGACGCTGGCCCAGCACCGTGGTATAAAGGGAACACATGAATGAGAGAAGTATACCGTGAATATACAGTATATGATGTGTGCAGTTCAGTTCCTCTTCATATCAAGGACAATCAGACAGAAAGTTCAACGATTTACTGTATGTAGGCTACCAGTCCAGCCTGAGTTCAGTTCAGTGCATACAGAGCATGCAGGTCTAATCTTGTGGCAAGGGGAGCTAACAAGGGGTGTTAAGTGTTCTGACTGCTGTAGGAAAGAAGCTGTTTTTTTAATTGCGTGGTATTGGTTGATATCGACCTGTAACGTCTTCCAGAGGGCAGAAGCTGGAAGAGGTCGTCGGGTGGGTGGGAGGAGTCGCTTTTAGCTGGCCGGTTGAAAGTGCGCTTTATATACAGTGATTTGACTGGGGCTGGGGGAGGTCACAACCGATCATGTGACAGTTCGTTCCGGTTTCCTCTTGGTGACACTGTCTGAGCTCCTATACCAGACAGTGAGAGACGATGTGAGGATGCTGTATGATGGTATTATAGAAGTGGACTAACAGGTGTTTTTTTTATGTGATACTTGCCTGGTAGTTGCCTGAGGAAGTCCAGTCTTTGCTGGGCCTTTTTGATGATGTGGTTGGTGTTGATGTTTCATTTCAGTTACTGAGGTAGGTGCCGAGGAACTGTCCATTTGGCAGAGATATGAACTGGGGCTTAGATGTTTGTCTTCCTCCTGAATTCTAAGCTATTTCCATTGTTTTTGAGGTATTGAGTTGTTGTTGCTACACCAATGTACAACTCACTTCATCTCTTGGCGTATTGAGTCTCGTCATTGTTCTTGGTAAGTGCAATGATAGTGGTGTCATCCAAAACAATCTGTTTTCACTTGGTATTTCCAGATGCTAGTCAGTGTTTCCCCTACCATTCTAGAGGGCCTGGGGCCAGTGGCGCCGGAACGAGTTTGCAATTAGGGGGACAAAAGCAGGAAGGGAGTCAAAAAAAATTGACCTTTTTTTGGACGTTTGGATGATTTTTAGCCATATTTAGAGGAATATCTCATTTTAAATTAACATTAGGATTATACTGTAGTGATGTCATTATTCAGTATTTTCTCCTCACTTGGTGACCTGCTCTCCCTTTAGTCATTTTACAATTACACTACAACAGACAGCAACACAGGCAGAAACACTGAACTTATTATTATTAATATTATTATTATTATTATTATTATTATTATTATTATTATTATTATTATTATTATTATTATTATTATTATTATCACTTTGAAACACAGTGCAAAACTTGTCATCTCAACACAAAAATAAAATAAAACTAACCGTATACTATACCATTATAGCAGCAGCCATTGACAACACATTCAAGCCATCCTAAAGTGCATTAGTGAGTGCAGTACAGAGTCCGGGTCTGTCTGTCTCTCAGGTGTAATAATCCCACAACGATCACAGCTTTAACAAGCATCACAGGCTGTGTAAACAGTATAAAGTGGGCTCTAAGCGTCATGCCCATTGTAACTTTTGAGGGGGAAAAAATTTGTATTATTATTATTTTTATTTTTTTCAGGGGGACCACATTTTTAGGGGGACAAAATGTCCCCATGTCCCCCTGCTTCCAGCACCCGTGCCTGGGGCCCGCCACAAAATTTCAATAAACCTTTATGGCATATTATTACAATACAACAATACTGGTGTTGACAGGGTTGACAGTAATAGAAGATGCCAAATCATTCAAAACAATAAGCCTTTTGCTTTTAGGAGCATCGTGCCAGCGCGCGGCGCTGTTCCAAAACGTGTCGTTGCCTGGGAAACGCACATCCCATAATACAACTGTTCGCATCGCATCCAATAATAGTATGATGATACTTGGGATGCCATTGCGAACATAGATGTGAACAGGTTAGCTAAAAGTTTAGCGTCGCCAGCGAGGGCCCCCACCGTTGCGGTCGGGGTACATTTCGAAATCCCTCCAGGCCTGAAAAATGTTAGGTGGAACACTGAGACAATTAATTTATCCTGATGGGAAGTGTTATTAAAATTAAGAAAGTTAACTCCCTAAAAATATCAATCAATGCACAAAGAGAATAACATCTTAACCACCTCTTGATACCAGAGAAATCAATTGAGATTCATCGCAAGACAGGACAGCTGAAACTTTAAACAGCATTCCAAAGAAATATATCACAAGTCAAGTTATCCAGATGAGTAATATTTAAAGCAGTTATATAATCTATGTGAAACTATTCTCGAACAAAGTTTGACTAGTTTGCAACAGAGGTTAATTAAATGTTTTCTCCTGCTGTAAATATATAGAGCTTTGTTGAATCCTCCTGCACTTAAGAGGACTATAATATTTGGTTACTCTACCATTTAGACAGACCATCCTATCCTATCTGATTAACTCATTGAGTGCCAGCCACTTTTGGAGAACGGACGCTCCCAGTGCCAGAGTTTCAGAGCGTTTTCAGTGATTTCTCGAGGCCCACAGAATATTGTGTGATATTACTATGTAAACACCGAACACGCACAAAGAACGAGGAGACTCTCTTCTATCATCTGCAAAAAAAAGTTTATTGATCCCATTTTCCGTTCTTTAGTTATGAGCCGGAGAAGATAGCTTGATTTAGCCAAAAACAGCAATTTTTTTCTAGAAGCTGAGATAATGAGCCTTTTGTGAAATTAAACATTTCAAGCACATCATTGACTCTGAAGCTAATATTTTCTGATATAATGACACCTCAAAAATAATTTCCTTCAATAAAAGAGTGAAAACAAAGGAATTTTGTTTGGCCAAATAATATGTTTTAGCTGCAACCAGCAGCGCTGGCCCCTGCGTGCGCAGACCCTACACCTTCTTGCTGGTCTTGATTTACTTCTGGTGGGCATCAGATAGCCTATTCTAGCTTGTTTGCTCTCTATGCATCGAGCCTGCTGCTGCCTGGGTGTGTGTGTACTGTCAATGGTTGTATGCTGTAGTGCCCTGCGTGCCCCACCCCCCTCCTCCTCCTCCTCCGTGGTGGGAGGAGTCGAGTGTCTCTGCTGCCGCGGTTTGCTCTGAGTTTGATCTGCACTGAAAAGTCTGCTGCCTGCATCCCCCCGCTTTTTTACAGCGTGTCCTCGGCTCCCAGCTGAGAATAATGTAACTTTTCAGAAAGACGCTGGTGTCGCCGTGTCGGCAACTAAATCATATGGATGGACTATCGCAGCGGACACGGATGGGGCTCAATTGTGGCAGCAGATGACTGCTGTTCACAGGCACAGCTAACGTTATGCTTCAAGCATATCGATGCGATTTCCGTTTCCTCATGACTTCTTCTCTCTTTTCTCCTAGCCTTTGTCTAATCGGGAGGGCACTGTCGCCACCTAAGGGTTCTGTAAAATAGGTTAGACACATTCAATAGCTCCCATATTGTAAGAGGCGATGTAAGAGGCTTAGATCGACATCCCCCCGTCAAAATATGAATTTGGAGTTATTGACGCCATTTGGCGTCGCTGGCAGCCTACGGTAAATTTCTCCTGACGCCATTTGGCGTCGCTGGCACTCAATGTGTTAATGTCAGAATTCTGAGATTAAAGTCAGAATTCTCAGATAAAAGTCAGAATTCTCAGATTAAAGTCAGAATTCTGAGAAAAAAACTCAGAATTCTCAGATTAATTTCAGATCTCTCAGATTCATCTCAGGAGAAAAGTTAGCATACTGTTACACGTGACATCATTGATATTACCGATGCTGTACCGGAATTTGAAGGTCTGGGGTCCCTAGATTTTTGTGACGCCAAAGTGGGGTCACAAGCCAAAAAAAGTAGTCAGCCCAGTCCTTGGCAAATGGTTTTCAATCTGTAGGGACCAAACCCCAACCACTTCCCCCCCTCAGTACCACTTCTCCAATGTTTTGTTTTGTTCAATGTGTGTACTTCCTGGCTAATCATTGCCGTTACATTTAGAGCTCAGTCTAGATTGCCTATCACTTTTAGGACACTGCAAATATGGGCACTGCCTAGCTACTGACTGACATGCATCCTCATATAAGGCATTTAACGTCTAAACTAGAATTCATTGTATTCAAATGCAGATTCCCCATATAACAATATCAACACCATTTTCACCTGTTTGTATTCAACATTAATGGCCGTGTTATGACAATTCTGCTATATTGGATTAAGGGTAAAGAGGAAAGATATGTACTGAATAACTGTTCAGTATTTGGCAACCAAAGTTATAGATACTATAGACTTTCCTGGAAGAAAACTATCCACAGGTAAAGTGAAATACCTATATTTACAGACAACGAAAAATAAATGTAATTTTTCTTCTATTTTTACTTTTATTATACACATTTGCTTGTAGAACTCAGGTAAGGAAAGCTATGTTATTAGGCCTAGTATAGAGTAGATGTATTTTGCATTTTCAGACAAGTGACAGTGGATGCTTTGGAGTAATGCTTTTCCCCCCAAGTTTGTTTTCATTGTTGTGATTTGCTGAATCTCCAATTTTAGAGATTTCACCTATTTTAGTGATTCATGTGTTGAAATGTGAACTTAAAAGTAATGTCAATTGTTGTTCTTCACCAGGGTGTTTACTTCTGAGACCAACAGCAGTGGGACTGTGAAAAAAGACATGGCTGGGAGATGCTTTCCACTCAATGACCTTCTTCTGAACCTGATTACCTTCTGACAGACGAACCTCAAAAATATTGTCTCTAATGGAAAAGTGAATTAATAAGAGCTATGCATGTTTGGAGAGGAGTGGACAGGCATGTTTAGACATTTATTTACTCTTCCCCCTCTGGTTGAAGCTGAGGCATCAACAGTAGCACTGTTTATGTGACTCAGTGCCGAGGGAGGGCAACCATGATCGCCACAGCTCTTCGTTGGTTGGTGCTGATGTCCTTCATCATTCTGACCGTGGCCGGGAACGTGCTGGTGTGTTTGGCTGTGGGGCTCTGCCGCCGACTCCGCCGCATCGCCAACTGCTTCGTCGTGTCACTGGCAGTGACAGACCTCCTGCTGGGCCTGGTGGTGCTGCCCTTCTCTGCCACCCTGGAGCTGCGCAGAGGGGACTGGCCCCTAGGAGGAGCACTGTGTAACATCTACATCTCTCTGGATGTGATGCTCTGCACGGCCTCCATCCTGACCCTGCTGGCAATCAGCGTGGACCGATATCTGGTCATCACGGCTCCCCTTTGCTACTCCCGCAGAGTTACCCCGCTCAGGATGACACTGGCCATAACAGCCATCTGGGCCTTGTCGCTCGCCGTGTCCTTTGTGCCCATCCACCTGGGCTGGAACACGGCCGACTTCAAGGTGCAGCACTTGGACTGGAGCCTGGGGGATGAGTACCAGGAGGGACGCTACTGCCAATTTGAATGGAATAACAACTATATTCTTCTGGATGCTTTTTGCATGTTCTACCTGCCTCTGCTGCTTATGTGTGGAATGTATCTCTGCATATTCAGAGTGGCAAGAGAACAGGTCAATATTTTAAATACTTTTTTATATGTTGAGGTGTAGTTAAAAGGCCACAACTTAAGGCTCATATTACTTTTTATGATTGAAAATGATTCTGATATTCTGGAGAGTACAGAAAGCAATTAGATTCAATGGTATGATTTTGCAGTCTCTCACTGAATGAAATAAATGAAAAATGTATTAGAACAACGAGTGACTGTCCATCTGCTTGCATTAATGCAAGTGATTCATCTTCTATGCCTTCTAACTCTAACCTTTCTCTATCTGCTCCCTCAGGTACGGCGTATTCGTGCCGCCACTCCATCATTTGCGCGTACAGCGTCAGCAGCAGCCACAGCGCGAGAGCACAAAGCGACAGTGACCCTGGCAGCTGTGCTGGGGGCCTTCATCATCTGCTGGTTCCCATACTACACCTACTTCACCTGCATGGGCCTAAGGGCACAGACAAACCCCCCTACTACACTTCACTCTGTAGTTCTGTGGCTGGGCTATTTTAACTCGGCTCTAAACCCCATCCTGTATCCGGCCTTCAACAGGGACTTCCGCAGAGCGTACGGAGAACTGCTGCGCTGTCGAGGGCCGCTGTGCAGACACATGCGGCTAAAATCCACCCGTGTGTTAGTGCATAAACGATTACCCCTTACTCATGGACAAAGGGAAACTCAACTGCCTAAGGAACATATAGAAACAGCTCATAAGGAAAGTTGGCCCGAGGGCAACAGCCTCACTCTACAGGAGAGAAATGGTAACACCCCCACTGATGAACCGAGGTGAGATGAGATAGATCTACTGCACCATACTGACAAAAGATCATGAATTGCAAACATGCTCCACAGCTCTCAATACCACGTTTGCTAACCGTGAACAGTATCTGTGAGATGTTCAGGGGACAATGCCAAGGTGGACCATGCAATTCAGTGGACTTATCAAAGCATAACATCATGAATTTGAATATTATACTTTTTCATTAGCCCATTGGTTGCAGTTGGTAAAAAGAAAGTAAAGGACATACGCTCCAGAAAAGAACAGATTCCAGGTGGATAATGAATGAGTCGTCACGTGATGATGATTCGTATCTTTGTCCTAGCTGACCAACATTCATTACCCGACATCGACTTGGTGCAGGTGAGACAGATAGATGGCGAGAGAAAAAGATGGAGTCACACTCAGTCACATTGACAGACTAATATTAGGTAGGTTAATAGAGGGGCCGGTAAAACGTGAGTGAGATGTCCAGAATATAATTATACAAATTCATATATAAATATATAAGAATTAAAAATCATTATACTCTATTATCTGCCTGTAAAACATGAGTGGAAAAGCACGCAGAGTCATACAAATCAAAATAATTGAAGAGAGAGCCGAGTGGAGCTCAGTGGAGTGAATAGATAGCTCAGTATCCAGGCTGATAATTTCCCCAGGCAAACAGGATGGGGACACAGGCAGTTAAAGTCAGCCAGTGAAAGTGAATGAGTGACTAGAGAGTTGACTTGGTGCGTATATTTATATTTGACTGATCCAAACTGCCCATGGGAAGGCAGCAGCAACAGAAGCAGCCAGAGCCGACCTGGATGGCTTCCAGCATGTTGGAAGAGAGCTAACTGCAGGTGCAGGCAAAGAGCTACTGTATGGGATACATTTTCTTTTCTTTTTTGTGTATCCCTGCAACGAAGGCTAGCCTCTGAGTTATGATTCAGGTAAAGGTAAAGGTCAAATGTTTGGGATAAAAATCTGACGCATCATCACATGCAGTAAACACAATAAAATGTCCATCTATTTAACAAACTGCCTGACATGAAACCAAATTTCTCATTCTGCTGAAACGGGAATAGGAAAATGTGAAAGAAAATGTTTCCAAACAAAACATTACTACAGACACCACACGAGACGGCCAATAAAATAAAATAAAAAAATATTCTTACATACAACAAACACTTGTTTAAAAAAAATAAACAAATCATATTCTTTCTAATACTACTGTCAATTAAATACAATTCTAAGGTTATACTTATTAATCACAAAACCTAGCATAATGTTGAGCTTATATTGAATGTAAACAAGGTTCAGAGAAGGATCAGGTTTCGAATGCTAAAAGAGGATTGGGGCAGAGTGTGATGTCTTCTATGCTACAGAGGATTAGAGTGGAGATGAGTTGAACATTGTGAATGTGATGAGGGAAGCCGAGGATGATGCTAATTACAGTGTAATTTGATCCTTGGTGTTGTGGGCGGTAATTGAAGGAGGTTGATAGGTCAAAGGAGGGAAAGGGAATGCAGCGAGTCTCATGGGAGGAACTGATGACTTTCAGCCTTTTACAATGAGGATGGAGCTTTTAGACCACATGAGGAGGTGGTTCACTAGAAATAAGGTCTGAAACAGGCGTGGAGACAATGAAGCAAACAACTATATCAGCGGGCCTGTTCAGGCCTTGCACCAGTGGCGTAACGTCATTGCCATGGGCCCTGGTGCAAATATTTGCTACTTTCCTACTTAACAATTATATTGTAGAAAATATGGACTCACTCATTATTATTTTTTCATCAGGCAGATTGTTAGCCATCTATTGTGCGTTAGCAGGACCCCGAAGCGTAAACAAGAAGGGCAGCTACGCTACGTGAAAGGATATTCCTCCTCTCTTGCTCCAGCTCCATATATCGTCAATGATGTCACCAGAAGCTCACAGGAGACTCCGCTGAAGACACGCTGGAAAGAGAATGCGTTAGTATTTTCCCATACAATGACGCCAATCCACTGAATCCAGTAAACTAAACTTAAAGCTAATATCATTTGTTAGCCTAGTAAGCTACATGAGGGCAAGTGCTGACTGCATAATACAGCATGGAAGTTTATTTGGAGTTGGACTGCAGCAGAAATCGTAAGTACGTTACGTCTCCCCAAAGCGAGAGTCGCTTTTCATTGGCCCTTGACAGCTCGGGGCCCCGGTGCACTGCACCACCTGCACCACCGATCCTTACGCCAGTGCCTTGCACTAACCCGGCCCAGCTCCGATCTGTGGAGATCCGACCTCAATTAGTCAGAGTTCACAACTGGCACTAGAATGTGTATCCATGAACGCGCGTTGTGATCAGACATAACTCCCCCACTCTATATGCAAATAAAGACCAAATGCGGTGTTCTTTTTGACCAGTGGGAGGCAGCAATGTACTAAACCGTGCTATAGTCTGAAAGTGAAATGGATGACTCTTGTAATTAAAATGAATTCCAATCCAGGTCATGTAGCAGAGGAGTGGAGAGTTAGTTGCGAAGTGGCATTTTATGCCTCCGCCGGCGATAGCCGTGGCTGGAGGCATTATGTTTTCAAGATGTCCGTCCCTTCATCCGTCTGTCCATCCGTCCCTCCCCTGTCTGTCCCATGCCCGTTAACGCGATATCTCAGAAACGCCTTGAAGGAATTTCTTCAAATTTGGCTCAAACGTCCACTTAGATGCAACGATAATCTGAATAGATTTTGGTAGACAAAGGTCTTTGGACTTTGGTTCAAGGTCACTATGACCTCATGACCGCCCATTCCATGCTTGTTAATGTGATATCTCAGAAACGCCTTGAGGGAATTTCTTCGAATTTGGCTCAAACGTCCAGTTGGACTCAAGGAACTAACAAGGAACTAATTCGATTTTGGTGGTCAAAGGTCAAAGTTCAAGGTCACTGTGACCGCACGTCCATCTGTTCCATCAAGGGGGACGGCGGTAGGTAAAAGGGGCCATAGGGATAGGAAGGTCATAGAGAGTCGGGGTTCGAGGGGTGGGTAGAGGGAGTGGCTATGGGGATGTGGGTGGTGGGAGAGGAGTTCAAGGAAGGGGGGCTGGGGAAAAGGGGCTGTAGCTAAGGATAGGAAGGTCGTAGAGAGTCGGGATTTGAGGGCTGGGTTTGGGGAGTGGCTGGGGGGATGTGGGTGGTGGGAGGTTAGGGTTAGGGCCATTTCCCATGTTGAAAACACTTAGCTGTGTTGTTGAGGTACCCCCAAACATTGCATAAAGTGCCATAAGGCTGAATGGCCACACCACTGCACCATGGGCTTCAAGGGTTTGTGCTTGTATGAGCCTGCACAGCCATGGATGTAGACTGCAACATGACTTGTTGGCAGAGGCATACTGTACAACCGCGAGGTGATTATTTCTAGTTATGTTTTTCTGATTCAACCCCCATTTTTTCCCTGGTCGCTGCTCCACCCTCTCCCGATCTGGGGAGAGCCGAAGACTAGCACCATTCTTCCTCCGACACATGCGCAGTTGCCAGCCGCTTCTTTTCACCCGACAGCGGGGACCTTCGCCGGCAGGACATATAGCATGTGGGAGGGTCACGCTATTCCCACCAGTTCCCAACCAGAGGAGACGCTAGTTCAGCGACAAGGACACACAGCTACCCCTAATCCGGCCTCCCACCCGCAGACGCAGCCAATCGTGCCTGTATGGATGCCCGACCAAGCCGGAGGTAACACGGGGGCGTGAACCTGCGACCCTTGTTTTGGTAGGCAGGGAATCTACCGATACACTACGCAATTATTTTTTATTTTAAATGCAGTTATTAATTGAAGAAGATTAATTTCTGTTCCTTCCCAAATGTGTGCAGCAGCTACCACTGCGGCACATCAGGCGGCTGTAGCTCAGGAGGTGGAGCGGGTCGTCCACTAATCGCTTTGGATAAAAGAGGTCCGTGGTTCGATTCCCTGCTCCTCCAGTCTGGATGTCGAAGTGTCCTTGGGCAAGACACTGAACCCCAAATTGCTCCCGTTGGTGTGCCAGCACCCTGCGTGGTAGCCTGCCGCCATCGGTGTGTGAATGGGTGAATGTACCTACTGACTGTAAAGCGCTTTGGATAAAAGTCCTATATAAATGCAGGCCATTTACCATTTACCATTTACATCACAAACACAGACAATGTTGCTGCAATTGTGTGTTGTTTGTGCAGCCACATGGAGGTAAAACAGTCAAAAGCTGCTGGATCCATCAGAGGGCGCTCCATCAGTGGCTACATTTACATACATGGAGTAAGCTGGCTATTTGCCACACTGTTATTTAGTTTGAGCTCTTTACATGCACCTTTGATACCCTGTGATTGAGCCTCCCTGCTGTCATGAATGTTAACGGAATATTCCCACCCACAGATACAACAGTTCACTAGCAAAAAAGCACAAGAAGCTAACCTGTCCTTCTTTGACTGACCAATTAGTCATGATGCCAATAGTAAACGGTGCACAGTATATTTTTTTAAGAAGTTTGAGTTTGCACAAACTGAAAATCAAAAGCGAAGTATCACAGGATGAGAGAGCAAAACCGAAGAGGTGATAAATAAATGGGTGACTGTGTGGTAGAATTGTCATAAGAAAATACAGGGGCACTTGTAATAATTCATGCTCACGTGTATGGGAAAACAAAACAAAACATGAAAGACTTTTCACATGAATTACGTGCCATACTTCAGGAGTCAATATCCAGGCACAATATCAACTTTGGTAAATGCACCATTGTGATTCTTTTAATTTTAGAGTCAGAACTGAACAGAACATAAAAGAGATTGCATTTAGAGGCCATTTACACCTGGCACTAACATGCGTTTTCTGTCATCGGATCAGATCAGATCAGCAATCGGATAGTACTTGACCACATTAACCTGATTCCATTAATATGTCTCCAGTGTCCACATTGAGATGTGTTGCGATCAGATCAGGCAAGCTCCATAGAGTAGAGGAGCAGAAAAACAGCGATGTGGATTGAGTGGACACATTGCATTTACACTTGTGTTCAAAGTGGTCACAATGCGTACCTGACCACCTCCGGAGATGGTTTGACCGATCAGATCGCAGTCCATCCTCAATGTGTCTTGGGGGCGTTTACACCTGTACTTTCAAGTGGTCAAGCACTATCCAATTGCAATCTGATCACAGCAAATGCATGTTAGTGCCTGGTGTAAATGGCCTGTTAGTTGCAAACACAGTGAGGAATCAGATTTGTCTGCTCCAGTGAATCGGGGGAGCAGAGGAATTAGGATGCACATGAATTTGGGAGTGCTATAATCTGGGTGCAGTAGGCCATTTCATTAACTAACTTTCTTTACAAAACTATTATAAACTGTTAATTATCAAATAGTCTCATCGCCCTAATATTACACCACAAGATCTTGGCTGCTGGGAAACTAGACAGAAACAAATGTGAGAGACACAGGGCCTCAGAATGGTCTAATGCAGGGGTTTTCAAAGTCTGAGACTGTGGGCTCTATCGTCCCACCGGCCTTAAATTAGCGATTAGCGCCAGGCGCAGCGCATATTAGTGGGCATGGACCGGCGCACTGCCTATTCTCATGTCGGCGTTACACGTGGCCTTAAGCATTATAACCACGCCTTTTAAGCGTAGAATTATTCACACCGTGCTCATTGGATAAGTGCAGTAAACGAATCCACGGAGCGATCCAATCCGGTGAGAAAAGCCCAACCAAAGCGCTCTGAGCTCCCCCCCTCCCTCTTTCATCCCCGTCTGTCTCCATATATATTATTCCATATTATGATGCTTCTCAAACCAATCTCACTGCAGTTTAAATACAGCAAGCATGTAAATACGCTACACTATAGCAAGATCAAAGTGAAAAGAATGTTCTAAACGCATCGGTTAGAAAAAATATAGCCTATCCCTGGCTGGATGTCATGATGAGATTAGATTGGTGAAAGTTTGGGCAGAATGATATCGTTTTCTCTCGCTACCTTTTCTTATCCCCCACTGCACAGGTAGGATGATGCAACAGCCTCTGAATGACAGGGGCTCAAAACTACGATACACTTTTTTTTCATCGGTCATTGTGCCTGTTTGACGCGCGAGAGAGAGGGAGTGAGAGAGAGAGAGAGAGAGAGAGGGGGAGAGAGAGTGAGATGGCAGAGGAGAGGTGCGCCCAATTACGCACAGTAATATCTTCGGCGCACTGAATAAGGCCTGGTTTTGAAAAGCGCTAAATGCTAAATTAACGCCAGGGGGGAAGATAGCGTTAGGCCGGTATTTAAGGCCGAAACGCCCATTCTGGCCTGTTCTGGCACTGCGCCACGCCTCTTCGGCGTGAAGCGCATTTCGGGGCCTAAAACCATGATTCTATCTTCCCGAGGCAGGCGCAAGGCGCGTTTTTTTGCGTTTAACGCCAGTTTTAGCGCTTAAGGCCAGTGGGAAGATAGGGGCCTGTAGGCCTTCCCTCCGACAATGCCCCCCCCCCCATCAACAATATGTTATTTTATCCCATTGCCACTCAATAATTGAGCCAAGATAGCCTGGTAGTACTGTTGACATATGTCAGACTACACCAAATACATAGAAAAGGCCTGTCTGAAGGCATTTATTTGTTGGGAAAGTGGGAGGGAAACACTAACAGTAAGATACTAGCCTACTGGTAGTAAAAAAAAAATACTGTATCTCTGAATTATCTCTTTAACCAAATCACACACATATAGGCTATTATATGTGTTCTCCTCTTGATAACTAATGTAGTAACAATGTCATATTTTGTCACTTCCATTCACTGTGAGCCTCCCCTAAAATGGTTTGGAGCCCCCCTGGGCAAGCCCGCCTCCCACTTTGAAAACCTCTGGTCTAATGATCATCTTTGATACCAATTGTATAGTATGTATACAATCACATCACAGTAGTCATGTACCTTGAATAATACATATAAAACTTGAATATCACATGGAAAAGTTCCCCGATTTTGACATGAGCAAATGTGACTTATAAACTTTCTAGTGGCAGTGGTGAACTGTTGCTTGAGAGAAGTGAGCTGTGCACGGTTTTTATAGGAATTTTTTCCTTTTCGGTTTATTTTAATGTTCTGCTAATCTTTATCTGTTTGTACACATTTGCAATGTGAAACAATGTTATACAGATGTTATTTTTCAAAACTATTACACTAAATAATTGTTAAATAAGGTTGTTACTGGGTTGCCAAAAATAAATAAATTGTGCATCTGTCTTTCAGCTGTCAAATTTCTCTAGATGTATGGTACACAACATCATACAAATCACAACTGATCCAGAAGGCAATTTTTGAAATAATAACCAGGTGTGTCACTGAACTAGGTTGCATCCAGAGGTGGAATGCACACCCAGATGTTTTGGCAACTGAGCAAGAAATGGGATAGGCCAATAGTCCAATAGAATGCAAATTTTCACAAGGTTCACAAAGTAAGTTAATTTGACAATACAGTGGCTTCACATAGGTAAGATACCTTATGCTTGATTTATTTTTTCTTTCAGAGTCCTTCATGTCCGTACAGTACTAACTAACTTACACAACACTGTTTGGCATTAGGGTATTTTGCAGACAGGAATTCATGGTCGTATATTACCATTTTACCGTTAGGCACCTAACTGACTTGGACAGGTTTTGACCTATTCTGTTCAAGCAATGTTTTATCACCAGATGGCAGTATAAACTATGTTTTCACCCAACCCTGCAGTCTAGATTATGCTGTCTGTATTCCAATTGACATAAGAGTACTTATCTCTTTCTCCAGGCTTCCTCATGATATGCATGCTTTGCAGACAGCAAATCTTGGTAAGATTGGAGGATCATGCACCGAAGAGATTATAGCACAGGCAAGGAACAGGAATCACATGTGAATTCTCATTTAGGGATCATTTTCCCATCAAGTAAACAATTATTTAATATAGCCTACATTAGAAATAAGCCTTTGGCTTTATTGTGTACTTAATCCTCTGCAATTTTGAAAATGTATGTAAACTGTCTTCAATTGAAGCTGTTTTATGAGGATTTTGCATTGTGTCAAATAAACTACTACTAATACTACTACTACTACTATACTACTATACTACTACTACTACTACTACTACTACTACTACTACTACTACTACTAATGTAAGCAGGAAGCAAGAAAGAGAGCTGAAAACAAATTGTGAACTAGCACTATACAGAAAAAACATCACATGGATGCAACTGGGACGTATCATCAGTGATGTACCCTGGGGTCATAGGATGTTTCGGGTACTGCAACATCATACACCCTCGCCCAGGTGACCCAGCCGGGGTTGATCAAGCCCCGACTTACGTCCCAGTAGCTACCCACAGTCAGCCCTCTTAGGGAAAGACAGGGCCACTCAATCCGCTGCTCTGGAACTACTCTGCCGGGACCGGGAGGCTCTGGCACGTGGAGGGACTGGACTCTGTGGGTTGCCCCCTGTCCGGGCTCCTCCTACGTCTCACCAGGTCCAGGACCTGTGCGTTGCACCAGACTCCCCCTCTCCAAACATTTCATTCCGGTATGATGTTTCTTGGGCCGTGGTGGTACACTGCAGGCTCCACTTGCGGCTTGAATGGCCCTCCTAAAAGGCCTCTCGTGGATTTGTTGGGCTTCTTCCTCACGGAAGACACAGGCTGGGGCGCTAACCCATACTGCTCCTGGGTGCCGTCTACATTCCGGCTGTCAACTGTCTCTCCAGTGGTCACCAATCTATTCCTGGTTGTCACGTAGTCTATTCCTAGGAGTCACTGGCTAGGCCAGGCTAACTATAGAGAAAAAACATCACATGGATGCAACTGGGACGTATCATTAGTGATGTACCCTGGGGTCATAGGATGTTTCGGGTACTGCAACATCATACACCCTCACCCAGGTGACCCAGCCGGGGCTGATCAAGCCCCGACTTACGTCCCAGTAGCTACCCACGGTCAGCCCTCTGACCAGGCTCTGGCACGTGGAGGGACTGGGCTCTGTGGGTTGCCCCCTGTCCGGGCTCCTCCTACGTCTCACCAGGTCCAGGACCTGTGCGTTGCACCAGACTCAGTGGCGCCGGAACGAGTTTGCAATAAGGGGGACACAATTTTTTTATGTCTTTTGTTTTTGATGTTTTTATGGACGTTTGGATGATTTTTAGCCATATTTAGATGAATATCTCATTTTAAATTAACATTAGGATTATACTGTAGTGATGTAATTATTCAGTATTTTTCCTTTTCTCACTCACTTGGTGACCTGCTCTCCCTTTAGGTCATTTTATAATTACACTACAACAGACTGCAACACAGGCAGAAACACTGAACTTATTATTATTATTATTATTATCACTTCGAAACACAGTGCAAAACTTGTCATCTCAACACAAAAATAAAATAACAATAACCATATACGATTATAGCAGCAGCCAATGACAGTGAGTGCAGTAGAGAGTCCAGGTCTGTCTGTCTCTCAGGTGTAATAATCCCACAATTATCACGGTTTTAACAAGTGTCACAGGCTGTGTAAACAGTGTAAAGTGGGCTCTAAGCGTCAGGGGCAGTTGCCCCCTTAGATTTTTTTTTTTTTTTTTTTTTTTTTTTTTTAGGGGGACCAAATTTTAAGGGGGACAAAATGTCCCCATGTCCCCCTTGTTCCGGCGCCAGTGACCAGACTCCCCTGCTCCCAACATTTCATTCCGGTATGATGTTTCTTGGGCTGTGGTGGTACTGCAGGCTCCACTTGCGGCTTGAATGGCCCTCCTAAAAGGCCTCTCGTGGATTGAGAGCACTGAGAGCACTTATAGAAAAGTGAAGCAATCATATTAAAAAGCAGTTACGTTTGAATGGAAATTGTGTGCTTGTTGCAAGTGCTGCTCCAAAACTAACTGATTGCTGATTTTATTATTATTATTATTATTATTATTATTATTACCTTTATTATTATTATTATTATTATTATTATTATTATTATTATTATTATTATATTACTAATTGTTGGCATTTTGGCTATAGCTAAATCTCTACATGATTAATTGCACAAATTAAGTAAAGGCAAGGATATTAGCATATGATACCATTTATAATCTCATACGCAACTGAGTAGGAGGCAGGTGCACACAAAAAAAAAAAAAAAAACATAAATACATAAATAGAGAAAGAAAGAAAGAAAGAAAGAAAGAAAGAAAGAAAGAAAGAAAGAAAGAAAGAAAGAAAGAAAGAAAGAAAGAAAGAGAAACAACCTTTTTGGCCTACAACATAATTGTTGAATATTGCCAGTGTATTTGATTGAAGTGCTGGTTGGTATTATAGCCTAGTAAATCATCCATCGTACTTGTCCCCAATGGAACTGAAGAGTACTTGCCATAGATAATTAAACTAAAGTATTCCCGATCTGCACTGGGACTAAATTATATGTGGTCGGACTAAACACAAGCAAATCAGAGAACTGAGAGTTGCATTTGTCTTGTTACGTCCCTTGTCAGAGCTGGCTAATGTGGCTCTAGGAAAAGGGAAGTTTGGGGTCCCCTGCTGGAACTGCTACCTCCGTGACCCGACCTCGGATAAGCGGTTGAAGATGGATGGATGGATGGATGGACGTCCCTCGTCTGAGATTTGCTGTGCATATTTCATGTTTGTGTGATTATTTTTTTCTGTGTATGCTGATATTTTGGTGACACTGACCTAGAAAAAAACTGCATGCCATAAATTTGCAGCAGTAATACCTCACTCTGTATTGTCTGTGTTCACAAAGAGGCAGCCATATAGGCTTTTACAGTGCTCACATTTATGGCCATTAATTGCCTGAGAGGGAATCACAGCACAGGCATTTTGTAAAAAAAAAAAAAAAAAAAAAAAAGTCCTACAGACTTAGATGGTCTATAGCCGAACTAATTATGACTCACTTTATGTCGGCACATTTGATATATAATAATCAGTCATGATTAAACCGCCACGCGGGTATCAAAACCAAACATCTCAGCACCATATAATGCGGTAGAGAGCTGCAAACCCGAGGGTACCCTCACGGGCCCCTCGGGCCTGGCCAATACGGGCTGGGGCCGGGCTCGATGAGCTTCCTTCAGCTGTGAGTAGAGGATCTGTTTTGGGAGACGTGTGTTGGACATGCGGATGACATGGCCTGTCTATCGGTGATGCTGCTCATGTTAGCTTCCTCCAGAACGCTGATGTTGGTGCGTAATACTTCTTGCAAGTGTCTCATCTAAGCAGGCATAGAAGGTCTCTTTTGCTTCCTCTTCAGAGTCTAAAGTAGGGGCATAGGCACTCACAACTGTTGCCATCTGGTTGCTGGCAAGCCCCAGACGGAGGGTCATGAGACGCTCACTGATCTCCACAGGAAGTTCAGAGAGGTGACTGATGAGCTGGTTCCTGATTGCAAAACCAACCCCATGGATCCTGGGCTCATCAGCAGCTTTTCCTTTCCAGAAGAAAGTGTAACCACCCTTCTCCTCCTTCAGTTGTCCTTCGTCTGCTCCTCGAGTTTCGGAAAGGGCAGCTAGGTCAATCTGGCATCTCCTCAGTTCTCTAGCGATGATCACGGTTCTCCTCTCTGTCTGTTACTGGTTGCACTATCCATCAGAGTGCGCACATTCCAAGCTCCAATGTTCATGTTTTTGCATTTCTGACCGCGTGTGGTGATCCCTCTGGACGCGGTAATCCAGTCGGGAGGTTTGAGGCAGGCTATTTTTAGGGCACCTTTTCTAGCCCCTTCCCCAGTTGGGGTGAGCAATCCTGAAAAAAGGGCTGCTTAGTCATGGGTGCAGCTACCAAAGGGCTCTTCTGCCTCGATCCAAGAGCCCAGCCATTTAATCTAGCACCCACCGCCTGAATGTGCCAGCTCACGACTAGGGGCTTCCAGATCTCACAATCCTGCCCCCGTCGCCATTTATCAGTCGCCATAGGACTTAATCCGGGGTGTTAGGGTGGATTCCCTTTATGGAGGACGCCTGTGCGTGACTTTGTCTAACGTGGGGAGACTCGTGCACAGACAGTCACCACACGGTCCTTGACAGATCTGGGTCAGGTTCCAGTGGCATGGAGTCCAAGATGACTGGGGGCCCTTTTCTGCTGCAGCCTTCATCCGCCTTCACAGCCGTTGTGATGCTCACTGGCAGTCAGCCTTCATCCTCCGTCTGTTCCACCGTTGAGGTCTTGGTTGCAGCCTTGGCTGCTGCTGCAGCCTTCATCCGCCTTCACAGTCATTGTGATGCTCACTGGCAGTCCTTCATTCTCCACCTGTTCCACCATTGAGGTCTTGGCTGGATTGCTCTTTGTCAGGGACCTCCCCCTCGACCTTACCGTCATGGGTGACCCTACCAGGAGCATAGCTCCAGACGGCATTGCTCTCAGGATCTCAGGATCTCAGGATCACACAAGCTTCTCCACCACGACAAGGTGGCAATCCGCGGAGATCATTTGTAACAATCACTAGGTAACTATTAGATGATGATCCAAGGATCACACCCTATAAATTACCCTTATCAGGCTGTATAATTTTACAACCCACGTAATGTATGAAGATGCAGTAACCAGCATGGGGCGATATAGAAGGTTTTCATGGAATTGTGTTGCTCGGGAACAGTTTGAAACCTAGCTTATTTACTGTCAGTTATAGAGAGCCCCAGGGATGACGTATTTTTGTAGTCGGAAAGCGGGAGTCCCTGGTTCTTCACTGTTTCTGCCTATGGGATTTTTGAATGGGTTTTTGCCGCGATGCTTCAAATAAGGTCTCTAGGCAATGGAAGCTTAATCAAACGTGAACCTGTGTTCAGCGAGATAATCTTCACACATGAGGACCACTTTCATGAGTTTTGAAGCATAAATGCGAGCCCTAGAAGTAAAAAGCTCGAGCTAAGCTAATCCAGAACTACACACAGTGTCGCATAGGCTTCCCCGTCACGTCACCACTCAACCTGGACTGTTGTTCATGTGTGTGCTGCTGTGCACTGATTACCCCGGGCTGAACCAGGTGAGGGAAAGAGAATTTCCGTGTTCATCCTTTGAAGTGATGACGTTATTGACGTATAATATCCCCGTCGACTCAACAGTGTAGTCTCATTTAGCCGTTTGCTAGCTAGCCGCCCTTTTAACGGCACGTAAAAGCTTAAAAACTCATAAAAGTGGTCCTCATGTGTGAAGATTATCCTACTGAACACTGGTTCACGTTTGATTAAGCTTGCGTTGCCCAGTGACCTTATTAGAAGCACCATCGCGCCAAAAACCCATTCAAAAATCCCATAGGCAAAAACAGTGAAGAACCAGGAAGTGTTAGCATCAATGTTTTCCGGACTCGTTCCTGGGGCTCTCTATTGTACTAGCAAACACTGCAAGAGGAAGTCAGCTAAGGGCAATTTAGAATGTTTATGTTGTCAAGTTAAAACTGTTTATAGGTGCATTAAATAAAATGGTGGCCTTCGATGCAGACGAGTGGGGTTTGAGTCCCACCTTAAGCCCCATTTTAATTTTTAAAACAGTTTTCTTATTTAACCATGACCAAAGCCTAACCTTAACCACGTTGTTTTACTTGCCTAACCATAACTGTAATAACAACCAAACGTTGTGACATAATTCAATTTTCAAATTTGTTCAGCAGGACCACGCTATTCCCCCCAGTTGCTCTCCCCCCTGAACAGGTGCCTCGACCGACCAGAGATGGCGCTAGTCCTGCGACCAGGAGTCATAACCCACCGGCTTGCCTTGTAAGTTCACATTTATTAGGATCACCATTAGCTACAGCATTGGAGCATCTATTCTTCCTGGGGTCCACAAGCCTAGATGTTATTAGGATGTTAGGAGTATTAATCCTAACATACATGTCTTTGATGGTGGGAGGAAACCGGAGAGAACATGCAAACTCCACACAGAAGGGAACTTGGATGGGCCGGGGTTCGAACCCAGGACCTTCTTTCTGTGAGGCAGCAGCGATAACCACTGAGCCACCATGCCGTCCCGTCTGTAGGAACGTCTGACCAATTGAACCCGGGTTTTTCAAACATTTTCACTGGTCGCTCATCTTTCAGGGGCTTGCGCAGGTGCACTGATTGCTTGTGTTGCTGGACATTCGTAGGATTATGCACGAAAATACTTTTCATAAGATATCTATGAACCATTTCATAATAATACATTGCCCTTATGTGTGACAGTTTAAGGGGACATTCACACCAAAAGCGTTATTTTTTTCAGTCAGAACGCTATGAAAATCATGTTGAGAGCGCACAAAACACATCGCACGGAGCGTTTTTTTTGGCTTCGTTTTATTTTCCCCTGCGCACTAGAGTTGAGCACACAACGACCACACGGACGGTAGCCAGCTGGTTTTGTCTGTTTGATGTTGTTCACTGTCAACAGGAAAACCAGGTTATTGCCAATTCTGGCAGCAGTGGAGGTTGAGGATACCTCAGGAGGAGAAATGGTAGGAGTGGAAAAGACGAGCAAGGCGCTTTTCCTCTAATGTTCAACTTTTTTCAGGTTTAAAACGCCAGATCTGTTTGCAACTGCTTTGACATATGTGCTTTTAATATTTGATTGTGTGTCTGGTTCAAACTGTATTGCTGCTATCTTGGCCAGGGCTCCCTCGAAAAAGAGATCTTGTCATCTCAATGGGACTCACCTGGTTAAATAAAGGTTTAATAAAAAATAAAAAAAACATACAGAATGAATTGCAGAAAGACGCTGGCAGCTCCAAAAACACTTTGGGTGTGAATGTCCCCTAACACTTTTATTTTATGTACATCAATGCTTAAACTTTTTCAAAGGCAGATTTCTCTGTTTCCAGATTTCACATTGACTCTGACTAGCTAGATTAACGAGAGCTTTTTTGTGTATTTAGCAGGCTGTGTAAAGCAGCTTTTGGCATAGCTTCATAGCGCCAGATAGCTCAACTCCTTGGCCTGCCATATACTCCTGGAAGCGTCTGGAGATCCAGAAGCAGTTTTCTTCTGAGCATGCTCAGTGTGGGGGCTTGGCAGCTAACAGCTGCGTGTAGGAAGCAACACAGTGCTGCTGCCAGCTGTGTGTTTCTCTACTCCCTACAGCATTTTTATTTTTATTTGATTCCAGCTGATTCTGGAGGAGAAATTGAAAATCTGAGGTTTCACCCATCAGTAATATGAAAATAAATATAGCTAAATAAAATAGAATTGATTTTTTTTTACTGCCTTGGACATACTGTTTGCTGTGACACATTCTGACACATTTGGTTAGCAGATTTGCCTTAGCAGTTGGAAAAAATCTTGTAGGCTAATGTGGGTGTTGAATTAGTCTCATAATCATCAAAGCTTCATCTTTAATTCATCACAAATTAAACTCCTCATCTGTCCTTTCTCTACTCCTTAGGTTTGTCTTTTTGACATACTGTAAGGAGGACATGGGGAAGGCTGCATGTGTGCAACTGAGATGTTGTCACAGAATAAGGATTTCTACAATGGCGGTGGTTCAAAACCATACGTGTAGCAACTTTTGTCAACTGCTATTTCATGAATGTGCACATCTAGTGTTTTCTGCCAATTCTGCCGAGACATACAATAATTTACCTTTTAATATCTGCTTGATAAAAAAATAAATCATCCTTCAAAAAGAATATGCAGAGGCACCTATTGGCATGCGGACATGTGGACTAAGGTAAAACTGTGTCTGCTTCATTCTTGTTCCACTTCATATGATTGCATAATTCCCACTCTTTTAATTCTCATTTAGATATTGTGTAATTTCATGTGTATTTTTGTATTATTCAAGATGTACTGTATGTAGTTTGATGTTTGTCAAGTGACTTGTGTACACGTGTGGACCCCAGGAAGACTAGCTGATTGCAATGGCATCAGCTAATGGATCCTTTTAATAAACAAATAAATATGCATTGGGATTCTCTTATTGAAAAATGGACAATGGAATACTTGAGTACTATACACTAATCTCACAGGATGATTGAAATACATTTGTTGTTGTTGTTGCTCTGCTGAGCACAGATGCTGAACAATACCTCCCTCACGCTGTTATAGCTTATACTTTGGAGCTTCTGCTGTTGGCAACTATCAGAGATGGGAAGTAACTAAGTACAAATACTTTGTTACTGTACTTAAGTAGGATTTTCAGGTATCTGTACTTTACTGAGTATTTATTCTTCTGACAACTTTTTATTTTTACTCCCTACATTTTAACACAAATAGCTGTACTTTCTACTCCTTAAACAGGCTAGTTAATTTAGCCTAACGATGTAGCACTGTCTGTCTCTCTCATCTCGCGCTCTCCCAGCATTTTTGTGGAAAAATGTTGCGTATTTGTAATGTACGCCTTCACACTCATAGAGACATTGTGACGTGATGTGATGGCCCAATGGCACAATGTCAATAAATCACTAGGTCATACATCACTAGATGTACAGTTCTAGATGGCTCAGCCTGGTGGCCAGGTCACTACCATAGTGATGTCATAAATGACTGATGATGCCACAGACGATGTCATCAGTGATGTCACTCGAGCAATTGCGATCCCCCCCCCCCCCCCCCCCCCCCCCAGCAACCGCTGGAAGCACGGTGCGGTGGGCGCTGCAGCACCCCCTGGTGGCAAGAGATGTAAAAAGATTTTTTTTTTACAGTGCACCTGAACGCAACATGCAAAATACCCGCTGTCTGAATAAGTGTCCAAATGTTCATGTAATTCTGGCCAATACTCCACTTCTGTTATAACATTTCAGTCTGGAAGATATAATCTTTATGACTAAAAGGCTAAATGAATAGCTTAGAAAATGAATAGCCCCGGGGGCCCATGGTACTATTAATCCGGTCCTGGATATATGGGAGGAATAGCAGGTAGGCTATCACTGTCCCTGATTCCTAATGCTGCAGAGAAGAGGAGAAGACACTGAATAATGACATCACAACAGTATAATCCTAATGTTAATTTAAAATTAAATATTCCTCTAAATATGGCTAAAAGTCCAAAAAGGGTGGGAGAGAGAATGAGGATTCCAACACAGCAGTGGGAGCAAGTGGTGACATGGAGGTGAGTGAGAAAAGGTGACTGAATAATGACACAACAGTCTAATCTTAATGTTAATATTCCTCTAATCTGGCGACAAAGTGGCCAAAATCGGTGGCTACGGCCTTGCAGCACCCCCTACCTAAAAGTACTTCCAGTGCCACTGCCCCCCAGTGTTAGGTGGCAGGCTAGTGGACCCACGTGCAGTGATGTCATCAGTGAGTGATGTCATCAGTGATGTCACTCAAGCAATTGTGATGGCAGTGAGTGATGTCATCAGTAAGTGATGTCATCAGTGATGTCCCTCGAACAAGCCTTCTCTTTGAGATGCACCGTACACACACATAGTCGGTGATGTACTCTGACAGACATGAAGGAATGGCTGCTCCGGCATGGCATGACAAGTTGCCGCTACACGATGCAGCCGAGGCAGGAGACCTGGACAAATTTAAAACGCTGCTGCAGAAAGACCGCTTCACGCAGGCTGGCACGCAGCCAGCCGGGGGCACGCTGCCTGTGTGGCCTATCTGATCACCCAAGGAGCCCAGGTAGACCTAGGTGATAACATAAGCCGCATGCCTCTCTACTGGGCCATGGTTGACGATCACCTGGACTGCATCCAGATCCTCCTGGAAGCCGGGGCCAACCCCAACAGAAGCGGATGCTGGTCATACACCCCGGTCTACAGGGCTTCCAGGGATGGAAGGCTGGAGATACTGCAGGAACTCATCAGGTTCCATGTCGCTGTTCCTGTTGACATGGACAGCAATCATCACAGTCTGGTCTCCTCTCTGCATGAGCGCACTCCACCACCACCTGGACTGCTTCCTCCGACTCCTCCAGGCCGCTGGCGTTCTGACCCGTGATGTGGCTTCTCACCTGCTGGATGTGGTGCTGCATACAGTAACAGGTACCAGACGGCCTTCTTCCTGCTGCTCCTGGACCACGGCACTGAACCGGCCCTGGTGAGGAAGCAGGTAGAGCTGGAGGAGAAGGCGGATCCCGAGGCTCTCAAGGTCTTTCTGGAGGCCAAGACATCTAGCCCACATGTGTCGGATCCGGATCCACCAAGCGCTGGGCACTCATCGCCTGAACCAAGTCCACTCTCTACCACTAACACAAGTGATGAAAGACTTTGGGCCCTATCTTCGTACAGGCGATATCCCCTATTTATGCTTGCGCACCTGTTTGTGCGTGCCTTAACGCAGGCAAAATAACAGTCCGCCTTGCGCATTTGTCTTCTTTGTTTTGCACCCCCGCCCGGCAGCAGAAAAAAGCATCCCCACCTCACGGGAGCATAAATGTAATGATTTATACAGAAACATAACTGTTTAAAAATGATATAATTGTTTGGGTAGACGTGACCTCCCTGTTTTTAACTTGAAACAGCCCCAAAATCTCGTGAGGATGCAATACTCGCGGGGGGGCATAATTTATCACAACGGGCACAAGCGCAGATTAGAGGCGTGCCAAATCATTTATGCACGGCGCAAACGGGATTTGGGCCATCTAAGACCAGAATTATTCACAGGTGTGGCCTGGCAATGCCTGGGCGTTACATCAATCAGATTCTCGTCTCGCACTCCCTGTAATACAATTTGCGTGAGGCATTTTGTAATTCTCCCCATGCGTAATTTGGATAGGTGTAGGCCTATTGACTGTATATATTATCCCTATCTCATAACGACACCATCACGTCATATACCTGTTAAAAACATCTGAGTTTTGATGCAATTCGGGTTATTTTGTTGACTGGGGTGGGACAATAGAAACGTGTTTGCAGTGGGTAAACGGCAGAGACAAAAGAAAAGATTACAGGATTTACAGTGGACTCAATTAAAACTCGACTCGTGCCGAGGCTTGTGCCAGATCGGCTGTGATGCCAACGACCCTCCGGGTTATAGCAGGTGAAGGTGAATAGCCTATTGCAAGTAGGCTACAATGTACAAGTTTTCTCAATTAATTTACAATAACCCCTCCTTGCAATGTGATACAAGTTTCTCAATGAATTATAGTTGATTGCCTCACCGAATAATCTGCTGGTTACCCAATTTTAGCACCAGAATTTCATGTCCTGGGGTGGCATGTCCGTGCGTATTGACGTTTCTGCGCTGCGCTCCCAGAAAGGTATTTAGCGCTAAGAGGTCCTTTTCAAAGCTCTTAGTGCAAAGTAATTGCGCGCTGCTGATGACAGGATAATGCCATATATCCCCACATTTTAGTGCTGAAATGCCTGCTTTGGCATGTGGCACGCCTATGCCCAGTACAATTATAACAGGCATGCGCTTGTGCCCGCCCCCAATTTGCATTGCGCACTGCGTTAAACGAGCGTAAACGCTAAATTACCGCTTTTTGGAAGATAGGGCCCATAGTGCTCTACCAAAACTGACTTGAAGGACTGTGACTGTCGTTTATTTGTTTTCATTTGCTAGATTTCAGTGACTGTTTCAAACGAATCCAGGAGCAGATCAGCATACACCACCTGTAGCCGATCCTACTACTACTATTGTTGGAGAGCTGTATGTCCGTGTGTGCTCAGTTCATCGTCTCCAGAGTCCCCAACCTAGAATTGAGCTAGAAAAATTATTATTATCTTAATATGACATGAGGTTCAGTTAGCTTTGCACAGAAACAGCCGTTAGAATTACTTTTTACTTTTATACACTTTTTATACACTTTTATACTTTTACATTTCAGAGCCTGTTTTTTTTTTTTTTACTTTTACTTGAGTAAACAAGTTGAATCAGTACTTCTACTTTTACCAGTCTTAGTAAGTAACTGTAGTTCTACTGTAGTGTACTTTTCCCATCTCTGGCAACTACAGTATATAGCTCTATTGCAATTTAGTGATGAAGTGCTTTGCTCAACCACCTCAGCAGCAGCTGGTGAGGCAGAGGACAGAGTGTCTTATTTACTGTGCTGACCTATGCATCCCCATCTCATGAGTAAATTATGCTGAGAAAAAAAGAAAAAAATTGTCTGATGGCAAATGCAGCAGGACTGGGTGGGGTGTGAGCATGGTGTGAGGCAGTGTCAAGGATGGGGGAAATTACTCACATTATGCAACATCAGGTTAATGTTTTTCCAAAGATATTTAATATTTTAAATTGATTGTTTGATTAATTGCAGTTCTGAATGTTAATAAACATCTTATCTACATGGAAATTATTATTAAACCTGCCCAACACCAAAGGCACAAAGCCCAAGGTGTGTTTTCAGTTAAAAACAGCAACTGTAGGGAACATGTTTAGCATGTTTAAATAGACAGAGAAAACCTAGTCCATTATACCCACAGATCTAACTAAATCTGGTGGCAGTTTCTCTGTACATGGCTATAATAACCGAAGAATTTAAAATGGTTCTCTCTTTCTTTTGGGCAAATGCAACATTGTACATGAGCTCTCTATCAAGTGTTACAGAAATACTGCACTGCCTCCTCTTACTCCTACACAACAGAGCAACAGAGTATCCAATCCTATTTTAATACAGTATTAGAAAAACCACACTTCATCTTTTATAGACCTTTTAAATGGAATAAGCGTATTCATCAAATGTTACTGCACTTTCCTACATTCTTCAAAAATGTGTGTTGTCAGTGTGCTGCTGATACTTACTATACATAAATATTTCTATTTAACTTTTCTCTAATTACAGCTCAGAAGGAATTACTAATATGCTACACATGCTACTCTTTATGAGAGTGTGGCTATACCTCTGTGCTGCTATTTTTACTCTGCCACTCTGTGAGTAAAGTGCTCCTCTCCTGGGATATAAACTGGATTCTGCAAACAACCACCTCAAGTCACGAAAGCCGTTGCCTCCCTTTTGGTGCGTTTGTGTGTGGCATTTATAGAATAGAGACCTTTGAAAATACTTTGATGTTGTTAGCAGTTGTTGCCTTGCATGGCTGCAGATGCTGTCGGTGTGTGAATGTGAGTGTGAATGGGTGAATGTGAGGTATTCATATAAAAGCACTTTGGGTAGCCGATAAGACAATAAATGTGCTCTATAAATACACTCCATTTACCATTTATTTTGAGGTGACAATGACTGTAAGACTGCGAGATGAATATCATCTATACATATTGACTATGGACTAGACATAGTCCAGTAGTGAGAAAAAGAGAAAGAGAAAGCACTGTGTCATGCTCTCTCTCAGCATTTCCACAGTTCAGTGGAGTGAAAAACAAAATGATGTTCTAAAACCTCAAGCTCCGTCTCCAAGCTGCACGCTTACATAACCTGTTTTAGTGTGTCTGCATTCATGTTGTGAAGGACTGGCTTTCTGTGGCACAGATTCCCTGCTTCCCTTCCAGCAACCACGGCTTGTCAGTTCCACTAGCTGTCTGATCACTATAGAGACAAAAAGTGCGTTTGGGATGAGAGATGTCTAGCCTCCATTATGACAGATTTTTTTTTGTATAAATGGATTAGATGCTTTCATTGTCTCAACGTAAGCAGTCTACGTCTCAATTTCTTGTTCTCTTCTGCTTCATCTTGCTGTTACTGACATTTTCTGTCTGTGGACTTGTCAGCAGCACACACTCTCAACCATGTACACCTACTGGAGAAAAATTACAACTTTTAACCAGAGACCAAATTACACTAATACCAGGCACATTTGCTCAATCATCATTTTGATGTGATGGCAATAGCAGTTACATGATAATTAATGCTATGCACTCCTCACACAATACAATAGAGTAGATCCTTAGACTTCAGTAGTAACGATACTGTTACGGCCACCTTTGAAAAGGCTCGCTTGGAGACCAATAACATATAAAAGGAGTCAAAGAACAAGTTTGCCAAAAAAGAGGCTTTTTATTTTCCAACTCAAAAATTTGCTCTCTAGAAAAACCAAAATAACAAAGGGGTCAGGTGGGACAGCCAAACAGAACAAAAGAGCGGGCACACACTGGCCGACAGACGGCCGGCGGACCAGGCACCACCCTAAACTACAAAACATAACAAACTAAACTGTAGAAACAAAGCCGCGAAAACTAAACCACCATACCCCCCTTTCCCAAAGTAAAGAAAGGATAAATCAAAGAAAGTAAATCAAAGTACCAAAACAAACCAGGTACATGCTGCTGCCACCAGCATGTTGAGGTGTTGAGCTGAGAGAGGGAGAGAGAATGACTGAAGCTGCCACTATTTATGAATGAGCTCTATGATTAACAGATGAGGATCAGCTGAGTCCAGGCATAAGCAATGGCACTGGAATGGAGAGGAGGATCAGCTGAGCCAGGCATGAGCAGCAGAGTGGGATCAGCTTAGCATCCAGGCCTTAGCAACCAGGGCAGAACAACTAAGTGGAGCAGCTGCAATGTTAGGATTGAGAAACATATAATAAGGGGGAGCGCATCACAAATACATGTAAAATCACAATAAAACTCGAAATCCTACGTTGAATGTGCAAAAACCAGATGGTGATGATTCATTAATAGTAGTCAATTCTCCAATGTAAATATTACATTTTAGAATGTTTAAATATTACATTTGAGCATGCAGTGATATATTTGCATTCTTGACAATGGTACACATTTGGAATCCACAGCATGTACTCATCACTTTTTATTGTTAGCGGGGGAACTGTAGTTTACCAGGTTGTAAGTGAATTCAATTAGACCAAATGTTGCTTTAATGTGACCTTTTGGTTTTAAATGGAAAGAAATCCACCCAATAACACTTTAACAATGTCTTATTACTTTGGGTATATGGCCAATTGTAGACATTTTCAATACAGCTGCAATGGAGTTTACACCAACATTCCACAATCACTTCACTAACAAAGACCATTGCACTATACAGTGCACTCCTCTTATAGTGATCACCTTGGGACAGGTCAAATTGAAAACTCTAAGCGGATGTGTATTATGTCTGTTTTGTGTACATCCTTGAATACCTGCTGTGATAATGTTGTGTGTACACCGTTGAATACCTGCTGTGATAATGTTGTGTGTACACCGTTGAATACCTGCTGTGATAATGTTGTGTGTACACCGTTGAATACCTGCTGTGATAATTGTGTGTGTACATCCTTGAATACCTGCTGTGATAATGTTGTGTGTACACCGTTGAATACCTGCTGTGATAATGTTGTGTGTACACCGTTGAATACCTGCTGTGATAATGTTGTGTGTACATCCTTGAATACCTGCTGTGAAAATCTTGTGACAACTATTAATGCATCAATTGACAGATACACTAAAACATGGAGGGGCAGCCCTAAAAGAAGCTCTCTTCCATGGTTTGGTCAAGATATCTGGCAATTAATGAAAAGGCGTGACTTTGCCCTTAAAAAGTCTCCAGCATCTAGTGACCTCCTTGTCAATACATTTGTATGTATAGCTTTACTCATGTGGTTTTATATTTGATTGTTTCTAGTGGTGTATAAAGTACTCGAAATCCATACTTGAGTAAAAGTAGGCCTATATACTTTACCAGAAAATGACTTGGGTAAAAGTCAAAGTCACCCATTAAAATATTACTTGAGTAAAAGTCTTAAAGTAGCTAATATTTTCTGTAGGCTACTTAAGTAGGCTATCGAAAGTATTTTTTTAAATATTAAATGTACTACTTAAAAGTATTGAAAGTAAAAGTATAGGCCTACAAGTAAATCATGTTTATAAGAAAGCAATTGCGGTCCGGATTTTCAGAATATTTAGCTTTATTGTGAGTTTGCTTATTTACCTTATAGTCTGCCATTTGAATGATGCCTGCTTAGGCTATCATGGCGATGAGATATCTCCATGTCAATGGGAAATATATAATAATCATCATCGTCATCATCATCATAATCACCATAGATCATGGACATCTCCTCCATATAGCTATATGCCTGGATGTGGATATTGTCACTGCCAGATAAACAGTTAATCAATGTAATCACTATAGAAATTGAAACTGACATTACCTTTCTGAAACAAGACAGTATTATTGGGCTGTGTCAAAACGGCGACTGTTACACCAGATAGCAACGGAAATACCATGATTTACTTTCAGAATAAAATGCTTCTCACCTTTGGAGAAACAAATAATGCATTTAGGATTTTATTTTGAAATCCTTAAGCGGAAGACCTACACTTTTACGTTCTGGCTGCGTGGACGCTTGACCAATTTGAAGCTTACCCCAAGAGACGCATGGTTTCTTGTTTCTGGTGGCATATTCCGTCATTGTGGGTCAATTGGACACAATGTAAAGACAATTTAAAGTAATTACCCGTCGGATTTCAGCCTGTGAGAACTTTTAACATGGATGAAAAGACTTGGGAAGCGCTGACGGTAAGCAATTGGCAAACGCAACTTGCAACACAGAAGCACTGATTCGCTAGCCAGGCTACTGATTCACCACAACACCAGCCGTTTGTTTATTTTATAGTAACGAGTAACGAAGATGCTTTTGGGAAATGTATCGGAGTAAAAGTATAGGTTTTATTACGAAAATGTAGCGGAGTAAAAGTAAAAGTTGAAAGAAAAATAAATACTCAAGTAAAGTACAGATACTCAAAAAAGATACAGTACAGTAACGAAGTATTTGTACTTCGTTACTTTACACCACTGATTGTTTCTTTTTGGGTATGTCCTCTGGGGTGTGTTTTGGTGACTTCCTGGTGACTTTCTTGTCAATGCATTTGTATGTGTGGCTCTTGTGGTTTTATATTTGATTGTGTCTCTCTTTGGGTGTGTCCGGGTGTATTTTAATGTGGGGGACAAGTGGACAGGTGTTGAAAATTAGCGTTCCTCTATAAACACTGTGTATCTGGTTGTTGTGCATACATGTATGTTACATCTCCAATGGTCAGCGATGTCGATATGAAAGAAACTTAACCTAACCTTAACTTTATGATCATTATAACAGATTTTTTCTTTTCCTTTATTTCTCATGCAGATTATCATCTAATTGACATTTGAATATGTATTACATGTATACAGTACATATAAAGTAAAGGAATGTTATTGAATTTAAAAATCCATACAGTACGTTAGGCCTCCAGCTGTTTCAAACAGCGGTCTCACATATAGAGATGCTGCCATCTCTCCACAGACAGACAGAGATGCCTGTGATCTCTCCATATACAGACAGACATGCACCAGAGTATCGCTGCTGTATGTCGGCTCATTTTTGGCCATTTGTAACTAAATAAATAATAAAGTTACTGTAGTTTTAAAGGTGGGACAAGGCCCAAAATGATCACTGTAAGAGGAGTATTGATCACTATAAGCAAATTATTTAAACAGCATGTGTATAGGAATGATTCGGGAGCAAGCTTTTTGATCAATAAAAGCGGCTGATCACTATAACCGTGATCACTATAAGCAGATTCCACTGTATTTAAATTGTTTATTGAGGGAAAGAGGGGTCGAGGATGGAGGGATGAAACGAGGGTCAAGGGTGGATGAATCGGGTCCAAACAACGAGATGAATCGAGGAACTTCATGTGCAGAGAGGAGCATGGGCTTTTCCAATGTCGCTGAGATTGCAGCGAGTAGCTGTGCTAAGCTTGAGATGACCAACGGCCAAGGATTCTGATCATGTAGTCAGGAATTCCTTGCCTAGTAGCAGAGGAAGCAGCACCAATGCGGAATGAGTGGCCGGAGTATAGTTTGGGTGACATTCCTGATTTCGTTAGGACTTGGCAGAGATGAAACCAGAAGTGTGTTGCGATCCTTCTAGCCTCTGCGATGAAAAGAGGGTCTACTTTGGAATTTATCTAGTTGTATAAAGGTTTGACTTAAGTATGAATCTAGGCAAAACAGGGAGATGGGATGTTGGTCGGGCTTGCTGAATTTGAGGTTGAAGACGAGGGAAACGGGAGTGTGGACAGAGAGGTCAGAGAGACTTGCATGGCGAGACGGATCATAGGTGGGGGTGGCAGAGGTGAATTCCAAACATCGCAGAAACCCAAAGAAGGCCAGGAGGGAAGATGGATTCAAGGGTAGCGTTGACGAAGAGGGATAAGTATCCTGTGCGATGGGTTTGGAAGAGGTCTGAAGTGAGGGTTAGCCGTTTTGATGGAAGTTGCATCTGCCTTGGGTTGGTAGTAGATCATGGTGGGTCAAATGCACTAGAAGAGGATAGACAGAGAGCATCAGCAAAACGGAGCATGGAAGCACATATGAGGGGAGGAGGGAGTGCAGCGGCGGCAGCGGCTGGCGCTCTCCGCAGTACAGATGACAGATCAACTGAAGAGCAGAGCTCTTCTACACACCACAGCCGCAGGGCTCCCACTGCAGTTCCGAGAAAACCCACACACGCTAATATGCTGAGAGCACATCAGAGAAACAGCCAGACGACAAGACGAGAAGAGTGATCAGACGAACACAGACAGGAGGTGAGAAGAATTGGACGAGCTACTCTGATTTTCTCATTTTGTTGGACACGTGGAACTTTCAGTGCACAAGGATCTTCACGTTCTCCTCCTGGAGTCATTTAATAATTGATCTTCTGCCTCATCTTTGTCTGTCGAACACAACTTTGCCTTTTAAAAGTTTGAGACACAGGTCTGCGTTTTTCTTTGCTACCAACCTTTCTGCCTGTCTGGCACTCTTGCCTATAATAGTCCCGGTTCAACATAGCAGCCTCTGAACTTTAACAAAGCCTGTGTGTTTGTTTGGGCGTGTGAGCATCCGTATTTGATTGAGTTAGTGAAATGTGCCTGAAAGTGAAGTAGTGACCGAGTTAACAGGTACTCTGTGGAAGTTTGTGTGAGTGAATACATATACAAACTCATTGCAACAGGGTTACAAAAAAATCTGCTGGACAAAAGCTTCATCTTGCAAAGGTTCCCTTGAAAGGAGCGTTTATGTCTAATCACAGATACTACTGAGGCATATTTTTGTTCATATTTTGCTTTTCTGGAAAGGGAAAAATCCATTCACAGCAAAGCCAAATTTCTGAAGAGACGTTAGGTCACGGTCAGACCTGTTTGGAGACATATTGGACTTACAGTGTTTCTCCAGTGAAGCCTCGGCCCCGTTTGCCCCTGCCCCATACCTCAGGATGGCTGGCTGTACCAGCCGCTGCAGACAGGCGGTGCTCAAATTAATCCAGTCACTGCAGAGACTGGTCTCAGGAACCCTCACAAAAGGTAGTATGACTTTTTAACTTAAAAATACAGTTAGGCTACTACTTTCATCTTTCACTCAAATGTTCATTACAGCTCATAACTATCTTTGTACGTAGTCATGTGTGATTCTGCATTAACATGTGTCTCATATGTATCCATATTGTGTCCAGATATTTTTTTGTTGAATGATATTTACAATGGGCGTTAAAATTCATCTCATCCATCCACATTGGGATCGTATTTCTCTTTCCCTCAATAGACTGTCAGTTTAATCAAGTAACTTACATCAAATTGCCTTGTATTGCTTGTTCCCCACTGCGTCGACTGTCCCGACAACGACAATCCATTTTTGGTAGTAGGCTACTGTATGTTACTGTCCAAGTTTCCTTTGCTTGAGCTCCCTGGTTTGATGTGCACATGAAACTCTCTGTATGTTAAAGTAGCTCCTATAGGTGGATTGAAGACAAATTACATCCACGCTTTTGTATTCAAATGTATCTCTGAGCATCTCTGGAGGTGGTTTGAATAATCAGATCTTCGATGTGTCTTGAGTGCATTTACACCTGGATTTTGTTTGCATCCGATGATAACAATCCAATCACCCTGGATCCAGCATGTTAAATAACAGGTGTAAAGAAAGGAAGCCAATGTGTCTTGAAATCTGAAAACTTGTGACACCTGTGCTAGAATGAACCAATCTGAGTTGAAAAGTTGAAGTTTAATGACCACTGGGTCGCTGAAACACATCCTCAGAATCACTTTTATTGCCACAGTATGCAAGTTACACACGAGGAATTTGTCTTAGTGTCTGTATGCAGCGTAGCGGTCACATCAATATACAGAGATAAGAAGTAGGAAGATAACTAAAGACAATCACAAAGTTGCAAGTGCAATCAAATCGAGTAAATATATACAATATGTACACGAATGGTGAAGTGTTCTGTGGATAATAAATATGAATTTACGTTGAATTTACATGAGATTTAGAGAATGAGTTAAATAGACGTTAAATAGGCAGTGGATTTACATAAATTTACAGTCGGAGTTAAATAAGAGTTTACATTGAATGTACATGAAATGAAATTTACATGAATTTACAGTCCCAGTTAAACAGGCATTAAATTAGATATGAGTTAAGTTACAGTTTTATGGGGGGGGGAGTTCAGTTGAGTTTAGGAGGAGGTAGTGAGTTTGTGTGTGTGTGTGTGGGGGGGGGGGGTTGTTGGTGAGGTCCTTGGTGGAAGGGGTTTCCGGGCCTTGTTGGTGAGGCTGATGGCGGTTGGGAAGAAGCTGGTCTTGTGGCGGGTGGTTCTGGTCTTGGCAGACCTCAGTCTCTTGTCGTGGGGGAGTGTCTTAAAGAGTTTGTGGCCAGGGTGGGAGGGGTCAGCCATGATCTTGCGAGACCGCTTCAGTGTCCTGGCTGCCATCGTGGATGGATGGCAGGTTGCATCCGATTATCTTCTCAGCGCAGCGGATGATGCGCTGAAGTCTGTTAATGTCTTTGAGATTTGATCCTTTGATGTACTGACCCAGTGGTCATTAAAATACAAAAAAGGGAGATTTTGAGTGCCTTGCTTTTGAAGATTCTGCCTTTGCACTGGCACTGGGCGTAAGATATGGCCCAATGTTTGAGTGGCAGGTGCAGCAGGGCTGTCTATAGTGCAGTGGTACCCAAATGGTGTGGCTATAGGCACACTGGTGTGCCTTGAGGCAAGTTTATTGCAAATAGCCTAAAACTATACAAAAGGTTATGAGTGAGTTTTTTTGTATATCAGTAAAAAAGTAAAAATACTTCAAGGATAACATTAAACAAGGGCAAATTCAGCCCAGGACCACGTGCGCCGTGTAGCAACCACGGGGGCAGGCTTACCTGGGATGTGGCTAGATTGGTACTGGCACGGATGGAGTGAGGGCAATTTGTTTGTTTGTTGTTTGAGGAGTTATCTAGATGTGATCTGGGTAGCGGTGTATGAATGAATACATTTTGGCCTCCTCCCTCAGCGAGTGGGAGGAGGCAGGGGAGCTGAGAGAGGCAGAAAGGCAGCGTGACAGATTATTATCTATCTATCTATCTATCTATCTATCTATCTATCTATCTATCTATCTATCTATTTATATATATATATCTCTCTATCTCTCTATCTCTACATTTGGCAATGTGGACGGTTTGTTTGTTTCAAGAATTTTGGCCGGCCACAGCTATGCAAGTTTTCCGTGTGAGGGGGCTGAAACTTTCAGGAAGTGTAAAGAGCACCCGTGCGGGTGACCCGATGGAGACGGATTTTTTTAATTAGGTAATTGCCCTAATTACCTAATGACATCAGTGATGTTATCAATGGCCCATTTAAATCAATATCATTTCCACGGGAGAAGTCAAGTACAAAGTAACATTTGCTTTAGGCAGAAAAAGTAAAATCAAATAAAAGAGGAATTTCCCAACTGTGATTGGAATGATGTTCGACCCAGACAATATAGTTCTATAAAACACTGCGCACACACACACACACACACACACACACACACACACACACACACACACACACACACACACACACACACACACACACACACACACACACACACACACACACACACACACACACACACACATGCACACACACACTGAGCAGTAAATGGTTCACAGGCAACTCTGCAACAGGCAGTTTTCCAACACTATTTTCAAGCATTTATATAGCAACAAATGTAAAAGGTGTTGAATTTGAAATGGACATAAGACTTTTTAATACTTTTTAACGGTGTTAATTTAGTCTAAATGGATTTATCAACTTTTAATAAGCTACTTTTCAAGACCCCATGGATACCCTGTAGATCAGGGGTGCCCAAATTCTTTCCCATGAAGGGCCAAAACTCAATCTGGGTGGAGGGCCAAGGGCCAAAAATAAACATTGTGGAATTACATTAAAATGTATTGTGTTTTTATAGAAAATTAACATTCTAAATCTAAAATAACATTTCAATATAATAATCTACTTTTTATCTGTTTGGTAATTGTAATAATTTGCAATTGGTTACCGGTATATATATTAAAAAAAACATCTGCATTTGTGGGGAGCTTAAACATTTAATCAGTAAACACCCAGTTAAAAACAGTTGTATTTTCCACCTTTGTAATCAAGAGAGAAATTTGACTTAATTCACAACTTGAAAAATCCTTAAGGTACTTTGAAAATCAGCTTTATTGTCCATCTTTTGTAAACAATTTGCCATCCCATGACAATTTGCAGGGATGCATAGGAGTGAACACAGTATCCGCAGCCACATTCAGACACTGTTTCACAAAGTCACCACATGAAAAAGCGTGTTTTTTTTTCAAAATCCGTGGCGGGCCTAAACAAACAGAGCGCGGGCAAACTTGGCCCGCGGGCCCCAAATTGGTCACCACTGCTGTAGATAGATAGATAGATAGATAGATAGATAGATAGATAGATAGATAGATAGATAGATAGATAGATAGATAGATAGATAGACTTCTATCTATCTTCTCTCAAGAGAAAAGGAGGAGGTTTGTTAGCTGAGACTGATCAAAAGTGAAATGGAGTTAACCAAAAGAAAATGAGAAGCTTGTTTTTTTCTTTGTAAATGAAGCACTCTGTTGTATGTTCATTTTAAACGCAGCCATTATTTTCCTTGAAATGAGAGAAGAACATTATTGTAGTATTATAGTAGGCTCGGCTAGTCTAATTAATCTACCGGTAGTTAAATATGAAAACTGCGAGCTGCGAGGGACAGACTCTGTGAGAAACTGTAGCCTATCTCATCACTCCTATTGTGACATTCTGAGGACATGAAAGGGATTGCAGCGACAACGAAATTAACGTGCTAAAAACATTGGCTGTAATGCCAGGATACACACAGAGTTAATGTCTGTAAAATGTAAATTTTGCATTGTGAGGAGGAGGTGTGTGTGTGTGTGTGTGTGTGTGTGTGTGTGTGTGTGTGTGTGTGTGTGTGTGTGTGTGTGTGTGTGTGTGTGTGTGTGTGTGTGTGTGTGTGTGTGTGTGTGTGTGTGTGTGTGTGTGTCTGTGTGTCTGTGTGTGTCTGTGGGTGAGTGTGGACATTGACTTGATCAAAACGCGAGGGGACCTAAAACGCGAGGAGACTGACACAGAGTTCATGTCTGTAAAATGTTCGTTTTGCATTGGGAGGAGGAGGAGGTGAGACAGTGACACAGAGTTCATGACACAGAGTTCATGTCTGTGTTACCGTTGGCCGAAGCAAAATAATCACGGAATAGTAAGCGTGTAGAACAGGCCAGTGTGGAGGTGTGTGTGTGAGTCAGTGTGTGCGCGGGCCAGTGTGGAGGTGTGTGTGTGTGTCAGTGTGTGCTCGTCGAAATGGATGCAGCATCCCAAGCGGGCGGGGTCCGGCCAGGGTCAGGCGTGTATTGAAACACACCACCCTTTGGGAAACGAGAGTGAAAGTCAACCAGCGTCCCCACAAGAAGAAAAGCGTCCTTTCCGTTCCAATGACTGACTGATGCCATTGAATTCCTCACGTGTTGACACACACACACACACACACACACACACACACACACACACACACACACACACACACTGTTCAGTGTGTCCCTCTTTTCAGTTCCATTAGCCACACATATTTTTTATGTTGTGACCTGTTTAAATGAGTGTGTTGCTGCTTTGATGTGGTCTCGTGGTTTGAAAGTCTGTCATCCAGCGTAAAGGTCACAATTCAACTGTTACAACCGTCAAAGTATATCCATCCACAGAGACGCGTCCAGACAAAGTGTCCTTGAGCAAAACGCTGAACCCTTGCATAAGAGTTTCAGTAACACTGAACCTTGCTTAGTAACTGTAAGTCGCTCTGGATAAGAGTTTCAGTAACGCTGAACCTTGCTTAGTAACTGTAAGTCACTCTGGATAAGAGTTTCAGTAACGCTGAACCTTGCTTAGTAACTGTAAGTCGCTCTGGATAAGAGTTTCAGTAACGCTGAACCTTAGTAACTGTAAGTCACTCTGGATAAGAGTTTCAGTAACACTGAACCTTGCTTAGTAACTGTAAGTCGCTCTGGATAAGAGTTTCAGTAACGCTGAACCTTGCTTAGTAACTGTAAGTCACTCTGCATAAGAGTTTCAGTAACGCTGAACCTTGCTTAGTAACTGTAAGTCGCTCTGGATAAGAGTTTCAGTAACGCTGAACCTTGCTTAGTAACTGTAAGTCACTCTGGATAAGAGTTCAGTAACACTGAACCTTGCTTAGTAACTGTAAGTCGCTCTGGATAAGAGTTCAGTAACACTGAACCTTGCTTAGTAACTGTAAGTCACTCTGGATAAGAGTTCAGTAACACTGAACCTTGCTTAGTAACTGTAAGTCGCTCTGGATAAGAGTTCAGTAACACTGAACCTTGCATAGTAACTGTAAGTCGCTCTGGATAAGAGTTCAGTAACACTGAACCTTGCTTAGTAACTGTAAGTCGCTCTAGATAAGAGTTTCAGTATAAAGTCTAACATAAATGCAGATTATCTTGTTAATGCAATGATGCCCATTTGTGATGCAGTTTGATATAGTGGTGCAATACACTACATTGAACATTTACATCCTCTTTCCTTAAGACAGTTTTCTAGTGTCTCTCAGGAGACACTAATGAGTTCACTCATTAGGGCATTGGGATAGATTTAATTAGGCCCCCGATCAGACAGAGCACGGATTAGCAGCCTTGCTAGGTCAAGCTTTTTCTAATAGTTTTCAATGAGAGTGAAGGGTTTTGCACACTGCTTTTGTGTTGCTGAGTGCCTTGTGTTGTTCCGCTCAATGCGCCCTGAATACCTCCAGTTGAAAAAGCTTCAACTCAGAGCAGAAAAGTGCCCGAGGTCTAGTGGTGGGACAAAATATCGATACTCACGGTATCGCGATATTTCCACTTGCGATACGTTATCGATACACTGGCACCAAGTATCGATATGTTTATTAAAAAAAATAAAATAATAATAATTTATAAACAGGCTAAAATATTATGCTGTGTGTGGTAGTTGAAACATAGTTTCAAGTTGACGTTTATTTATGTTTGTAGTTGAAACAAAAACATAAATACTGTAGACTACATGAATGGAAATGTTTGATCATTAATATCTACTTTTAGAAATGATATAGGTAGGTAGGTTATATAGGTTTTCTTGTTTTAATAATAATAATAATAAAAAGACTTAATGTGTAACTTTTCCTCCGTGGTATCGAGAATGGTATGAGTGAGTGAGTGAACTCTGAGAGAGTTCATGTCAATTCTGCTAATTAATACATAATACCTGCTTCTTGCCTTTTAGGGGTATTTTTTTCTCTTCAGTTACACAGATATCGTGATGTATCGTAGGTTAAATTTCTTCCAATATATCGATTATCGCAGAATCGCTGTATCGTGATAATATCGTTATCGAGGGCCAAGTATCGTGACCATATCGTATCGTGAGTTACTCCACGATTCCCACCCCTACCGAGGTCATGTGCTTTTTTCAGATGAATTGAGAGGTTAGGTTAGGCTAAGGACAGTGATTTGGTGGTCGCCTAGTAACAAAACACACACACACACACACACACACACACACACAGGTTGCCAATGCCTAGTAACAAAACACACACACATACAGGTTGCCTAGTAACAAAACACACACACATACAGGTTGCCTAGTAACAAAACACACACACACACACGCAAAGAAAAGAAAATGCAGCAAGCTGCTCTTTTTTTACACTGTTCTCGGTCTGATCTGGGCCTTGTACCGCATTCATGACAACTCGGACCGCCGTAAGTTTCAGCATGGAACCTCCGCCTCATGCACATGCACATCCCGCTCGGGGGTCAAACCAAACACAGGCTATAGGTTGCTATAGCTAGCAACCCATGTTCAGTTAGCATTGTAGCTACCTACTAGCTAACAATGCTAACTGAACATGCTGAATGCTGAATTTCACATATTGCTCTAATCAGAGCAAAACATAGACAACACAAACACATATTAATGTTAACATTAGATAATTAAGACATCAAATTTGTGTTAAAACTTTAACAAACGTCTTTATATTAACTCATTGAGTGCCAGCCACTTTTGGAGAACGGACGCTCCCAGTGCCAGAGTTTCAGAGCGTTTTCAGTGATTTCTCGAGGCCCACAGAATATTGTGTGATATTACTATGTAAACACTGAACACGCCCAAAGAACGATGAGAGTCTATTGTATCATCAGCAAAAAAAAGTTTATTGATATCATTTTCCGTTCTTTAGTTATCAGCCGGAGAAGATAGGTTGATTTCAGCAAAAACAGACGTTTCAGACTAGAAGCTGAGATAATCAGCCTTTTGTGAAATGAAACATTTCAAGCACATCACTGACTCTGAAGCTAATATTTTCTGATGTAGTGACACCTCAAAAATAATTTCCTTCAATAAAAGAGCGAAAACAAAGGAATTTTGTTTGGCAAAATAATATTTTTTAGCTGCAACCAGCAGCACTTTCTTGCTGGTTGCAAGAAAGTGTAGGGTCTGCTGCGCAGACCCTACACTTTCTTGCTGGTCTTGATTTACTGCTGGTGGGCATCAGATATTCTAGCTTGTGTTTGCCAACCAATCTGTCCATCGAGCCTGCTGTCTGGGTCGGTGTTGTATGCTGCCCTGCATGCCCCACCCCCCTCTACTGCAAACCCCTCCTCCGTGGGTGTGTCTCTGGTGGCTCTGGTGGCTCTCTGCTGCGGTTTGCTCTGCACTGAAAACCCAGCTTTTTCACAGCGTTCCGCGTGTATTTGTCACCGGCTCCCAGCGCTTCCAACTGAGAATAATAACAACTCCACAACTAATCATATGGAGGGGCTATCGCAGCGGACACGGAGGGGCTCAATTGTGGCAGCAGATTCGCTGCTGCAGGCACAGCTAACGTTATGCTTCATGCATATCGATGCATACCGATGCGGTTTCCGTGTCCCCACGGCTGCTTCTCTGTTTTTTTCCTCACCTTTCTCTAATCTGGAGAGCACTGTCGCCACCTAATGGGTCCGTAAAATAGCTTTTACACATTCAACATCCACCATACTTTCACAGGAGATGCATCTGGCTTTGATCCACGTCCCACCGTCAAAAAACGCATTTGACGCCGATCGACGTCATTGGCACTCTACGTTACTATTCGATTTGACGGCGATCGACGTCATTGGCACTCAATGAGTTAACGATACAAGTCACCATTTTGATGTGGCTATGATGTTAACTCGGACAAAGCGGGGCTCTGGATGATACCCGAATTTCCGATCTGTAGTTCCGACCTGGACGACCGTTCAATTCACTTTTTACAGGTCGGAACCCATTCAGCATTAGTCTGCTGTTATAGGAGGAAGAACTATGCCTCAAAAGAGGAGAAAACTTCAGCTGTCAATAATAATGTTCAAATCTGTGAGAAATAAGCCGAGAAGCAAAAGTTTGGAAAAAAGTTTTGATGAGCTATTTCAAAGCAAATGCAGATTTTTGACTGGATATCAAAGTCATATTGAATTCATATTTTGTTTTACCACCCCCTCCCATTTCAGCAGTATGTTTAATTAACAATAAGGTTAGCTTCAGAGTCCAGACACATTAACTATCATATGTGCACACACAGACATATGAATGGATATACTGCTCCTGTAATGCCAGAATGTCTGTCTGTCTGTCTCTGTCTGTCTGTCTGTCTGTCTGTCTGTCTGTCTGTCTGTCTATCTCTAGATATGTATGCCCATTTTCTCAATATGCCTTCACAATTGCCTTTATTGTTGTTAAAATGACACTGAATACTACTCTTTCAACTGAAATTATTATTGTTTTTTTAAAAACATAAATACTAAAGGGCCCAATAAAAGGGTTAGGGTTAGGGTTAGGGTTAGGGTTAGGGTTAGGGTTAGGGTTAGGGTTAGGGTTAGGGACATCATTTGATCTCAAAGCTCAATGACTCATTAACCAAAAAGTGTTCAAATATAGCGGAATTTATCCCATCCTTGATTCACATAGGGATGAAACGATAACCAGTTTAATGATAAACCGTGATAAAACTCCTCACGGTAACCCTATGTTTCAAATTTTCATTGTTGGTGAAATGATTTCAGTGAGTGTATCAGTACTTTTTGGGTCTTTGTTTCCAATATAAAACTTGATGAAATGATTTTAGTGAGTGTATCAGTACTTTTTGAACATTTTCAGCACATTTTAACAATACCGTCTTAATACTGATAAGCGTGATAATTTAGGGGCATGATCTGGGTCACTCTATCAGCTTCAGGAGCTGAATGATGAGACATTCATTGCTGCATCCTCTGTACACTCCCCTTAGGCAACAGCAGCACTACACTGTCTTCTCCATCATCCTGTTACAACTATCTGACTCTGCTTCTCTTCCTCCTCCCCTTGTTTTGTCAGTATCCTCATTCCTTTCTCGCACCTTGGCAGCGCTTTACATGCTGAGTCATCACGTCTCAATAATACAGTTGCAATTCAGTCACGATAGATAAAACATGTTGTAGTTGATGTCCCTCAGCTCTGCTCTCACTCAAGATTTAAGATTAAATAAATGTATTGCCATGTCAACATAGTTAATAGGAATTTGTCTTGGTTCACTCTCAGACAAAGACAGTACAGCAGCACACAATCTATAGCCTACAAACAATAAACATTAGTCACAAGACAAAAACATTCAGGAACAGCAGCAGCATCGTATTGAGCAGAAAGTGCATACAGTTTGTGCTATAGCCTACTGTAGTGTACATGTAGGTCAAACATAATGAATTCAGATGTCTTATGGCTTGGAGGTAGGCGCCATCTCTGAAGCAAGATGTTTTGCTCTTAATGCTTCTGTATCTCCTGCCTGATGGGAGGAGATTGAAGAGGTAGTGTGCCGGATGAGAGAGCGGTCTGCTATGATTTTATTAGCCTTCCTGATTATTCTTGTGGACTAAAGTGATGTCAGTGAGGGGAAGACAGCCGGTGATTTTAGATGCTCGGCGTACTGCTCTTTCCAGCCAAGTCTTGTCCTGAGTGGTTGTGTGACCAAACCAGACAAGCATGGAGAAAGTGTGTAGCTACACTCTCAATAGCAGACCTGTAGAATACACTCTCACAAATGATGAAAAACTATGGGTCCTACTGTATGTATAAAACTTTATGTAGAGAAAACTCAAAACCTGCAAACACGTTTCTTTTACGAAATGCAGAAAAGCCGACAGACATTTTGTGTCGTTGATCTAATAATGTGAAGATTATTCAACAAACATTCTCAATGAATATACTGAGAATAATACTTTTATGATAATAATAATTACTTTTATACTTTTATAACTATTATGTTTTATTTAAATGTGATGCGCACACACACTCGTCAAAGGTTAAAGTATTTAGCTAAACCAAACCAGCTCCCCGTCTTATCAGACATGCGCAATAACACCATACTCTAATAATTCCTCAGGATTTGAACAACACTGAGCTGCATGGACCTGGACCTGTCTGCCTTGACAGTTATTTAGCTTTTCTATATGGGCTTTCCAGCCAGCAGTTTTGGGATATGGTACTATAAGCTGTTTATGAGCACATTCTTGGCCATGCATTGATTTCTTCGAGGGCATTTCTGGTCCTAGTTTTTTACTGTCTACTTTCTGCCTGCATGGGTTGGCAATCTAGGTCATGGCTATGCGGTCAGATTTCTTTCTCCCCACCGCCTCACCTTCCTTCACTGTAGTGTCTGAAAACTGAATTTAAAAACTGTTACTGTAGCTGTGCACTATCCACTGTGTTATAAAGCAAATGTCAACACTGTCCAAAAACGCAATGCATGGATTCATGGTAACACAGTTTGGCAATGCTGAACTTGGGACTCACTTGTTTAAGAGACTAGGATGATGCAGATGTTGAAAGAAATGTATCATAACATTCAAGAAAAACTAGGTTTTCACTCTACACGTAGTAAATTGTCTAAATGATTACAACATGCTGTCTCGTCGCAATCCTACATTTTCAACTATGAAATGTTTGGGTGTTGTTTTTTTACATGATCTGAGAAGACGCGTTTTAGTTCATTCAAACATTCACTGTTGAGTTTCATATTACTTTAACATTAGTACATGGATGTGTGTGTCCACAGTCTGCACACATTGTACAGTGTACACTCAGATTAATTCCTTGACCTCCTAGTCAATGTGAATACACACCAACTAATTCGGAAATGAACAAAGACCATGCAAGCAAAGATCATACAACAACTACACAGCACGAATCAGAGCCTGTATCAGAAGCAATTTCCAATCAATTTCATCTGCTATTGTTATGTAAAAAGGTGTGAAACCACTTGCTGCTAATACTCAGCGGGATTACTATAACTAATGGTGGTGATCCATCAGACCCGTCCATTGGCTTGGCCAACATACCCATAATACCTTGCGGCCCAAAGAAGGCAGAGCTCCCGTCAGGAATGGGATCAGGTGGGAATAGAGGCCATACAACTTTTCAAATGTGTTTCATTGCATTTCTATTTTTGTTTTAAGGATGTTGGTTGTTACGGTTAGGGTTAGGCAAGTAAAACAATGGTATGGCATGGTACACTACCCGGACACCTGAAAATGGCTTCTGTTCTCCAAACACATCAAACCACAAAGTGGACCAATTTGAATTTTAACCCAACACCCAATTTTTGGAGTATGCCAATGAAGGATTGTACAGCACATCAACTACCGCCACAGTTTATTCAGTATGTCCTCTTAACAATCACCATAGCTTCTCAGGATGTTCACGAACAGCATTTCAGTGGCTTCAGTGTCCAGTGAAACCTTCTGGTCCGCTCGGCAAGGTGACTGTGCGCGGGTGTGTGCCTCCAGACCTGCCCTCACTACAACAGATTATATATAGCCAGTAATCACTAAATGACTGCAGCTGTGACTGCTGAGGCAGCAGAGCCACACCTGAGTCTGCGTTCAGCTGACGCACCAGCCACACCCGCTGCCACAGGGGATACAGGACAGAGCGTAGGACATGGACATGAAAACGCCTTTCACAACATAGATACATCATCATTTTTTATTCCTGTGTCAAAAGATGTTGCTACTTTCAAATGTCTGCTGCCCTTACATCAAAGGTTTTATGGAATGAGAAAATATATCTAAACTAGGGATCTCGCAGGCTACGCTCGATTCCTAGGCTCCTTCAGATCGGCTGTTGTGTGGCCAATGTGACCAGCATCACTGATGCTGTCAGATTTATGACATCACTGATGATGTCACAGTGGGATTTTGATGATGTCACAGTGGGATTTATGACATCACTGATGATGTCACAGTGGGATTTATGACATCACGGATGATGTTCAAAGCAGATATAGCTGGGGAGCGATTAGCCCGCACACCCACCGGATAAAAAAAGGTTTTAGGTGCAAGGCACAAGAGTTCCTATGAAGTAGTAGAGAAGGAGGTTTCAGGGAATAGAGGTTGTCAACCCCTTAAAAAGAGGTGGCGATAGGGACCGAGCCTTATTACAAGGCGTTTTGGATCCACACACTCCAGTCAGAACACCCAAAAGGGTTAAATGAAGAATTACTGTTGGGCTGCTTCCTGTAAAAGCATTTCTCATATTGTATTCTGGAATGTTGTATTTTTGTATATTTGAAGTGTCACTTGTCACTATCTTAAATCTATAGCCTACATGGGCGCCAGTCTCCTTCCTGTCTTGTCACTTTGAAGACAACAGGACTGTTTCCTTGACTGTTTTATTATTTTAAATTTATACAAAGTCCAGTCCTTTTTATTTCTCTCCTGCTGTCACTTTGAAGACAACAGGTCGTTCTCTCGAGGCTGTGGTCTGTGCTTCTAATATGATATAATCATATATATAATTTTTTTCTATCCTTGTACTCGTATTAATGCTTGTGTACTATGCTGGGTTATATTCTATTATATCTCATCGATGCATAACGCACTTTTTGAATATACATATATATATTTTTTCTATACTAATTGATTGTACTTCCTGTCTGGCTGTATTTATACGCCCTTTTCCGCCTGACGCAGCACAACGCTGACGAAGGCTACGTGCTGAAACTTTGAAACTTTGTACTTTGAAACAGGAATAAAAAACCCTCATCACGGATGATGTCACAGTGGGATTTATGACAGTCACAGTGGGACAATCACAGTGGGACAGAGAAACAAACAGAAACAGACAGACAGAGCCCCAGCTCCCATTTATATACTGATGATGATGATGATGATGATGATGATGATGATGATGATGATGATGATGATGATGATGATATATATACTAGGCATCTTGCGTGCTATGCGTGCTCGATTCCTAGGCTCGCCCGCTGCACGGCCTCACCCGTCCTGCAGGCAGGTCCCTGATTGGCTAGTGCACTTTGAATCTCTGAAAATGCCTGCCGCAGGCCAGACGATCCCGCAGAACGAAACAAATGTGAGTTCACGTGATCGGATGGTTTACCAGGCTAGTGTGCGATGAAACGGTGTGAACAGTTTTGCTACAGTTTCCAGGTTGAACATTCATGCTTCCTCGCATGATTCAATTATTTCCGTTTAAATAAACCTTTTGCTACGTGTTGTCAGGGCTGAACTCGACCCCTATCCTGACATTGTGTGCCGGTGTGTCTCTTGGTGCGAGACAAAATCCCCAGGGAGCTGAGGAGGGGCTAGAGAGGAGGAGGGAGGCAATGGTTAAGGAAGAGGAGAGATATACAATATAGCCTACAAATACACGGTTTATCAAGCGCGCAACAGGAGTTGCAGTGAGAGCGGCAGCATGACGACAGGAGGGGGGAGTCGCTATTTACGTGAACAATATGGTGCAGTTCTGGACATTACAGTCAAACAACGTGTGTGCAGCCCGGACGTCAAACTGTTAACAGTACAGTAAGGGTGCTTTCTCACTGGCGCCACTACCGTCCCCGAGCACACTTGTCCCCAAATTGACCCCAGTTTCGGAACGTATGATGAGGGTGAATGTTGCGTTCCGTCCGAACGCGCAACGGGGAACCGTGACAAGACAGGATCCATTTGAAAAGGTGGTCTGGGGAACGCTTTGGCGTGCCCGGGAACAGAACACTTGCGAATGTGAACGCCAACCGTTCTGAACCACATAGACAACACACGGGCGAGGATACACTCCAGGCGTAGTTGATGATGCAAGAGCACTCATGTACTGTTCCCGAGCGCGGAAGAAATGTTGTAATGTGAAAGCTGACCAGCGGGGGAGAGGGGAGGAGGGCAATCGTGCCCGGGCACGGAACGGAATGAAAGCAATCGTTCCCAGTGAGAAAGCAGCCTAACTCTCCGATCATATTACAGTAGTTGCCCAGAGACGTTTCCCAAGCCATTAATAAAGCCAATCATATATGATTGTATTGACATTCCTCATGTGTCACGGCTTGCTGTCATCAACTCAGTGACCAAGACTACTTTTTTGTGGGCGATTAGTCGACGTCGACCAGACTTTATTGGTCGAAAGGTCAACTTGAGAAAATCTGGATTCATGCAACCCCTATTGGTCACAAATTATTGGTCACATTTCTGAATAATAAAGGGATATATAAATGAATTGGATTTGACCAATGCAAAGATGTTAGAAACAATGCATCGCAATTTGATCCCAAATGAGATCAGTGCACACTTTTTAACCAGGGCACTCACATCTTATGCTGATGCAATGATGCGAATCTGTGAATCTTACCACCCCTACTTACTATACTGAAGGCATGCTTGTGGGTGCGAGTTCAGGTGGGAGTTCAAGTTCAAGGCCTAAATGCGGAAATTTGGCTTAGCACTGTACACACACACTAATCAAAATACAGAGACATACAAGGCACATTCAAGCAGAAGAATTTAAAAAGTTGATCCTTTATGATTCCTTTATGACTAAGGCCTTGGCCACACTGATCCGTCAGAAAATGGACAGAATTATTGAACGGACAGATGTCTGTCCGATGAGAACTGAGTCTACGTCAAACCCCTCGCCGAAAGCGCCGGGGCTGCTCCGCGGCCGGCGAGCCTGCCTGCGCAGCCTGCGTGCAGCTCCTTGGAAATGTGACTCGATGCAAATGACATGAACCGCGTGAGTATAATATAATGTAGATCATGTGCAGATAACTGGAGAGAAGTATATGCACTACATTCTCCCCTTGGACTAACTTCTAGTCACTGAAATCCTAGTGAAATCACACAATTTTACTCATTTTGCTGGGGAATCCCTTATAGCCTCGTTCACCGCCTCGGCCATCTTCTTTGAAAAGTTGAAACAAATCTCGGAACGCCTCCTCTCGAGACCTCGACTCTGATTGGCTAAATGGACAGTGACTATCCGACCATCCGACCCTCCGATACGTCCGTCCAGAAAAAGTTCATCCCTCTTCAACTTTCTGTCCATCAAAACGTATGCAAATTTTCTGGATACGTACGCTTCTGAGTGCTCCACGGACAGTCGGACAGTTGTCATTGAAAATGAATGGAAGTGAACAGAGAAATGAACGCACACGGACAGACACCACGGATCAGTGTGGCCAAGGCCTAAGCAGGTTTACTGCAGGTGAGATAAATGAGATAAGTCTTTGATTTAGGCTGCGGTTGCCTGAAGCTTCTGATTCTGCCCAATCTCATGAGTCATGATTGCGTCCCAAGAGATGCAATGGTTAAGTATGCATCTCTTTCAATTCAATAGAGGGGAAGACGCATGCTATATCATATGCATGGATAAAAGCCATGCAAACACACACACACACACACACACACACACACACACATCACATGCATGGATACAGGCATGCAAACACACACATATATGCATGCTATATCATATGCATGGATACAGGCATGCAAACACACACACACACAAATTCGTCTTCACACAGGCAGGCACGCTAGGTAAACTGAACATGTCACATGAGTCCCCTACACACGACACAATCATCTCCAAATAATGGTGAAGTTGATTTTGTCTTCTTAGATACTTTTCATAGCCTTCAACAAACAAACAAAAATACATGTGTGGATGTAAACATATTTCTCCTCACTCAGACTTTGCATACTCCAAGTATCCATGCTTCTTCTCAAACAGCAAAACATGAAATTGTGCCACACATGAACAAGCTTAAGGTCCACAACTCACAACAACAAATTCCAACCCTTTTTCCAAGATCTTTTGGGCATTTGTTTCCTTTGGATATAGGACACAGTAGAGAGAGACAGGAAATATTGGGGGGAAAGCTGGGATGCATGTGGCAGGTGTCCAAGGTCAGAATCAAACTCAGGATGTTGCGGTTGCATGGTCACTTTTTCAGCCAAGCCACCATTAGTTTAAATGTTGCCAACAGTGAGTGAATGCAAGTGAGGTTCACTTTGAATGCAGAGCAAAGAGGTTACTAGTTTGAAGCATTAGTTAGAGCCATAAATGGTGAGATGGTAAGAAATGATGGCATCAGTCGTCAAGGGACATTTTGAGCATCATTAGGCCCAGAAAATCATTAGACACAATCATACTATCAGAGTTACATACATATACATGTTCTCAGGCAATCATTGCTTCCCCAAGAGTGCCAAAGCATTTTATAGCATAATAATAATAATTTCTTATGAATTCCTTATGTCATATTTTCTGCCATATTTTAACAACCATTTTGTCTTAACTCATTGAGTGCCAATGACGACTATAGTCGTCAATTCAAATAGTAACGTTCAGTGCCAATGACGACTAAAGTCGTCAATTGCGTTTTTTGATGGTGGGACGTGGATCAAAGCCTGATCCATCTCCTGTGAAAGTATGGTGGATGTTGAATGTGTAAAAGCTATTTTACAGACTCATTAGGTGGCGACAGTGCTCTCCAGATTACAGAAAGGCGAGGAAAAAACAGAGAAGAAGTCATGGGGAAACGGAAATCGCATCTGTATGCATCGATATGCATGAAGCATAACGTTAGCTGTGCCTGCAGCAGCCAATCTGCTGCCACAATTGAGCCCCTCTGTGTCCGCTGCGATAGCCCATCCGCATGATTAGTTGTGGAGTTGTTATTATTCTCAACTGGAAGAATGGGAGCCGGTGACAAATACACGCAGAACGCTGTAAAAAAGCTGGATGTAGCGCACTTTTCAGTACAGAGCAAACGCAGCAGAGAGCCACCAGAGACACTCCCACGGAGGTGGGGTTTGCAGTTGAGCGGGGTGGGGCACGCAGGGCAGCATACAACACTGACCCAGACCCAGACAGCAGGACAGGATTGGCAAGCACAAGCTAGAATATCTGATGCCCACCAGCAGTAAATCAAGACCAGCAAGAAGCTGCAACCAGCAGTGCACGCAGGGGCCAGCGCTGCTGGTTGCAGCTAAAAAATATTATTTTGCCAAACAAAATTCCTTTGTTTTCACTGTTTTATTGAAGGAAATTATTTTTGAGGTGTGACTACATCAGAAAATATTAGCTTCAGAGTCAGTCATGTGCTTGAAATGCTTCATTTCACAAAAGGCTAATTATCTCAGCTTCTAATTTGAAACATCTCTTTTTGGTGAAATCAACCTATCTTCTCGGGCTCATAACTAAAGAACGGAAAATGATATCAATAAACTTTTTTTTGCTGATGATAGAAGAGAGTCTCATCGTTCTTTGGGCGTGTTCGGTGTTTACATAGTAATATCACACAATATTCTGTGGGCCTCGAGAAATCACTGAAAACGCTCTGAAACTCGCACTGGGAGCATCCGTTTTCCAAAAGTGGCTGGCACTCAATGAGTTAAGAGAGTCAGATGTTTCAACCAAAATAGTTAGCATTTTCATGTGACATTTGTTTTATTTCTGCCTAAACTTTGTGCCGTACAGAGTCAACATCTTTCCATGCACCATCTTGCCTGCAGACTCAACCAGGTCCCATCGGACACAACAGGATTGCAGGGGTGAGGACAGAAGCTGTCACTGCCACCCAGCCTCATGCCAGTTATTACATGGCCATCACATTCACTCAGCCACGTGTCCTCGAACTAAATAACCTTGCAGCAATATAGTTGGCGCACCACCTTACACAACAGATCTATGGCTCATATACAGTTCTATACCATAACTACCACAACTGTAACCATTTCAGTCCTGAATCTCATTTTTCATACGGTGAGTTACCCTTCCCAAAAGCGCTCTCTTTCTGTCGTCTCTCTCTTTCTGCTCTCTCTCTCTCTCTCTCTCTCTCTCTCTCTAGCTGTAAAAGCAGTGAAGGAGTTGACAGTGTGTATCTCTGATTTAAATTTTTAAATCACCCGACCACACTTTTATGTAACCGCCTTGCTCTATTTTTATCTCCTGCCTCCTCTCATCTCTGCATTCATTCTCTACAGTCTCATTGTTCAAGTATTTCATACCCAGAATCCCCTTGACTTTTGTTACATATATGTGGATATGGTGTGTGGGGGACAGGGGGGGGGGAGTAACAGGTTATGCCTACATTTATACACAACATGTCCCCTGTTAAACTATTGCTCCTGTTCTATTCTGTGGCAGGCCTCTGATTGTATCAAGGACGATTGTACTATGCTGCCACCTGTTGTTCAACATGTAGCACCACAAGCAATATGTTATAGCACCAGACTTGAACTGCAAACTCTCTGCCCACTTCAAAGTTCTCCCATCTCAAATAGTGAAAGACAGTAGTGAGTTTTCAGCAAGGGAAAGGTGTAGAAGCGTGATTTCTATTGGCACATAGGATAAGCAATAACCACGCCCTGTGGCGCCGGGATTGGCCAGGAGCATTGAAGCTTGGGACTAAAGCACCTGGGGTTTTTCATCTTTTAAAATAAAGATGTTTAAAAAACTATTGCTTGTTACATTTTCAGTGCTGTACCTTTTCTCTGGGTAAGAATTGAGCTTGAAATTAACGATATGATACATTATATTATGAGCTATGAACATGAACACAACACCGTTTATATTATTGCATGTTTTTGTAGATTGTGTAGGCCTACATTGTGTAGATTACAATTATTATGCATATTATTATTATTACTATGCTAAGGAAGGTAGGTGACCATAATTAATTTCAATGTCCGCTCTCAATGTCCGCTCTCGAAATCGCTGTCCGTTCTCAAGAGCTATTCAGTTGGTTCATGAAATCGCTGGGCTGCGTGCCCGCCAGTGTTGCTCCTGGCCAATCCCGGCGCCACAGGGCGTGGTTATTGCTTATCCTATGTGTGAATAGAAATCACGCAGTGTAGAAAGTAGTGTCAAAAGTGTCATTAGGCCCGTTTACAGCAGTCTATGTGTCAGCTGACTCACATCAAAGTCATACTACAAAGAATACAGGCCCCAGATGAATCAAAGTGTCTTAGGTGTTAATGCTTTACCTTTGTAGATTTAGGTTATTTTTATTGTACTTTTATTGTACTTAAAAAAAGACAAACCAGTCCTCCTTTATTGGCCAAACAGAAGATTAATGGAAAAGGGTCTCACTTCTTTTATGCTCACAGTTCCCTCTGTTATGACAACTCAGAAACTTTTTCAACTTTTGAGTTCCTTTTTCATTCACACTTCAATCGTTATTTAGAGCTCAACTCCTTAGCTGTGTAATATATTGTGCTTGATTCTGATTATTTGAGTCAAACAAAAAATTAGTGCATTTAGAAATGTTCACTTTTAGCACATGGGTAAAAAAAAGTGTGGGGAGGCATACTATTTTGGGCATTTGTATATCCATAATTCATATACTCAAGGGGGCTTTCTACAATTTCATACATTAATTGATCCTGTACCCCTGTTTTCACACGGTCTAACCCATGGCTGCCATCTCTGACAGAACTAGATCTAATATATGGAGTGTGCAGAGATAGGAAGTATTCAGGATGGGAGCTCATATGTAGCCTAATCAAACAAGAGAACCACTGCTAGCACTCAGCACAAGAGGAGAATGAAGACAATGACAACTTTTTTCTTGCATGTGGGATGCATGTGCCGCGTGCCCAAACAGCCAAAGTAGTAGAGTAGAAATTTAAGCTGCTCCTATATTGACAAATTGTGATATTGTAAGTCGCATTGGACAAAAGCTCTGCTAAATGACGTAATGTAATGTTAATGTAATATATGATGTCATTGCGCTGGGCGTGTCAGGGGCAAGGCCTCCGCAACTGCGTACCTGAAGATTTTTCTAGCAGCGCGCCCCGCTGCAACGCTTCATTCCAAACATGGATGCTTTCGAGGGAAGGCTGGCTGAGCAAGTCCACCTCTACAGGCCCTTCGAGACCACAAAAACCAAGAGATGATCCAGAACTTGTGGCGAGAAATCCCCAGCACGCTGGGACAAGACGAACAATAAAGTGGAAAAATGCCAGGGACCACTTTGTTAAAGCTAAAAAAGCTCAGCAGAAAATGAGTTGGGCATAAAAATCCTTCCTCCTGTTCTTGTGGAGCTGGGATGGCTGTCAAAATTCAGACAACTTCGTCTTACTGAGAATAACTTCGAGGTAAGCAATATTACACAAATGTAAGCAACAGTAAACAATGTTTTATTATTTGGTCGTATCTCAGCTGTTGACTAGGCCTGGCGGTACTGTCTCTATAGCACGTTTTCTTGTAACGTCAGGAAGACCACACAACAAAACAGGAGAATTATTAAGTTTTTGAGGTGGTAAAGCTGGACACAAGTGCAATGAATAATGTTAATGAATGCACTTGCACTGGGAGTTACAGCAATCCAAGATGGCCGCGTGAGTCCTTTGTTCCCCCTCTGTCTCTACAAACTTTTTGAATAACTCGTGATATACAGATCAAGTTGGATCAATTTTCATCAAGTTGTATTGTAGAAACCTGAGTGGTTATTGTGAGGTGAAATCGGCTCAATTTGAGGGAGATATGCCGACCGACAGCACGAGAAGTAAAAATGACCCCGCCGATGCTGCAGCGGTAATGAATGAACTGAAGTTGCTTAATGCAAAAATAGACCGCATGCAGAATACTATGGAAAAGCAAGTAAGCACGAAAATTGATCGTCTGCGTGTTTCCCTGGAGAAGATGATTACAGAGAACCAGGAAGACCTGAAAAGGGAGCTTGAAAAAACAGCGAAGGAAATGCACTCAAATCTGGATCTTGAAGTCGGCATTCTGTGTTCCAGAATGGAAAATATCGAGTTGAAGATAGCTGAAAAAGGCATGCAGAAGAAAAGATTTGAGCCAGATATCTCGCTAATAATAGTGGGGCTTCCGCAAACGGACGATGAAGATTTAATGGATAAAGTGACAGACCTGTTCCGGGAAGGTCTCAACTGTGACCCAATGCCCGACCCAGTCGCCGTGGAACGTATGCGGACGAGAGGTGGACGCCAACCGGGGCTGGTTAAAGTGGAATTACGGTCGGTTCAGGAGAAAGTGGCTGTGCTCCGCAGGAAATCGAAGCTTAAGAACAACGAACGCTTCCAGAGAGTATACGTGTCATCGGCAAAATCGCATACAGAACGGCTGTTGGATTTAAATTTCAGAACTCTCCTTAGAGAAATTCCAGCCGGGAAGGACTTTTACATGGCTGGGAATGGTCGTCTGGTTAAACGGGCTCCCGTGGGAGCCGCTGTAACAGGTGACAGGTCGCTGGCGGATTGAGGAGAACTTGCCCAGCCTGTAAGGGAACAGTTTCGTTTAGCTCACTGGAATGTTAATGGTTGGACTTCAACAAACGGTAAACTCCGAACACTGCTGCTTCTGTCCTTAAACCCAGATTTCATTTCTTTGAACGAGACTCATTTATCCAGTGATTCACTTGAGTTTGAAGGATTTACATGGTTTGGTCATAATCGTATTGCCCATAGGAGAGCTGTTAAAGCCTCCGGTGGCGTTGGTATTTTTGTTAAGAACACTGTTTTTGACCAGTTTTCTGCACATTGAGTGCCACAGCGCTTCAGTAAAATTGTCTGCAGCCTGTGCCAGATTCACTTCCATTCAGTTGAAAACAGCTATAGAATTTTTTCTATTAGGGCTATATTGACAGGGCTGGACTTGACTGAAACATTGAACACTCCTGCTTCTTCCAAAGAAGAAATTTTGTTTCTAGACAGTTCCATTATGAAATGACACCCTCTGAAAAAAGTGCACTTTCAAGGGTTTTCTGTCGTTTTTTTTTACTTTCCAAGATATAGTCACTTTTATGAATACCTTTTGCACTCTAATTTCGAGCACATTCACTGACTCTGGCTGGTGTTTTCTGATGTGGTGGCGTGGTGTGGTTTCTGTGCAGCCTGCGTGCCCCCCCCCCCTCTCCACCTCTGAGCTGCGGGCTCCTCCCCACATGCACAGAGTTTGTTTTCTCACAGACTCCGTTTTTGCCCTGGACGAATCCCAGCGCGCATCAAGGAAATGCCAAACGCGACTGAACGAAAAGGCTTGGCCGTTCGGCTTCGGCTGCTGGCTTTCTGGCAGGGAATCGTGTGGAGATAGATAGAAGCATAAGAGCTCAGTTGTGAGCGCGGATGCAGCCGAGCCCACTCTCCGCTGCAGACAGAGCAATCTGTACGGCTCTGGCTGAAGCATGCATCGGTTTCCTCTTTGATCACGTCTTTCCCTGCTGTCTCCTGTACAAAGTAAAGGATCTGAGGTGGGTGGCGCAGCTTCCGTGTCGATGTTTAAGGTGGCGCCGTGTGATCCCTTGAAGGGATTCATGCTCACTGGCTAGGTACGACCTTAAACAGCAGAATTATGGAATAATATGAATTATGATTTTAGGACGTGCACAGACGTCCTTGGCACTGAACGTTACTTTTTTTTAGGACGTGCACAGACGTCCTTGGCACTCAATGTGTTAATATTGTGGATAAAACTTATGATGGAATTCTCTGTTTACGTTTTGAACACAGGAGGTCTCAATATTCTTTTATCATAATCTCCTGCTATTTGTCCCCAGAAACCTCAACATGGGGTTCGGAATGCAGATTTTTTTCTTTAGTCATTTATTGGCTGAAAAGTCTGAAAACATGAGCTTTTCAGAAGGAAGAAAAGTACTGGCAGAGTCTGCAGGAAGAGCGTTAGGCTCTGTGATGAGTAAAATGAAACCATGTCCTGACCTTGGCTTCTCAACATTTTCTAAACTTTATGATTCAATGGTTGGTTCTATTTTATTTTATGTTGCAGGAGTGTGGGGTTTTGAGGATGCGTCTGACTGTAATACTATCCAGAGTCGAGCTATGAGATGCTTTCTTGGAGTGCATAAATACACTGCGAAGGTGGCTGTTGAAGGGGATATGGGATGGGAATCATGTCTTGTTAAGCAGAGAGGTGAAATGGCTCGTTTGTGGAACCGCCTTGTCCAGTTGCCAGAGGATAGGGTGACCAAAAAGATCTTTAATTGGGACAGAGCACATAGTTATCCTTGGTCAAGAGAGGTATCTGCAATATTTTCATTTTGTGATTTACATATGATTTTTATGAATAATCTACAGTGTAATGTGAGTATAGTCAAACAACAACTGTTTCAGATTCAAAAGGAACAATGGATGGAGGAGATTTGGAAGAAACCAAAGCTCAGAAATTATGTCCAAATTAAAGAAGATTATTTTACTGAACCATATCTAATGTCAAATCTAAAAAGAGGACAGAGGTCTTTATGTGCTCAGTTAAGAAGCGGTACCCTACCACTGGCAATTGAGGTAGGTAGATATACATGTGTTCCTGAAGAGTTGCGTTTATGTGTTTTTTGTGATCTTGGTGTTGTGGAGGATGAATTTCATTTTGTGTTTCATTGTCCCATATACAATGATTTGAGAAATCCTTTATTTGAGAAAATCCAGTTGAAGAATCCCGATTTGTTTTAGCTGTCAGAAGGTCATATGTTGAGTTGGCTTTTTGATAAGGAAATTTTTGTTTTAGCCAGATTTATAGAAAATGCCTGGCGACTAAGACAGGGAACATTGTACCCAATATAATTGATTTTTTGGAAAGTGAATGTTTCAATGAAATGCCCTCTCCTTTCTTTTCCTTTCTTTTCTTGATTCTGTATAAAGGTATATTATGATTTGTTGTGTAGCCATCTTGGCGATTGTAATTATGATATAGTGTCTTGTAAGCCCATATGGGCTGGGCACCCAGGTGCATGACACTTAAATAAAAATATCAATCAATCAATCAATCAATGCACTGACTGGAA